>NC_045792.1:37353415-37674586 GCF_009873245.2 Balaenoptera musculus
TAGTCACAGTTTCAATTTCATTGCTTGTGATTGGTCTGTTCATATTTTCTATTTCTTCTTGGTTCAGTCTTGGAAGGATGTACCTGTCTAAGAGTTTGTCCATTTCTTCCAGGTTGTCCATTTTATTGGCATATGGTTGCTTGTAGTAATCTCTCACAATCCTTTGTATTTCTGCAGTGTCAGTTGTTCTCCTTTTTCATTTCTAATTCTGTTGATGTGAGTCTTCTCCCTTTTTTTCTTGATGAGTCTGGCTAATGGTTTATCAATTTTGTTTATCTTCTCAAAGAACCAGTTTTTAGTTTTATTGATCTTTTCTATTGTTTCCTTCATTTCTTTTTCATTTATTTCTGATCTGATATTTCTGACTTCTTTCCTGCTGTTAACTTTGGGTTCTTTTTGTTCTTTCTCTAATTGCTTTAAGTGTAAGGTTAAGTTGTTTATTTGAGATGTTTCTTGTTTCTTGAGGTAGGATTGTATTGCTATAGACTTCCCTCTTAGAACTGCTTTTGCTGCATCCCCTAGGTTTTCGGTCATCGTGTTTTCATTGTCATTTGTTTCTTGGTATTTTTTTATTTCCTCTTTGATTTCTTCAGTGATCTCTTGGTTATTTAGTAGCATATTGTTTAGCCTCCATGTGTTTGTGTTTTTATACTTTTTTTTCCTGTAATTGATATCTAGTCTCATAGCATTGTCATCAGAAATGATACTTGATGTGATTTCAATTTTCTTAAATTTACCAAGGCTTGAATTGTGACCCAAGATATGATCTATCCTGGAGAATGTTCCATAAACACTTGAGAAGAAAGTGTGTTCTGTTGTTTTTGGATGGAATGTCCTTTAAATATCAATTAAGTGCACCTTCTTTAATGTATCATTTAAAGCTTGTGTTTCCTTATTTATTTTCATTTTGGATGATCTGTCCATTTGTGAAAGTCAGATGTTAAAGTCCCCTACTATGATTGTGTTACTGTCAATTTCCCTTTTTATGGCTGTTAGCATTTGCCTTATGTATTGAGGTGCTCCTATGTTGGGTGCATGAATATTTACAATTGTTATATCTTCTTCTTGGATTGATTCCTTGATCATTATGCAGTGTCCTTCTTTGTCTCTTGTAATAGTCTTGATTTTAAAGTCTATTTTGTCTGGTATGAGAATTGCTACTCCAGCTTTCTTTTGATTTCCATTTGCATGGAATATCTTTTTCCATCCCCTCACTTTCAGTCTGTATGTGTCCTTAGGTCTGAAGTGGGTCTCTTGCAGACAGCACATACGTGGGTCTTGTTTTTGTATCCATTCAGCCAGTTTGTCTTTTGGTTGGAGCATTTAATCCATTCACGTTTAAGGTAATTATTGATATGTATGTTCCTATGACCATTTTCTTAATTGTTATAGGTTTGTTTTTGTAGGTCCTTTTCTTCTCTTGTGTTTCCCACTTAGAGAAGTTCCTTTAGCATTTGTTGTAGAGCTGGTTTGGTGGTGCTGAATTCTCTTAGCTTTGCTTGTTTGTAAAGCTTTTGATTTCTCCACTGAATGTGAATGAGATCCTTGCCGGGTAGAGTAATCTTGGTTGTAGGTTCTTCCCTTTCATCACTTTTAATATGTCATGCCACTCCCTTCTGGCTTGTAGAGTTTCTGCTGAGAAATCAGCTGTTAACCTTATGGGCATTCCCTTGTATGTTATTTGTCGTTTTTCCCTTGCTGCATTCAATAATTTTTCTTTGTCTTTATTATTTGCCAGTTTGATTACTATGTGTCTCAGCATGTTTCTCTTTGAGGTTATCCTGTATGGGACTCTCTGCGCTTCCCGGACTTGGGTGGTGACTTCCTTTCCCATGTTAGGGAAGTTTTCGACTATAATCTGTTCAAATATTTTCTCAGGTCCTTTCTCTCTCTCTCTCTTCTCCTTCTGGGACCCCTATAATGCGAATGTCATTGTGTTTAATGTTGTCCCAGAGGTCTCTTAAGCTGTCTTCATTTCTTTTCATTCTTTTTTTTTATTCTGTTCCATGGCAGTGAATTCCACCATTTTGTCTTCCAGGTCACTTATCCGTTCTTCTGTCTCAGTTATTCTGCTATTGATTCCTTCTAGTGTAGTTTTCATTTCAGTTATTGTATTGTTCATCTCTGTTTGTTCTTTAATTCTTCTAGGTCTTTGTTAAACATTTCTTGCATCTTCTCGATTTTTGCTTTCATTCTTTTTCCGAGGTCCTGGATCATCTTCACTATCATTATTCTGAATTCTTTTTTCGAAGGTTGCCTATCTCCACTTCATTTATTTGTTTTTCTGGGGTTTTATCTTGTTCCTTCATCTGATACATAGCCCTCTGCCTTTTCATCTTGTCTATCTTTCTGTGAATGTGGTTTTTGTTCCACAGGCTGCAAGATTGTAGTTCTTCTTGCTTCTGCTGTCTGCCCTCTGGTGGCTTAGGCTATCTAAGAGGCTTGTGCAAGTTTCCTGATGGGAGGGACTCGCTTTGGATTTATTTTGCTTTTTGTTTTCTTGTTTCTTAAAGGAGGAACTTAGATTATTGATTTGAGATATTTCATCTTTTTAATGTAATCATTTGGATGCTACAAATGTCCCTCTTAGCACTGCTTTAGCTGCACCCACAAATTTTGATACATTGCATTTTCATTTTCATTCAGTTTGTATACTTCTTAATTTTCTTTGAGATTTTCTTTTTGACCCATGGATTGTGTAAAAGTGTGTTGTTTTATTCCAAGTGTGTGAAGATTTTCCTGTTATCTTTCTGTTATTGATTTCTAGTTTTAGTCTATTATGGTGGCAGAAGAAATTCTATATGGTTTCAATTATATGAAATTGTTAGATTTATTTTATGATTCAGAACATGGTCTATCTTGCTGAATGTTCCATTGCCAGTGGGAAATAATGTGTATTCTGCTGTAATTGGGTGTAGCATTCTATAAATGTCAACTAGATCATATTGGTTAATGGTGTTGTTCAGTTCTTCTATATCTTTGTTAATTTTCTCACTAGTAATTCTATCAATTGCTGAGAGTGGAGTGTTGAATTTTCCAACTATAATTGTAGATTTATCTATTTCTCTTTTCAACCCTATCAATTTTTTGTTTCATGTATTTTGAAACTCTGATATTTGGCACATACACTTCTAGGATGACTATATCTTCTTGGTGAATTGATCCCTTTATCATTATGTAATGTCCCTCTTTGTTCTTAGCAAATTTCTTTGCTCTGAAATCTACTTTATCTGATATTATTATAGCCACTCCTCATTTTTCAATTAATGTTAGCATGATACATCTTTTTCCATTCTTTTACTTTCATCCTACCTATGTTACTGTATTATATTTGAAGTGAATTTCTTATAAATATCATATAGCTAGGTGATTTTTAAATTTCCTCTGCCAATATCTGTCTTTTAATTGGTGTATTTGAATGAGTTACATTGAAAATAACTAATTATCGATGTTTTAGAGCTTAAATCTGACCTTTTATTATTTATTTTCTCGGTTTACCCCCATCTCTTTCTCATTCTTTTCTTTCTCTTTCCTCACTTTCCTTTGAGTTCCTTGAGCTTTCATTAGGATTCTGTAAGTTTTATTTATACTGATTTTGAGTATATTCCTTTGAATAATTTTTCTTAATGGTTGTTTTCGGTATTACTATGTACACATATAACTTATCACAGTTTATTAGTATCTATGTTCTACTACTTCCAGTAAAATATTGTAACTTTACTTCCATTTAGTTCTCTGCCCTCCCCACATTTTAAACTCACATTCTCAACCATTTCCTCAACTTATATTGAGCACCACAACAGATGTATAACTTTTGTTTTAATCATCAAATGTGATTTAAGAAATTCATGAGGAGAAGCCTGATCTATTATATTTACCCTTATCTTCCCCATTCCATTGGTCTTTTTTCCTTTCTGAAGTTCCACACCTTCTTCTGTTATAATTTCCTTTCTGCTAGAAGAACTTCCTTCAGCCACTCTTTAACTGTAAAGCTGCTAGTGACAAATTCTCTTAGTCTTCCTTTGTCTTAGATATCTTTATTTCCCCTTCATGCCTGAAGGATAGTTTCACTAGATAGAGTTTTCAGTTGACAGTTCTTTCTTTTCAGTACTTGAAAAATGTGCTACTTTTTTTCTGAATGAGAAAGTCACTATCATTCAGATTGTTATTCCTGTACAGATAATGTGTCATTCTTTGATTGTTTTAAGAGTTTGTTTTTAAATTTCAAGACTTTTATGATGTGTCTTGGCTTGGATTTCTTTGGGTTTATCTTAACTGGAGTTTTTTTTCAGTTTCTTTAATCTGTAGCTTTATGCCTTTTTCCAAATTTGAGAAGTTTTAGCCATTATTTCTCTGAATACTTTTTCAACCCCACATTCTTGCTCTCTCATTCTGGGATTCTGATGATATCAAGAATCCCAAGGCTCTGTTAATTTTTTTTTTCAGTCTATTTTCTATCTGTTGTTCAGAGTGAGTAAATTCTATTGATTTGTCCTCAATTCACAGATTCTGTCTCTCCACACTATTGTTGAACCCATTCAGTAAGTTTTTTTTATTTTGGTTATTGTATTTTTCAGTTCTATATAATTTACACTTGATATTTTCCACAAGGTTTTCTATTTTTCATTTTTTTCAAGAGAATCTGTTGGAGCACTTTTATAGTGGCTGCTTTAAAATCTTTGTGGGATAGTTTCAGCATCTGATCAATCTCAGTTTTGACATTGATTGTCTTTTCTCTTTCAGGTTGTGATTTTCCTGGTTTTTGGTATGACAAATTATTTTTATTTATATTCTGGACATTGTAGATATTATATTAAGGGATTCTTGATCCTATTTAAATATTTCACTTTAGTAGGCAGTCACCTTGTTTGGGCTTAGCATATAGGTTGTGTCCTACTTTTGTGGGCTATAGTTCCAATGGCAATTTAGTTTTCTGAGTTCTTGCAATGCTATCCTGGACTGCTTTGTTCTTTTGGCCCAGTTTGAGCTTCCACTGGATCCCTGCTGATGCTACCTGTGGGGCCAGAAAGTGCTTCCCTAGACTGTCTGATGGCATTAGGTGGGGGCTAGGAGATACCAGACCCATGGGATAAGAGTGATTTCTGTGGCTTGTTCTTCAGCCACACAGATGCTCTGCTGGTGGCACCAGGAGAGGGAAGAGCTTACCTGGATCTTCTGGCACTGGTGGGTCAGGAGTCATTGGGAACCACCAGATCTGAATTGCTCTCTGTGCCTAGTGAGGGCAAAGAGAGTCCAGGCCTGCTGGTACATACAGAGCTGTGCCTGTTGTGGGTTGCAAGAAAGAGCCCCTGACCCCAGCTCTGCCACCACTGGATGTGCATCTCCCTGCTAAGTCCCTGCTGGGCTTCCCCTTTCCCAGTTGTTTGGCTAGAGAGAGCAGGTATTGACTATTTCAGGTTTAGGCCTCTCAGGTGCCTGGTTCAAGCTATATGAAAGAGAAAAGGAAATCCAGAGAACTCACTGCAGTGTTCTTCTTCAAGTCCCGAGGTCCCCAGCCAGTCTGCCTTCTTTTCACTTTCATGGTTATATGTTGAACTCTTTCCACTGTATTTAGTTGTATTTCCAGGAGAGGAGAAGAGAAAATTGAACCCAACATTTTATTTTTGAAAACTGAGTGAAGTTTTTAAAGAGACAAGAAAACTCCTCTTACTTTACATTGTTAGTATTTCACAAAAGAAGGTACAATTTAATACCTAAAAAAGTTGAAAGGGCATAATCTCAGAATAAAGTATATCTTTTAAGTTGAATAAATTTAACTTCATGAAGAGCTTACCATATTGTTTTTATTTTCTCATTTCTCCTTGGACCTGTGAAAATTGCATTCCCTACTCACACCCGTCAGCAGCAACGTGTTTGGGGATCAATGTCACTGTTGTCCCTCTTGACTTGGAAGCAGTAGTGCAGTGGGGAAGAATGAGCATAGGCTTGGAATCCAAAGTTGTGGGTTCAAATCCTGCATCTCCTACCTGCCAGGTGGGTGACCTCAGGTAAGTCATCAGTGGGATAGTGGGAAAGGCTAAGCTTTGATGTCCACAGATCTAGAAATTCCATCTCTGTTACTTAGTAGCTGAGTAACCTTAAACAAATTATCAAACTTCTCAATGGCTGTTATCTCATCAGTAACATGTGAATAGTGTGAGAGCCAAGGAGGAGTAATGGGAGAATGCTTGTAAGACACTCAGCGTGGTGTTTCATATGGAACATAGTAAACACTCAACAGTTGGTAGCTCTCTCTCCAGGGATAAATATACTCATATGGATGCCAATCCTTATGTCTTAGAAGGGTTTGAGGATTTAATGAGATGATATATAAAAGCAACTTGTAGTGCCTGGTGCATAATAAGCACTTAAATAACTTTGAGTTCTCTTTCCCCACACTTTACCTCAGTTTACAAATCTGTAAACTAGGTCCAGTAAGTCTTACTGCACAGAGTTGATGCACAGATTGGATGTAACAATTACACTCAAGTGCTTTGTAATCTGGGGCACTCTGTACACATGTCAGTTACAATTACAGTGATGGGACCTGCCCATGTTTGTATATTTGCACAGACTTCTCAGAGGACCTGATGAATTATTATCATGATAAATAGTCACCTCATAGAACAAATTAACCCAGGCCTAGGGCTAAGACTGAAGGCAAAAAGAAATAGGTCTGGGAACCAGAAAACAAAATTAATAAATATTGAAATGCAACCCACAGTATTTGGCCTGCATCCTCTCTGTCCTAGATCTCCATGCATTGTCTCATTGTGAGAAATGTTTGTGGGAAGCCACAGATCTTTACAGACTGATAGAATCAAAAAGGAAAACAGCATGCACAAAATCAAAACTTATCAACCCCCTGCTGGCACTCCTCTGTATCTTCTCTAAAGCAGACACTCCTAGCCCGGCAATGTTGGGGTTTGGCCCAGGCTCTCTGGGAACTACACTAATTCTTTGGGATATGTCAGGACACATGTCCTTGTTAAAAGGACCTGGAATGTGACCTCTCCAAGGCCTGAGCATGCTGGCTCTTGTCCTCCTCCCCAAAATAGCTTTTAGAAGGCATGAATGCAAGAAAAGGAGTAAAAGAAGAAGAGTCAGCAAGGACGATGAGCAGAGAAACAGAAGCAAAGAGCAAGAGAGTCAAAGCTGCATATCCAGAAGATGCTCAGTCGTGTTAGGATAGCTTGGTGGGCACAGGCTGGAAGGAAGGAAGACCGCTTAAATATTACCACAGCAATTCAGGGAGACACTTCTGGTTTTAAGATACTGAACAGGGCTGTCATTTTCTACTCACCCTGGTCTCCAGCCTTAGCTGGTTAGATGTATGGTCACTATGTCTTTGAAAGTATTACTTGTTGATTCTCATAAGTAACTAATTCAGTTTGATCGAGCACTGACCATGTACCTGGTTTTTATGACAGACACAGTTGAAGGAAGGGAGTTGTGGAGAAATTCAAGTCCTCATCTTTGCACACTGCCATGTCCTACAGGAAGTGGCCTGAGCTGTGAAAAGGCAGCCAACCTTATCATAATCTTTCCTCAGTGCAGACACATAAGTATAGAGGGGCTTCTGGAGAGGGTGAGAATACTTCCTACTGGTGGCTGGGGGTGGTAGGTCGCTTCCAGTATGAGAGGACAGAGAAGGGTGTCTTAGGAGAGAGGATGGCACAGTCCAAGGCCATGAAACAAGAATGCTCCCGGTGTGCTCTGGAGGTGGTGTGTAGACCACTTTGTGTGGAGTGGAGGCTTTGTGTTGAAGATAATCATGAGAGACAGGAAGGAAGGGGTGGGAGAGGATCTTAAATGTCAAGCAAAGGAGGTGGGGTTGTACGTCATTGGCAGAAAAGAGCACTGAGGGTTTTGGGTAAGGGGGGGTAGGGTAATACATTCAGAACACAGTTTTAAGAAGATTCCTCTACAGTGTGGATTAAAAAGATAGAGGCTGAAGAAAGGGGGCTTCAGAAGCAATTATTCAGTTATTTCAAGACAAGAGTCTGAACCATCATGGTGTCAGAAAGTGTAGGTTGTGATACAAGAAATGTAGTAAAAAGAAATGCCAGGACTTTGCAAGTGGACTTGAAGATATGAACAGAGGAGGAGATAAGAGATCTTGGAGCTGGATGACCAAAAGTAGAACGGAGGCGACTGGACAGAAGTGGTCAATTCAACTGGGTGGGCTAGGAGATAGAGTGGCTTCGGAGCTCAAATACCAGATCTACCTCTTTCTACCTGCAGGATAGTGGGCAGGTATTTATTCTTCCTGAATCTCTATTTGCTCCTACATCAAACAGATGTCAAAGCACACACATCAAAGGGATGATATGAGGAGTAAGTGAGAGAATAAATATAAGTTATCTGGCAGAGTGGTTGGTCCATTGTACTTGCTCATAACTAAGAATCGCCTTGGTCCTCTTTCCCCTCCTCCAGCCCCAGGAATATATGCACCATATTCTCATCTGTAACTTCTCCCAGCCCCTCTGAGGGTTCTAAGCAGTGGAAGAGGTCTCAGCGGTTCCGGCAACTTGAACTCTGCAGAGTGAATCAGAGAACAGGAGAAGATAGCCGTCATTCACATTTCAGGTCAGAGTTTAAGTGAAGTGATGTTTTGTTCGTTGGCCTCTTGTTCTAAAAAGGCCATTGGCTGAAAATTTCAGCCACGTATTTGAACAGTGGAGCTTAGACTTACTGGGGGCCAGAAACTTCAGGTTAATGATCCCTGGACTCTCCAATATCAGAAACTAACAGAAAGAAAATTGGTTACTAGAAAGTTTAAAAAAAAAAAGAAAAAGAATGTTGTAAGTCTTCCAGACCTCACAGATCTCGAGGGAAGATGGACGAATCTGGACTTGAAATCTGAGGCATACATAGGAGCTGTTAGGCAGGTGTAGACAAGATAAATTTCTAACAGCAAAAGCTAAAACTGAGAGGGCCTGTAGGCCTGCAGGCCTGGGAGTGGGGGGTGGGAGGGACGTGTGCAGGTGAGGGTCACCTGACCCTCTTTCCTGGGAGGAGGGGCTGACCCAGGTTGGTGGGAGACTGGCTGAGCATATGTCTCCAGCAGCTTTGTCATCATCACTTTCAGGTTCTAACAGAGGAGTGAGCACTATGGGTGCCTGGGTGCTCCTTACATGGAAGACCCTGGGTGGAGGAGGAGGCAGGACCAGCCTGGTTGCAGAGGACAGCATTCCACTTCCTCCCAGCCCCAGCACTGATGGGGAATCACTGCCACGATCACCCTCTCCCACCCCGAGCTCATGGAGAGAAGCATTGCTGGCGGAGAAGGGAGGGTACTGCTAATACCCCGATAGGACAGGGGATCTCAGCCTGTGGACTAGAACAGCTTTTCTACCTACATTCCCCACTGAGAGCAGATTGGAGGCATCAGCCCTGCAGTAAGTACCGTAAAGCCACTGGACAGCAAGCCCCCCATGGGCATGCACTGCGGCTCTCTGATGCCTGAAAAATGAGCAGAGGTGAGCTGGGCACACCAGGCCCCCCTGATCAACTTGGCCAGCCCACATCTCCAGCCTCAGAGCCATAACAAGTAACACACTTGGGCACGATGTGCCAGGCACTTTTCTAAGTGGTCTACAGGAATATTAGGGAATTTCACTGCCGCAAAACCCCTGTGAGGTAGGTACCACCTCCTGCTTTACAGATGAAAAAGCTGAGACACGGGAAGGTGACAAGCCTGCCCAAGGGCACAGACTAGAAAGTAGAGAGGTTTGGCCTCAAATCCATGCAGAGTCTGGGTTCTTTACTGCCCCAGTAGGTGGCCTCCCAGAGGAGGAAACCCTCCCTGAGCCCTGCTCCCCTCATCCCCCCACCCAGCCTCTGGCTGGGAGCCCCTGCCTCTGTGCTTCATAGTGCTTGCCATGCTGAGCTGTGATTGCTTAACTGTCCCCCACTGGACTATATGCTCCATGAGGCAGAGACCGTGTCTCCCTTGTTCAATCCTCTGTCCCCAGTGCTTAGAACAGAGCTGTGGCCACGAAAATGCACCATGTACCTTTCAGCTCTCCTACTGCAGGAGTATATTTGGCAGATGTCTCGCCATCCCCCACTGGACATGTCCACCACTGTGTATCTCTGCTTCCCATGGGCTGCCCCCAATCAACAACAGTGTACAGCAGGGCTATTAAGGCAGCCCATTCCTGAGAGATGCAGGACTTCCTGTTGACCTTGTCAACATTTTCTTAGAACTGCACTGCAGCCTAAGACCTTTCTTCCTCCTAATAAAAGAGCCCTCAGGGCTTCCCTGGTGGCGCAGTGTTTGAGAATCTACCGCTAATGCAGGGGACATGGGTTCGAGCCCTGGTCTGAGACGATCCCACATGCCACGGAGCAACTAGGCCCGTGAGCCGCAATTGCTGAGCCTGCACGTCTGGAGCCTGCACTCCGCAACAAGAGAGGCCACGATAGTGAGAGGCCCGTGCACCGCGATGAAGAGTGGCCCCCGTTTGCCGCAACTAGAGAAAGCCCTCGCACAGAAACGAAGACCCAACACAGCCAAAAATAAATAAATAAATTAATTAATTAATTAATTAAAAAAAAAAGAGTCCTCATATTACCAAGGTTAATTGACCTTGGTCAGCTGGAGGAGAAAGGGCTGATTATACAACTGGGAAAAGGAGGAATACATGTGCAACCCATGTAATCCACTTGTGACCTAAGGGATAAAAATGGCCAGAGATTATGGAAAAAGAAGATTGGGATGGAAAGAGCCATGTATGTTTCTTCTTCACTGCAATGTCAGCATCTTGGCCAGATGGGATGACTCTTACACTAGGGTCAATCGTTCCTTAAGGTCACAGTTAATCTATTCTTGGAAGATAGATAGTGTACCTTACATAAAGTGCCTGGCATACATGTGGTCTGTAAACACTGGTTGAATAAATGAATGAATGCTTCAAGAAGGATTATATATTTTCCTCTTTTTAAAGACTACCCAACACATTCAAAACAAGTTTCAGAGAAAATTATAATGTTTATCAACATCCATCCATCTGAGATTTGTTGTTTTGCGATATCCTCGCTTTCAGGGTCAGAGCAGACCTCTGGCTTTCTACTTTCTGGTTCCAGTTGCTTTCTGAGGTCCAGGAGCCCTCCTGTTCTTGAGTTCTCTGTGTTGTTCCTGAATCCTTCTAATTAGGACAGTAAGACTTTGGCAGGTGGGAATGGAGAACAGGGATGGTCCAAGAAAGGTAAATGAGTCAACAAGGGCCTAGAGGTACAAGGGGAAAGATCATTCTCAGAAAAGTGCATAAATCCTATGGTTTAAACACAAAGCAATTGGAGTTTCATGAAAAATGAGTACGTAAATGCCAAACTCTATAGCAAGTCTTGGTTGCCAGCGTAAGTTTAAATTCTTCTTGTGTAGGCATTGGGAAGCCATAAATATTTCTGAGTGGTGAGGAACCGGAGTTAGATAGGCATTCTAGAAAGCTTTCTCTAGAGTCGAGTGGGTGATAGAGCAGAAGCCAGCAAAAATCCAGGAGAGAAAATATTTAAACTTGGACTGGGCAATGGAAATGGAAAGTAGGAAACAGTTCAAGAGATATTTATCAATACGGTTCAGCAGCCTATGGCCCAGAGGTGGTAATATCATTGACTAAGTTATGGAAAAACTGAGATAGCCTATGTTAAAGCATGTGGTTAAATCTCAGCATGATATGTACATACCAGGGGCATTGTCCCTCTTTTTCTGATGCTCTTCTTCCAGGACCTTTCTCTAAAGGGAAAAGTGGTTTCAACTCCTAAAGGCTTTTTTTCCCCCTCCTGTTGTATCTATTTCCTTTTCTTTACATGGAGCAGAAAAGTTTGGGAGAACTGTAGCTCTTTCACCCATCAAAGTTATCCATGATTGCCAATCATTCAATTAAAAGAAAAAAGTTAGTAGGCTTTTGCCACACACTACAAATAATTGACTTTGTGCACATTTTTGTGTATTTCCTACTCCTGTTCAAGTTGTTTTTGCATTAAATCGGTTACAATTGCTCTTTTTGTATGACATTTATTATAAACCTACCTTCTCTCCCTACTAGACTGTAAGGTCTTAATGCAAGGTATTGTTTCTTACCTTCCCTATATACCTTTCTGTGCCTGGCACACTGCTGGTTCGTGGGAAAGGCTAAACAAATACTCATAATTGATAATTGATAACTTACCATAATTATCAATAATGTCATAGTTATCAATAATAATAATTGATAACTTAGCTCTGCCAAAAATCCCTGGAAGAGGTAGATTTACTCTTGTCCTCTCCTGATTTTTGGAAAGATTCATCTCAACATTAGTACTCTAAAAATGTCAATTTGCATTGGGCAAGTAATCTCTTAGGTACAGCAGGTTAGGAAGAAAACAATAGGCAGTAAAAAGGTTGACCCTTTTTAAATGTGGAAATGGCATGTGAACAGAGAGTCAAAGACAGGGGGAAAGAAAATAAAGAAGAGAAAGGATGAGTTGGAAGCAGAAGGAATTAATTTTCTGGAGGAGTGAGAGCTGGAATAAAATCATGGAATCATAGAATCATGGACTGTTCCAGCTAGAAAGAGCTGTAGAGACCATCTCATCTGACTCCTCATGTCATAGTTTGGAAAGGTGTGCAAATGGACCCAAGAAATTCTGGGTTTGGGAACCAGAAAGTGTAAAGGAAACAGCTCAGATATCATAGGACTAAAGAAATATCTGTTTAAAACTGATTTGGGGGATTTTGTACATATGGCATCATTTCTCACATCTTCACAACCTGGCCTAGAATCATTTCCCAATAATTTCCTTCTTCACAAACTCTTCCTCACCCTTCCAGCCCTATCTCATATGCCAGCTCTTCGTGCAGACTTCTCCCTCTCCCGAGGGCTGGTCACTCGTCTTCTGGGCTCCCTGAGCATTTGTACACACGTCCATTATATTCTTTATCATACATTATTATAATTATAGTTTCCATGAGAGCACCCCCATGAGAGCCTCAGAGGCAGAATTTGCGTGATGTCTTTTTTAATCTCTACCCATGTCTGGCACAGTGCCTGCTGGCTTCTCCATAAGTGTTGAACGAATGAATGGATGAATGAATGAATGAGCCATCTGAAATTTTCTCTCTCCTCATGAATCGTAAGATACGGGAATAATATCAGCTCATCTCAGGGTAGAGCACAGGTGAGTAGCCCAATTCATGTTAATGAAAAGGCTGAATTTTCTAAAAATAAATGAATCTGTAATATGCCTATCTGTGGACTATTTATGCTACAATTCCTTTTACTCTATTGACAATATCTACTGTGTCTCTTAATAGTGATTACCCTATTTAAAATTGCTACCTTCCCTCATGCTAAACTCCCTAGCTCCCTTTTTACTTCTCCTTTTTTCCTATAGCATTATCGCCTTCAAAATCACTATCCACTAATTTATTGAGTTTCATGTTTGTTGTTTATCCCCCTCACTAGAATGTAAGCTGCGTGAGGCCTGATATTTTTGTCTGTTTTGTTCATTGCATCATCCAGGGCACCTAGAACAGGGCACTTGTTTAGCATTCAATGTTTGTTGAATGAATGAAGGATTGGATGAATGAATAAAGATGGAACTCTTTGGCATGATCCACATATCCCCTGTGTTATCTCTGCCATTTCTTCTAGCTCTTTTCCCATGGCTCTCAACTGGGGCCAATTTTTCCCTCCAGAAAATGTCTTGAGATATTTTTGGTTGTCACAACTCAGGGGGAAAGGAGGGTGCTACTGATATCTAGTAGGTGGAGGTCAGGGATACTGCTAAACATCTTGCAAGGCACAAGACACCTCCCTGCCCAACAAAAAGTTATTCAGCCCCAAATATCAATAGGGCCCTACTTTATTCAATGCCCTATCCTATCCACCCCAGCACCATTGAATTACTTGTAGTTGCCAAACGCTCTCATTTTTTAAAACTTGCGTTACCTGGCACATGCTATTTGCTCGACTTGAAATGCCCTTCCTATTTTGTTTCTCTGATGAATGACTACTCATACTTCAAGCTTCAGCTCAAGTATCACCTTTTTCTAGACGCTTCCCTGACCCCTCAGAGCAGCGTGAAGTGCTTCTTCTTCTGGGTTTTCTGGGCACCTTGTTCATTCCTCTATTGTATCATTTAACCATATTCCTGCATTTGTAATTTCCTTTTAACCTATCTTTCTATTCTGTGAGCCGCTGAAAAGCAGAAACTGGTTGTTTTCAGAATCCCCATTGATTAGCACAGGTCCTGGAAAATAGAAGGTGTTTAATAAAACCTTGTTAAATGAATGAATGAATCCTTTGGGTGATAGTGACATTATTAAACCTTCACCCTGATGTCTCTATTTCAAATTATTCTCTCCCATCTCTAAACTACTATAAGCTCTTATCATCTGTGTCACAAAATATATGTATAAGTACTCAGTGTTCATGTTATTTTGTCTCCCAGAAAATTACCTATTGAGCTGTTGGAACATTTGAGATTATATTTTCTTCTTGGTTCTCTCTTCCACAATAGTAGAATGTAGTTGGCCCTAAGAAACCCAATAAGGTACTTGATTTGTACTAACTCTAACCAGAAAGCATAAATAGAAGTAGTAAAATTTCATCTAGTTTAACCTGGTCATGTGGAGAAACCTGCCTATCAAGCTGCCTAACTCTGGACCTACCACTTGGAACCTGGCTGCCATTTCAAGTGCCTATGGCTGTATCAATTAAGGCCATGAAAGGATGGACTCCCAGGCATGGGGAATCCCTTAGTCAGTTTATTAGATCAGGTATGAAATGTGTTTTTCTCACATCAGCAGCATCAGTTTAAATATAGGCTCCTTATTTTGTTAAAATTCAATAAGAATGGTTCAAACTGAGCTTCTGAATGTAGCATAACCCCCAAGTTTGCATGAAATAAATGAAACAATGAGCACTATATTGATACTTACAAAATATCCATTATTATAATGAACTGAAATATTCCTTATTTGCCTCTGAACTGGGCAAGTGAATTTTGCCAGCAACCAGATGCAAGCAGTTAATAAACATTGATTGAAGCACATACTCAACGCAAAATGCTGTACTAGGAGCTGGGGAGAATGCCACTCAATTGAATCAGGCTGTATTTCAAAGTCTAGCTGCTTTTCAAGATATTACATTTCCTGCAGCAACCTGTTTATTTCCTAAGCAACCCACATGCCTCTGTGACAAGATAAACAGCTGGCTCTATTATCACTCATAATACAATCATACCACTTGGCCCTTGCTTACTCACTTCTC
This sequence comes from Balaenoptera musculus, assembly GCF_009873245.2. Lineage (NCBI taxonomy): Eukaryota > Metazoa > Chordata > Mammalia > Artiodactyla > Balaenopteridae > Balaenoptera > Balaenoptera musculus. Next base: position 37,368,676 of record NC_045792.1, read on the forward strand.
ATAATATTCTAGGATAGCCTCTGGGGTTTAGATTTGTACATCATGTGGGCTGGTCTGTTGTGTGTTTAAATGTTCTAACTCTTGGTAAGTGGTGCAACTTGCTAAAACCTCTGGTAAGAATTGCATGATAATAATAATGATTGTTACATTTACTAAAAACTTATTCTGTGCCAGGCACCATGTAAGGACTTTGAAGAAGTGATCTCATGTAATCCTCACTTAGGTTTGAGGAGTCTGATTCTACTGCTTAATAGTTATGCTACCTTGGGCAATTTATTAAAGTTGTCTGAGCCTCAGTTTCCTTAACTGTAAAATGAGGATAAAAATACTACTTCACAGGGTTGTTGTGAAGATAAGTGAAATAATAATTGAGTACTACCAGCACAGATTTGGAACACACTACAAATTTTTTTTTTTTATTCATTAACTATTAGGCAGACAGAATGCAGGGGTTTTAGGTTGTGTTCCCTGGGAAATAGATCATGATGCCGATTTCCAAGCAGGAGATTCAACAACACCCTTGAGGGAGAGAGTGCTGCAAAAATAAGTAGAGGGTGAAGTTAAACTGCAATTCAGTTGCCACAAAAGCCTCAGCTCTACCCTCAGAGAGTTTTAGAGCAGAAGTGACCTCTCAGAGTTGCTGTGGATTGAGCCAAGTGGACAGTCCTTTGTACCTCCACATCAACTGGCCATTGCATGCAGGCTGCCCACAGGGAGAGCACATAACTTTTGGATGAAGCATCTCCATTCCACCAACTGTAATTCCTCACTCAACTGGGAACAATCAAGAGGCAACACTCCTGACAGCTGGGGGAATGAGTGCCGTCCTGAAGGAGGAATCTGAGTGGCACACTATAGCATCCACTACAGTCAAGTTTGGCAGAAACTGGAAGTAGAAGGAATATTACATTTTATGCTTTAAAATCATAATAAATGTTTATTAATCGTGTTTGTAAAGTTCTTATGGGGAGGATTGGACTCTCTTTCTTCAATATGTTAAAGTCACATGTTGATTTTATTTACTGCTTGCTTTACATGTTTTTATAAATAACCTTGTTTACATGAGATGCCTTCAGGCTAAAGGAAGTTGAACTCTCAGTTTGATTCGACTGTTGTATTTGTCCTATTTTCTCCTGTTCTTTTGCTTAGTGGCCTAGAAATTGCTCCTTGGAAAGCATTCATCCCTTTCTTTTTCAAACTGCCAAGCTGTCCTGCTAGGTGTCCTCTCTAATTTTGGAAATAGATGTGTTCAAGAATTTCAGGAGGCTGGATTTTGAGTAGGAAATGCGTTCTGAGGAGCCACCACACAGCCCCCAGTGGATGACATTTCTCAGTGGAGTAGTGACATTTAGGGGAGTTTTCCATTTGTCTCATCAATGTGGGTGATGAACTACCAACTCATTAGGAGAGCAAGTTTTACAATGAGTGCTTCTTTTTTTAAGTAGGATTTGCAGTGTGATTTGAGAAATCAGGTTGAAGGGATCTTTGGCTATTCTTAAAACAGTAACTGCTTTCTGCTGGCTCTAAAATCTTGAATACAGTATGTGAAATACCTCAAGGTAAATGCAATTAGGTCGGTGACAGAAAGTGAGAAGTTAGTGAGCACATGTGTAGGAGACTTAGGGAAACATTTTTAGAAATTGTAGTATTTAAAATGGGTCTTAAAAAAGAGAGAGGATTTTATCAGGTAGAGATGGAAGAAGAGGGCTATTTATCTTTTCACGTATAGTCTCTCTTTCTGTCTCTCACGCACACACATGCACATGCACAAACACACACATATTCTCATATCCTTTCATACATCCAGCACGAATAATTATTCAAATCCTGATCTATACCATACGACCAAAGAGAGCTACACTTTAAAAAAAAGAAGAAGAAGAGGAAGAAGAAAAAGGAGGAGGAAGAGGATAAATTGGTAAATTGCGTGGGTTAAGAAAATGGAAGGAGGAAGGGAGAATCACTGCCTTTGTTCTTCTCCTTCATAGCTTTGCCTGCAGTGCTATATGGCATCTCAGACAGAGCAAGTGCCTTAGGGACAAGGAGAGTTAGAATAATAATATTGAACATTTTTTGAGTGCCTTTAGTGTGCCAGGTACGTTGAGTGTTTTCATGCATTAACTTACTCCTCATAATGACCCTCTATGGTAAACACTGATGGTTTTCTCACTTTATAGATAAGGAAACTGTGTTGCAGAAAGCTTAAGCTAAGATTACACAGCTAGTAAGAGGCAGAACTGGGACTCTTCCCTAGGCTATTACTCTCTAGAATCCAAACGCATATAACCACTTGCTATATTACATTGAAAAAAAAAAAAAAAAAAAGAGCCAAAGATGGGTTGCAGCAAATTTTTTAAAAAAGAAAGAAAAAGGCTCTTTTGTTCCTGCTTCAGCCCCTTGTCTGCACAAGGATTTGCCAATTAGGAGGGAGCCTTTGACCCACCCCATTCTCTTAGCCACGAGCAAATGCCTGGGATCCCTGGGCAAGACTCTGGGTAGCACAGATCTTATATCAGGAAAGAAAAATTCTAGGAACATGGCAAATTGTAACCTGTGGATCCTTAGGTTTTAATAGGGAAATTCAAGCTGTTCAATCTCTGGAGAGCTTAGCCCAAGATAAACTGGACAAAATATCAATGAGCCAGGAATTTATATACTTCACTTGAGATTTAAATAATTTAAATAATTCACCATGATTTTGATGGCTCCTTAATGATTTCCTTTGATGAAACAAAAACAATAACACTTCTTCCCAGCCAAATAAGTCCATAAGTCCTTTCCCCTTTATAACTCAAGTCACTGAGGTGGTAGGCAGCTTCTATTGATTAAATGGTCCCCAGTGATCCCTACCCTCTGTTATTCAGGTCCTTGTATAATCCCCTCCCCTTGGACTTATTGACTTGCTTCTAATGAATAGAATAAGGCAGAAGTAATGAGATGTCATGCCTAGAATTAGTTTATACAAATACTGTCTTGGGTGTTTCCCACTCCCTCTCTCACTTTATCTTAGGTTGCTCACTCTGGGGGAAGCCAGCTGCCGTATCGTGAGGCAGCCATTTGGAGAAGGCTATGAGAGTAGGCTTGGAAGTAGACCTTCTGAGACCTTCCAACAACCAGAAGAATAAGCTTGGAAGCAGATGTCCCCCTGCCCAGTTGAGCTCATAGCCCTAGACAACAGCTTGACTGCAACCCCGTGAGACAATTTGGGTCAGAGATACTCAGCTAAGCCACAACTGGATGCCTGACCCACAAAAACTATAAGACAATAAATGTTTGTTGTTTTAAGGTGCCAAATTGGGGGATAATTTGTTATGCAGCAATTGATAATTAATATAGTACTCAGGTTGGTAGAAATCTGGATTAAGAATAAAAACTGATCATTACATTGGATTACCATTCAACAAAGCTGCCTTTGGTAACTACTTCTTAGAATTCTTGACAATCGGTTGTGAGTCATTAGTCACATTCCAGGAGATACCTCGTCCCCAAAACTATCCCCCATCTTGTAACCAGATATTACTTCATTTGATCTTCAAACTAATAAACCTATCCCTTTGTATTCATTTAAATAACTAAGGCCCAACCAAATGAAGCAAATTACCTAAGATCACAGCTAATTAGCAGCAATCTATCACTAGTCATAAATATTTTTTGAAAATCTACCAGTATTTTTTGACTTGAGGTCTTGTGATCCTTCTCACTGTTCCATGTTCCTTCTGGAGATGATGTGAACCCATCTGATCTATCTATAGAAATTTAATTGTCTTCCATCTCAGTGGCTGATGCCACCATCTGCTTAAACATGCACCCAGAAATTGGGGAGTCATCCTCGACACCTATCCCTTCCTCACAGCTCCATCTCTAAAACATCTCCAAAGCCTGGTGATATTGCTTCAAAAATACCTCTCAGTCAAATCTATCCACTTCTCTCTGTCTCCATCATTTGCTATTTATATTCATCAAAAGAAGATGACCTATGCTTTGGTAACAAATTAACTCCAAAATTTCCGTGTCTTAACACATCAAAAATTTATTTCTCACTACAACTCGACACAAATCAAGCATCCCTTCTCCATCTTGGAGCTCTGCCATCCGGACCTCAGGCTCTGCAAGGTCACCACAGCAAGGGAAGAGAGAGACAAAGGCAGCTCACCCCCTGCTTCTGCCCAGAAGTGGCACATATCAATCTGCTCAGATGCCATTAACTACAACTAGTTACATGAAATAATTTAACTACAGGGTATGCTGAGAAATAAATAGGAGCAATCGGATATTTGGTCAGTGCCAAGTCTCTCTATCCCATCACCCCAGACAGAATTACCACCATCTCTGGATTGGACCCCTGCAATAACCTCTTTACTGGTATCTCATCTTCCACTCTTACCTATCACTTAGCTCTTCTTTCTAGAACAATGTTTTTGACTGAAGATCTGAAAGATCTGAAGGGTCATCATTGGCTTCCTGTTGTTGCTCTTGGAATATGAACACAATCCCTTGGCTCAGCATACACAGTCCATTCGGTGTGGCCCCTGTCTGTCTCTTTGGACTGGACTTAATTCACACCCCTCCTCACACCCCTGTGATTTTCCCCATGAGAACCATGCTGACCCTCTAGTTCCTCCAAATGGTTTTGCTCCCTCCTGTGTTAGGTCAGTCAATAAAGGTAGGTCTGGATTTGAAGACCAAAAAAGAAGATGGTTTCTTTTAGTTGGTTCAGCCAACAGGCAATGTGAAGGATATATACAAGATAAAGGTAGAAGAGAATAGGCATTCCTACCCATTGCCTTCTAGTTCCTCGTAGGAGGCATAGAAATCGGGTTGTCAATTTAGCCACTCACAGTGAAGAATATGCTAGATCAGAGGAGCTCAAAGTTGAGGCTTATGCATATCCTACCATCCAGCTGGGGGAGGACCACATTAGCACATACAGTCTATTACCATGTAAGGCCTTTTTTGCTGCACACCAATCATATACATTCCTATTCTATTTTTTTTTTCTATATTGTCAGGCATTCCATACCTTTCACCATGGGATCTTTGCATACCTTCTTGTTTCTTTCCAGAATATTCTTCCTTCATCTCTTCAGTCAGTTAGAGTCTACTACTCATTTTTGACATCACCATCCCCTAAGACATGTTCTTATGGCATCAGTGACTTCCCCTTCATAGCATAGTCACATTTGCAGTTTCACAATTATTTGTGTGGTGTTTGATTAATCGACAGTCTTCCCCACTAAACTGCAAACATCCCAAAGGCAGGAGTCAATTATAGTTTTGTTCCTATTGGATGCCTGGCCCCTGTATAATGGCAATACATGGCAGCTCTCAGGATTTCTTGAATAAATACATCTGGAGGAGAGAGCTTCCCCTACATTTTCTCCTTCTTTGACTTCATTATACATAAAAATCTATTTCAAACTCAAATGCCATCATGACACTTCTTTGCTGAAAACCATCAATGATTCCCCACCACTCAAAGAGGAAGTCTAAGCTTGATATGACCTATAAATAAGGTCTCTGAGTTTACCTATTTGCACCCGTTGTTCTATCATTATTAAAAGTGACCTCTTTTCATTCTCAAAAGTGTCCTAGTTTGCTTGATACATTTAATGGTCACCCTCTATAAATGACTTCCAATATCTGGCCCCTTTTGACTTCCTAAATCTCGCTTCACAATTGACACAGCAGCAACACCAAACTTCTCATAATTCTCTATCAACCCACCACGTGGCTTCTTATTTCTAGGCATTTACTGACACAGTTCCCTATGGCCAGCATTCAGTCCCCTTCTCCCTGACTCATCCTGTATGATTCAGCTGCTTTCTAACAGCTACAGAAAGCCTTCTCAGACCCAACGACTTCACCCCATCCCTATGGCCAAGTTAGGATTCTCTTTCCTTGTATCTTCCTGGCCGTCTAATCCTCTCTGCATTATCCCATCATTGCATTGTCACACTGAATTATAAATGCTGGGCTATGTCTATCACCAACCTCCACCCGCGCGTGCACGCACACATGCACACGCCCTCGAGGGCAGGGACAGTGTGTGATTCATCTCTGTGTACCCACTGCCTGCCACATAGTCGACTCACAGTAATTACTGGTTGAACAAATAAATGTTTTTGAAGATTTTATTTATTCAACAAATGCAATTTAGTAAATAGACCATTTATTTTCCTAACGTTATTAACCCAAATCATTTATAACTTCTCATCTGATTTTCTGCTCAGCATGAGCAAACCCATGATACCCTCACTGAGTTAATATCATTACAGCCAAAGCCAAGAAGCTTGATGTTTAAATTAGCCTATGTTTCTTTCCTGATGTTTGACTTTTTAAAATAATGGAAGTAGCTCTCATACTTCCAGGACTGTAAACTTGATCTAGTCCAGCTACCTCTGTTTTTCACCCTTGGCTCTAACCCTTCCTCTCCCCTTCACCCTTCTCCCCCCACCCCACCCTTTCTGCTTACCCCCAACCCTGAAATCTCCTGAGTTTTATCCGAAAAGCACATCGGGTACAATGTGATTCAAATAATTTTTTTTAATGCTTCAAACCTTTGTACTAAATCTAATTCAGATGCTGACTGCCTTGCCAAGCTTGCCAAAATAGGTTGAAAAACTCTCAGAGGAATTATTTTTAAAACCCTTAAGTTTGAATATCATTGTCCTAAGATGAGACATACAACATATGATAAATAGCATTTCTGCTGAATGTGCGAAATAAAGTCTCGTTGCTCAGAAGGAGAAGTTTCCAGGAAACAACTCTAGTCTTTGAATCAAACCCTGGTTTGCATCTTGCCCTGGCACTTCCTGGATCTGCTCATATGGGCTGTATATTTATCTATTCAAGCTCGTATTTCTTAGGCTATGAACTGGGATAAGAAAGCAAACCTCAAAGGGCTGTGGGGAGGACCCAGTGTGAAGCTATGTATCTGTATTTCTCTAAGTAATGTCCTTGTAAAGGGAGAGGTTTTCATGGTACCCCCAAGGTTGATGTAAATTGTTTTTATTATAGTGTTACTTAAATAGGAACAAAAATAACACTGGATATAAAGTCCTTAAGCTTGTAAACTAAAATAAATGTATAAATTAAAACAAGCCAAAGAAATTGAATGCAGACAAATTTACAAGTTAAATACAGGTCGAATTGCAAACTAAAACCACTAAAATGATTGACTATAATTTAAGGTGATTGTTGATGTTACGTACCATCTATACCTTCATTCTTAATGTAAATATTATCATCTGTACCCTGCTCCCTTTTGTTTGTAGGCTCTCGAGCTCTCAGGTGTTCAACTGTAAAATAGAGATAATTGGACCCCATAATAAAGGACTTGGTGATGATACCACATAACAAAACACCAGAAGTCTGATAAAAAGAGGAAATGGAAGACAACATGCTTTACCGCGAAGAGTTGTTCCAGGCTTTGGGTCAGGACTCCAGGGGAAGTGGGTGGACCGGGCACTCAGATTAGCTAAGGTTTATAGTAGGATTTTCCCTCCAAAAGATACATTATGACAGTTAAGGTCTTGGACTGCAGAGGCTGGGCTTGAATTTCATCATTTTCACGACTATCTGCACGATTCACTTAGCCCTTCTCAGCCTCAGTCTCCTCATCAATAAAATGAGGGAAAATAAATTCTACCTTGTAGGATTGTTATGAGGTCTGAATCAGATCATGCATGTGAGATCCTTAATACATTATATTATTATCATGGTTAACCGAGAAAGACTCCGGAGGCCCTGGACAGACATGGAAAAAAAGTGAACCACCATCTGCAGCCAGACTGTCGTCATAAGCTACGTGCTCTAGAGAAACTTCCTCCTGGCAGAAGCTGCTGGGGGAGGGGAAGCACACAGTACCACGGGCACTCTATGAGCTCTTGGGAAAATCTGGATCTATGACTTTCAAAACCTTGATGAGGATGATAGAAATAGAAGAAAACAATACTTTTAAATACCCTGCCTGTTGTCGCTGTTTGTAATATGTAGACATTAAAATTCTCTGAGGACAGTTTTTTCTCTGATTTGGGAAAGCCGCCCAGAGATATTTTTTGTTTGTTTTTTTCTAAAGAAGCAAAGTGACTTTCTGCTGAAACAGAGCTGTTTAGAGATGCTGAGGATCCAATTAGTTAAAACACAGATGAGGGACAGGAAAAGTTATATCTTGGAGAAATGATATTACTTTAATTTGGGGAAGAAATGGTTTCGAGCTGACAGGAGAAGCTGTTTTGGCTTCGTGCCCTATCTAGCCGGGAAGGCTTGGAGGGGTGCTGGGTGAGGAATGAAGACCAGAAGCTGATGTTCCTGTGCCCGTGTGACTTCAGGAGATTCTGAGCTCAAGCAGAGCCATCTGGGACCAGGTGATGAGATGTGGCTTGGAATTGGAATTAGGGAAGAGGCCGTTCTCCCTGCCTCTCATGGGACCCAGCACTCTGGCCCCCTGAAAACAGACAGCTTTGGGGGAGTCCCTAGAGATCTTAGTCTGGCAAAGGTGTCATCATACTTATCATGGTCCTTTGCCTTGGCAACAGGGAGCCTTCCCACCTGGTGGAGAACAGCAGAGGAGAGCCAGAGCTTTGAGAAAGAAAGATCTATGCCTTCCAGCAACTGCAAGAACAGACAGATCAGGCAGAGAGTCCATAAGATTGTCCGTGAGTGACTGGGGAACCCTTAGAGAGGAGTGGAGTGCTGGTGTCATGTGAGGGAGAGGTCAAGGCACTATAATTTTGGCATTAGAATCAACTTGACAAACAACCTATTTGCAGTATCAGTAGAAACTAAACCATCCACAAACCAACTTAACAAGAGAGATACAGGGCCAACACTGAAGAAAATTATGAAACCTTACTGAAGTATGTAGAACAAAAAAGAGATACCATGTTCTCCATATAAATACATATTTATCTTTATCATATCAATCCTTCCAAAATTAATGCAGTTCCAATCAGAATCCTATTTTTTGGCAACTGCATAAAATACGTTTAAACTTCTACTGGTAAAATAAATGTCTGAGACTAGCAAAAAAGTGTATATATATACCATGAGAGTAGACTTGCTTTACCAGATACCAGATATTTCATAAAGCCATTATAATAAAACTATTATGTTATTGGCTTAGACTAGTAAAATAGAACAAAGTGTTCAGAAAGTAAACCCAAGTATAAATGGAAACTTAATATTGATATATGACAAAGGAGACGTTAATTCAATGGGAAAATGAGTGTTTATTTAATTAATGCTGCTGACATAGTTGGCTATCTATCTAGAAGAAAACAGAGATTCTTAGCTCTTACCTTCCATACACACAAAAAAAATTCCAAGTGGATTTAAGATTCAGTAGAAAAATCATATATTAGAAGAAAATTTAGGAGGATACTTGCATAATATTGAAGTGGAAAGACTTTCCTAAGTGAGATAGGAGATTCAGAGCCATAAAAGAAAACACCAACATATTTGACTGCATTTTTTTATTGTTAAAAGATTATGTAAACAAAGTCAATGAATATCACCAAAAAGTCTACAAATAACAAATGTTGGTGAGGATGTAGAGAAAAGGGAACCCTGGTACACTGTTGGTGGGAATGTAAATTAGCGCAGCCACTATGGAAAGCAGTATGGAGGTTCCTCAAAAAACTAAAAATAGAACTAGCATATGATCCAGCAATTCCACTCCTGGGCATATATTCAGAAAAAATAAAAACACTAATTTGAAAAGATGGGACTTCCCTGGAGGGCCAGTGGTTAAGACTCCGCTCTTCTACTGCAGGGGCATGGGTTTGATCCCTGGTCAGGCAACTGAGATCTCGCATGCCACAAGGTGCAGCCAAAAAAACAAGAAAAAAGATACATGCACCCCAATTGCACCCCAATCTTCATAGCAGCACTGTTTACAACAGCCAAGATATGGAAGCAACCTAAATGTCCATCAACAGATGACTGGATAAAGAAGATGTGGTATATATACACAATGGAATATTATTCATCCAGAAAAAAAAGAATGAAACTTTGCCATTTGCAGCAACATCAATGGACCTAGAGACTAAGTCCACCTTAGTGAAATAAGTCGGATAGAGAAAGACAAATACTGTATAATATCACTTATATGTAAAATCTAAAACATAATACAAACAAATGTATACAACAAAACAGATACAGACTCACAGACATAGAGAACAAACTAGACGTTACCAGTGGAGAGAGGGAAAGAGGAAGAGACAAGATAGAGATGTGGGATTAAGAGATACAAACTACTATGTATAAAATAGATAAGCAGCAAGGGTATATTATACAGCACAGGGAATTATAGCCATTATCTTATAATAACATTTAATGGAGTAAAATCTGTAAAAATATTGACTCACTATGCTGTACAACTGAATCTAATATCATAAATCAACTATAGTTCAATTTTAAAAAGTCAAAATACCAATGATGGCCTGGGGGAAAATTTTTACAACATATATGGTAAACATAGGATTAATCTTCCTAATGTACAAAAAGTTCTTTTAATGTGTAAAAAAAAAAGAGAGAGAGAGAAAGAAGGAAAGAAAAAGAGAGAAAGAAAGAAAGAAAGAAAGAAAGAAAGAAAGAAAGAAAGAAAGAAAGAAAGATCAACAGTACAAAAAGAGACAAAGGGTAGAGAATTCACAGTAGAAGAAATCAAAAAGTCCATGTAAAGATGATCAACCTCAACTGTAATCAAGAAAATATAAAATAAGTTTAAAGAAGAGATATTTTCTGCCTATCAGATTGACAGAAATGAAAAATGAGAGAAAATCCAGAGTTGGCAAAAATTTGGGGAAATTCTCACTGTTATAGGCTGGGAAGGCTTAAATTGCTACAACCTTTTGGGAACATAAACTAGAAATGTCTGTTAAATTAAGAAATACACAAACCCAATAATCCACTTCTGCAAATCCATCCTATAGGAATAAAATTGCCAGCACATAAATATTTCTGGCACAGATGTTTATTGCCAGTGTTGTTTATTATTAAATGTCCATTGATAGGGATATAGTTCATTAAATTATGCTATGTTAATGTGAAATGCTATGCAGCTATTAAAAATTAAATAACCGATATCTATTAATATAGAGAGAAGTCCATGGTGCCTTCGTAAGTAAGAAAAGTAAGCCACAGAGTAATAAATGTAGCAGGGTCCATTTTTATCGAAACAGTTACCAATCATCTCCCTCTTCAGTATATGTGCATGCATGATTGTATCAACAAAAAAGTGTGGAGACAGTATAAAGATCAATGGTTGCCAGGGTTGCGGGAAGATTGGGAGGGGGAGGAATAAATAGGTGGAACACAGAGTATTTTTAGGGCCGTGGAAAATACTGTGTGTGATACTATAATGATAATACATATCTTTAGCCATTTGTCCAAACCCATAGGGTGTACAACACCAAGAGTGAACCCTAATGTAAACTATGGACTTTGGGTGATTATTATGTGTCAATGTAGGTTCATCAATTGTAACAAATGTACCACTCCAGTTGGGGATGTTGATAGTGGAGTTGGCTCTGCATGTTTGAGGGCAGGGGATACATGGGAAATCTCTGTACCTTCCTCTTAAATTTTTCTGTGAACCCAGAACTGCTATAAAAAAAAAAATAACAAAGTTTTTTTTTTTTAAAGTGTGGAAGTTATAACCTAAGGGGGTGGGAAATGAAGGAAACAATGGGGCAGAAATCATTAACGTCCATTATGTGTTTTTGAATTGTTTTATTGGGAAGAATGGTCATGCAGTACTTCTTTATTTAAACACATTTATAAAGAAGACAATGGTTTTTTTTGTTTGTTTGTTTGTTTATAAATTTATTTATTTATGGCTGTGTTGGGTCTTCGTTTCTGTGCGAGGGCTTTCTCCAGTTGCGGCGAGTGGGGGCCACTCTTCATCACGGTGCGCGGGCCTCTCACTATCACGGCCTCTCCCGTTGTGGAGCACAGGCTCCAGACGCGCAGGCTCAGTAGTTGTGGCTCACGGGCTTAGCTGCTCCGCGGCATGTGGGATCATCCCAGACCAGGGCTCGAACCTGTGTCCCCTGCATTGGCAGGCAGATTCCTAACCACTGCGCCACCTGGGAAGCCCCTAAGAAGACACTGTTTTCAAAGAGAAGGTGACCTCTTAGACTGACGGGGCCTAAGCTGTGAGCCAGGTACCGTTGTTCCTATAGAGGAGTTGGGAAGAGAGTGATCGGAGGGGAGAGAAGGGGAAAAATTAGGGGTGCGCTTCTTTCTCACTCATCTGTGGTGTACTTCTATTTCTCCCTCTGGGAAGGCCTTCTAGGGACACTGAGCTCTCTCTGCTGGTGGGCTGGCTCCACTCGCTGCTGCCTCTCATTATCCAATTCCTTTCTTGTAATTTCTAGGTTTTGCACACCGCCTACTTAGGTGGTCTAATTTAGGCCATATGCACACACTTGGGGATGTGCCTGTTGCTTGTAGATGACATTTGCACATTTCTTTCGATCCCTTAATAGTCTTCATTCGAATAGGAGTTCAGGCAAATGAAAAAGTGACCGTGTTTGCATCCACAACTTTCAGCCAAAGTCTACCACCCAGGAGCTAGCAGTGTCTGGGGAACTTGGCCTGGCTGGACTCCGACAAAAACACTGCCCTTTCTCCTCAAACGCAGCCAAACCTTCCCAGGCCTGGGTAAATTTACATAGAATAAAGGTTAAATAAGTAAAATACTATGGGGCTGGGATGCTTTCAGGTATTTACATTTGTTCATCTCTAACAGTAAAACAAAGCCCTCCGGGTATAGACCCAGAGACAGCATCTTCCCATTGGAATACAGAAGAAGCATCTTGATTTTATTACTATTCCCAGATGTTCTAGAAACCTAGCTGGGACATTAGAGACAATGCAGAACTATTCTTGCTTTTAAAGATCTAGTTAAGTTAATTTGGCTGCTGTTAGGGTTTAGAACTCTGAGTTTTTAGAAAGGCAAGTATGAGAGTCAGGGCACATGACTAGGAAGGGATCTTAGAAGCCAAGAAAGGAAGCACGTCCTTCTTCTTCTTTTTTTTTTTTTTTTTTTAACGTCTTTATTGGAGTATAATTGCTTTACAGTGTTATGTTAGTTTCTGCTGTATAACAAAGTGAATCAGCTATACGTATACGTATGTGTGTCCCCATATCCCCTCCCTCACACGTCTCCCTCCCACCCTCCCTACCCCACCCCTCTAGGTGGTCACAAAGCACCGAGCTGATCTCCCTGAAGCACGTCCTTCTTAATAGTTAATTTCTTAGTCTTAATGCCTATCTCATCAGAAGGCTGTGTGTCTCTGGGAGCCACGTGTTCCTCCTGTGATTTAAAAGTCTCCTCCATTCTGGCAATGGGAGGTGGGGAGAGTTAACTGGCCACCTTGTTTTTGCCTCATCTCAAACTTGAACTGAGTGAGGAATACTTGATTGTCAATGAATCTATAGAACTCGTTTCATAGAAAAATACACTGAAGAATCAAGGAAGAAGGAATCATTTTAAAATATAGGGACCCAGGGACTTCCCTGGTGGCGCAGTGGTTAAGAATCCACCTGCCAATGCAGGGGACACGGGTTCGAGCCCTGGTCTGGGAAGATCCCACATGCCACGGAGCAGCTAAGCCCGTGCACCACAACTACTGAGCCTGCATGCCGCAACTACTGAAGCCCGTGTGTCTAGAGCCCCTGCTCCGCAACAAGAGAAGCCACAGCAATGAGAAGCCCATGCACCACAACAAAGAGTAACCCCCGCTCACTGCAACTAGAGAAAGCCCGCACGCAGCAACAAAGACCCAACACAGCCAAAAATAAAATAAATGAATAAATAAATTTATTTAAAAACAAATAAATAAAATATAGGGACCCAAATCGTTGAGACTTATGGAGAGATCACCAAAAATCAATGTCATAATCAGACCCAGAATCCCTAAGTGTCCTGAATTAGCTGCTTCTGCCTGCTCCTGAGAATTATCTTATCTTATGTCAGATGACTTTGCCAGGGGAATGGGAAAAAACATTCTGGACAGAAAGAACATTGTACACATAGTCCTGAAGCAGCATGAATGTTTGGAGCTCTAGAAGTTTAACACAAGCATGATAAGGGCATGGGGATGTGAGGGGACAATTGGGGGGGAGGCAGAAAATCAGCCTTGTAAACAGGTTACACATTTTTGGATGTGGTATTCCTGAGAACTCTTTCAGTGGCAACTTACAGAAACCCAAGCCCAAACTCAGTTAAGTTATAATAACAACAACAGTAATAGTTAACACTTACTGAGCACTTACCTATTCCCAGGCAATGTTCTAAGTTCTCTGTATGCATTCACTCTTTCAAACTTCATTACAACCCTATGAGGTAGGTATTATTATTATGATGATGATGCCCATTTTAGAGATGAGGAAACTGATAACAGGAAAGTCAAGTAATTTGTTCAAGGTCACATGGCCAGTAAGTGGCAGCCCTGGCATTTTAACATAGGAAATATATAGACTCCTATAATTGGTAAAGTCCATGGGTAAAGCTTGCTTCACGTGTTATTAAATCCGGAAGCCCAAACAATGTCCTGAGGGTCTGTCTTGGCTTTATCCTCAGCTCTGCTGCCTTCCATGCATTGCCTTCATCTTTGGAGAGACTCTCTCCATGAAGAGGGAAAGAGACAACTCAGAGTGAACTCATTGCCCTCCCAACTCCTAGACATGACATTTCTGTTTGGCCCTGGCTTGTCCATTCGGAAACGAATCACTGTGGCCGGAAGCAAGGCGTGCCGAAGAAGTGGGTAGGGCAGAGTCAGCCGCATGGAATGAACTTCCCCGAAAAGAAGATACGTCACTCCAAGAGGTAGGGTGTTGCCAGGCAGATGGCCCGCCAGAGGCTGCAAAGAGGGGAGGGGCACGATCAAATTGCACTTTAGAAAAATTGGTGCATAAAATGAATAAGAGGAATGTAGAACTGGAGATGGGGCCAACTGGAAAGCTGACGAAGTTTTCCGGGTGAGAAGTGTACCTGAGGCTGTGGCCTTGACGAGAAGGGAAAGGAGAGACAGACTTGGACATGGGTCTGCGGCATGGGCCTGAGGAGGAAGCTGGAGGCAAAGACAACCCTAAGGGTTTATGAACAGCTGAAATTGATAAGTTTGCAAATAAAGATGTTGCATTAGCTCATTTGGGGGCATGTTATGTTTGCAGTCAGGCTGCCTTCCCAGCTAAACGGTAAACTCTGTGAGCAAAGACCTTATCTGCCTTGTTCACTATAAGATCCACAGTCACCACACAGTGCCTGGCACACAGTAGGCATTCACTTGTTAAACGAACAAAAGAAAAGTGAGAAACCTAAGGACTGAGAAACACCTAGTACAGAACACTACAGAGTAGCCAAGCGAGACAAAGATTAAAATGTTTCCACTGAGCTGGCAAACTGGAGGGATTTGGGCCCATCAATGGACAAAAATGAAAATGAAAATCAGGTTGAATAAGTCAAGAGGTGGGAGGTAAAGACATAAAGACATTGTCCATTGTATGTTTCTCTCCTTGGCAAGCAGCAGTAGCTTATGTATGTATGTTGCTTACCCATCTCATTTGTTACTTGTCTCCCCACCTAGAATGTACGCCTTTGAGGGCAGTGCTTATGTCTGTCCTCTGTCCTCGGTGCCTGGAGCACACTGGCACATGGTGGATGCTCAGTAAGGATCTGTTGGATGGCAGGACCGATGGATATGGTGGCAGTGGTGGGACAGGACCAAGACGATTAGTCACAGCCCCCCCAACAGAGCTTCTCATCTAAGGCTGTGCATCTCAGTTGCTTGCAAAGTGATTGTGTTAACACTTATCCCCAGGCCTCTCTCCCCATAACCCTCTGAATGGATGTCCCTAGTTGGAGGGGGAGGGGAATGAGGCCCAGGAAGGTATTTTGTTTAAAGTTCCCCCATTCACTGTGATAAACACCCCTGCCTCAGGACTACTAGCCTTTACTGTAGTTTGATGTATAACAATTTGGAAATAAAAAGAAAAAAATGATTCAAGCCCTCAGTCATTTTTTTCTTCCCTCAAGATCTGAATCAAATTAATTTTTTTCAAATGTGCTTAGAGTTGACTATTGAAAAATATAATAAAAAATTCCAAGGGAAGCAGCTCAAAAGAGTTTTCTAACAAGGAAACCCTGGGAGAAGGCATGGATTGGGGCCCGGGCAGAAAAGAAAATGCACAGCCAGCGGCAGGTTTTCCCTGTCGCCATGTATACCAGGCATCAATCCGGCTCACACCTGCCGTCCCACTCAGCACAAAGGAAACAACTGAGAGATGCCCCACCCCCCTATGAAGGCACAGGAACCTGGACAACGCAGGCCCGGAAAGGCAAGAAAAACACACAGATGCAACCGAAAATTAGACCAAATTATCTTAGCAGCTAACAGGGAATTCTCAGAAACATTAGGCTACTGTCATTCTAAGAACATGCAGAACTATGTGTTCAAAGAACAAGTAATGTGAGATTGCTCAGGGAAACAAAAGAAAACATTTTTTCTAGAGGAAATCATGGAATCTGGTCACTAAAAATAGAACATTCTGGCATGGAATGGAGGGAGGGATAAATTGGGAGTTTGGGATTAACAGATACACGCTACTATAGATAAAATAGATAAACAACAAGGACCTACTGTATAGCACAGGGAACTATATTCAATATCTTGTAATAACCTATAATGGAAAAGAATCTGAAAAAGAATATGTATATGTATATGTATTTACACGTATGTATATATAACTGAATCACTTTGCTGTACATCTGAAACTAACACAACATTGTAAGTCAACTATATTTCAGTTAAAAAACAAAATAGAACATTCTGGAATGAAATGAAGGGACTCCATTTGCTCAGGAATTCTCTGTGTGCAGCCAGCCTACAGAGGGGCCGAACTAGCTCTCCAGCCTCCTCTCCCACTGCATGTTCCCTCCCATCACAGACATCTTACACTCTCAATGCACTGACCTTCTCACCTTCCCCGGAAAGAGCAGCACAAGCTGTTTCATATCTCTGTGCTTGAGAAACCTTCCCCCTTCGCCATCCATCAAAAGCTTACTCATCCTTCCAGGCCCACCTCCAACAAAGGCAGCCTCCTTTGGGAAGCCTTCCCTGATTCCTTAGGCAGAGAGAGTTAGTTCCTTAGAGAGAGTTAGTTCCTTGCTTTTCTCTATGCCTCTGCTCCTTTATTCAATACAATTTTCATGCAATTTCAAAATCAATATCATGTTATGTTGTAATGATTTGTTTATACATGTTCATCCTCTATTAGGATGTGGCTTTTCAAGGATAGGAATTATGCGTTAAGACAAAAAATTTAATGGGTACTGCCTATGTGCTAGACGGAAATGCTCATGTTATTTCTATTCTGTAAAACAACCCTACAAAATAAGCACAAGATCCTCATTTCACAGATGAGAAAACTGGTGCTCTCTGAGTGTTCAAATAAATTTCCCAAAGTCACATAGCGGATTAGCAGCAAGGTATAAGACTCCAAAATCAAGACTCTTTCCATTAGACCATACTGCCTCTCTTTTGCCTCTTTGTATTTTCTGGCACAGATTTGGTACTCATAAGTGTCCAACAAATGGATGAATGTTAGGCCTTCTAATTATAGGTACCTCGAAAGCAGGACCATACCTTCTACTTCAAATTCATCCCAGGGCTAGCTCAAGGTTTGTACCCTCTAACCTCTCCATAAATATTTGAATGAGATGGCTCAAACTGTGAATAAACAGACTCCATACTACAAAACCTATATAATTATCGTGTACTTGCTAGAAACAAGTGGACCTGTTAGCTGCTTGCTACTCCAGAAAGAGCAACTCTGCATCAATACATCAAAAGGAAATCACTCTCCCCACCCAACACTAAATTGCATAGTCATAAACAACCTTACCCAACAGGCAAGCCATTCAGCATCTTATGCTGACATATTTCGGGTCTCAGATCCTGGCGGGCTTGTTAGGATATGGCTTTATTTCAAATCAGGTATGCCATAGGCTTTACTGGACTCGGGTAGAGAGAAAACAGTAGCACGTAGCCACCTTAACAATTTTTCACACTTAAGTCATGTCTCTTAGTTGTCTAGTGTAGAAATGCGGGGTCTTTCCCAGTTGCATGTGGGAGAGCATGATAAGAGTCCTTTTTGGAGGAAAGCATTGACACTACCTGTGAACCTCTCCGATGGCTCTAGATGCTGAAGTTTGCTTGCTGTCAATTTAGCAAACACTTGTCCAACTCCACCTTCTGTCTCTCTGGAAAAGAATATAAGTCCAACTCTTAAAATTTCAAAACAAAATGACAGCTTCGCTCCCATACACCTGTGTAGACTTTTGATATGAGATTTTTGTGCCAGGCAGCTAGCCCACCTGCCCCCCTAGTCACCATGGTCATTTTTAAGATAATTTAATCATTTTAATTGCCTGTGAGTCTGCCCAATAAGTCACCCATCTGAGAGCTCAGAGAAACTGTTTAATAGTCACATGTAGGGTTCATTCTGAATCTTCAGGTCCTATTGTTATGTTAAGTTAGAAGATCAGAAGGCAAAATTCTTGGGTGATATTATCATCAAGACTTCATTCATTCAGCAGATATTTGTTGCCTACCAAGTGTTAGGACCTCAGACTTCAGAACCAGACTGTCTGAGTTCACCTTCTAACTTCTTAACTCACTAGCTCTGTGACCTTGGGCAATTTATTTAACCTTATAGCTCCACCTCTGTTCCTCGTCTGTTAAAGGTGGATAATAGCAGCCCCCACTCCAAAGGCTTATTCTGAGGCTCAAATGAGTTATTAGATATAAGTGCTTATAAGAGTTCCTGGCACTCCATAATTTTAGTTGGTATTATTATTGTTGTTATTCTTACTATTATTACCATTAGTCAGGCACTCTGCCAGCTGCTAGGGACACAGGAATAAACAAAGCACATAAAGTTCCTGACCTCAAGGAGCTTATGTCTAGCAGGGAAGACAGACGCTCAAGGGAGTAAACAAACTATGGTAGCTGATCTAAGGTACAGGGTGTTCTGAAACCCTAGAACAAGGGGGCCTGGCCTGGCCTGCTGCGGAGAGGAAGGATTCCCTGAGGGAAACAGGAAGGATGAGTGGGGTTAACTGGATGGTGCGTGGACTTCCAGGAGGACCAGTCCAGGCGAGGGGAACAGCATATGCTAAGGCGTATGCTAAGTGAAAGGTCAGCATGGCCCCAGGGCTGAGAGGCTGCTGGCAGGAAGTGTTCTGTGTGCAGACTTCTCTTGGGGTGGTTGGGAGAAAAACTGCATTTGAATAGCATCTTTTTAAGCTGTAGCTTTAGAAAATAGTTTAGCTCTACTAATAATTCTGTAAGTTACTTTTTTTTTTCATTTCAACCAGGCTGTGAGAGCTAGGTAAGCAACATGTGCTCCCTTCTGGTCTAACCAGAAAGTGGGGTTTTAGTTTACTGAGTAACTGTAAGAATTAGGTCACCTCAGGTGCCTTGTAACATCTACCCCCTTACTCATTTTATAAGGTCTCTGTTCTATTTTTATCTATTATTTCCTTATTTTATTTTGAAATGCTTAAGGGCCCTTGAAACTTTTGGGCAATTGGCAGGGTATACATCCCAAATATGTAAAATCAAATATATTGAATATGAACAGCTTCATTGGTTAGAGCCTGGCTCAGGAGAGAGAATGTGGGTGGAAGTACGCTGGGCCTCCAGCCACCGGGAGGAACCTTGTTCACAGCCTTTTACTGGAATTGCTTCTCATGTGAAATTGCTTCCCATGTGAAATTGCTAATGCCCTGCCTAGGGGTGGAGGAGGGGGCATTGTAGAAGAGGGGGCATCTAGCATAACCCATTTACATTGACTCTGCTGGGTGGGATGTCGCCAGATTGCAATGTAAACAATGCATTAGCACTTCCGAGCTTCTAGAAGAAAGAATGTGTCTGCCAGCCTCCCAGATCTGTTTGGTTTGTCAGTTTTCTGGGGTTGCTTTTTCAAATAGCTGATGCATTTGTCTGTAAGACAGAGGAATGAAAACACCAGTGAGTTTTGTTGCGGGGCCTGGGAGCCCAGCCTCAGGGTTACAGAGCAGTCTGACAGTAACCTGCCTGGAAGCAGCGGGGAGAACAGCGAACTTCTGTGGCCACACTTCTTGCTTTTCTATCAGCTCTCCCCACCTGCCCTTCTCCCTGCCACCAGGTCCCCACAAGCATTCATTCAACAAGTATTTACCAAGCACCTCTTGTGACGCACACCAAGGATGTCACTAAGGACTACGGACAGAAGGAAATCAAACCTGCCTGGCCCTGCTCCATCTCTCTACTGCCTTCTTTCCACGTCCCCAAAATGAACCCTTAAGAACAGACAAATGAACCCTTAACAAAGCTTAAGAACAGAACCCTTCCTGCTCGAGCCAAGGCAGGCGACAGCAGATTTTTCCAGCTTGAAGAGGACTGTGCTAAACTCCCCACAGTGAAAAACGCCCCCCAATACACTACTGCACGAAGGAGGTAAGGAGAAGTGGGCAAGAAGCATGTGGATATCTCTAACTTTTCTCCCCTTCTGCTCCTCATAGGGCAGAGAATAGAGACCTCCGGCTGAAGCGGGAAAGTGTAAGTTGAAACGTCTGATTTGAAAATAATGAGATTAATTCTAATAATGAGAACTAACATCTGAACAGTGATTAAAATTCACAGGAAGAGCTTTTATACCCCCCATCTTAGCGAACCCTCAAAGCATCCCCGGGAGGGGTGTTAGGGTCGCCTTTTCCAAGACAAGGAAAGGAATGGGGTTCAGGAAGACTTGGTCCTACTGCTGGAAAGTAACCGAATGGAGGCTTTAATCTAGATCTTTGTTTCTCCCTGTCAAATCCAGGGCTCAGTCCGCAAAACCATCACTGCTACAGTTGAGGTGAAGCTGACACGTGCAGACTTGCAAGTAATATCAACATCTTAGATCAGTCTGCTTTTTCCATACACCAAGGACACTCCCATTTTTATTTCAGGGAGGGAAAAGTCCTGTGAAGGGGAATTTTGATTCATATCACGAGAGAAGGAAATGGAGGTTGGGAAAAGTTAGGCAAGTTGCTTCGGGTCACATCGCTAGAAGTAGTGGACCTGGAATTCAACCCCCAGTGGATCTGACGCCAAAGTGCTGAAGAAGGAACAGCCCTGCCGGGGAGCAAAATAGGATGTAGCCTAGGACTGCTGTGCGACCAAGGACAAAAGCATCTCGCTTAAGCAAAAGCCCCAGGTAGGAATAACAGTTATGCTTTCTTCTAGCTGTGTGACCTTGGCCAAGTCAGGTAACCTGATTCATCATCTGCAAAATGAAGAAGATAAGGTTGTAATGTGGCTTAAATAAAACACAGCGTGTGCACATGGTATGCATACTCTAAAACTCTACATGGGCCCTGGAGGTTTCCAGAGGTCAGTGAGCTACTGCCCCCAGACAGAGAAAAAATACAGCAAAAGTACAGAAACCCGCGGACAACTGCCCTTTGTAATAGGAGAGTATTCACTGAAATGGACTGGATACTTCAGTCCTGGGTCTCCTCAAACCAATGGGGGCTTTCAGGGGTCAAGAGTAGCTGCTGGGCCCCAGGCAGCCAGCAATTCCTGAACGGAGTGCAGAGTGCTGGGGGTGAGGGGAAGGCCTTCTCCCCTGGGAACACCAGCTGGCCACCCTGGCCGCATTCCCCAACAGCTGCTTACACTTTCCACGTTCTGACATTTTACCCAGTCCCTTATATAACTCACTCGTACAAATTCTTTAATACCCATATCCACTTATTTTCCCTATAAATCCACCTAAAGATCCTGATCCCTTTAAAATTATCCAATGCATGAGGAATCCACTCATCCCCTTCACAAAATTATCTCTTGAGCACCTACTATGTGCCAGAGCAATCTAGAAGGAGTGGCATGCGATACACTTTAAAACCCACCGAAGATTTACATTTTCTAAAGCGATTGAGCACAAAGTACAGCTCTGTCCCAACTCTTCTTGGTCATCTCTTTGCAAAAACGTAAATAACGCTTCCCTTGGGTTTGCATATTTTACATCTGGATTGACTTTATTTTGCCCCGCCTTTCTTTGGTCATCAACATTCTCAACTTTCCTAAAGTCTAAATTAAGCCCTTTTCAAAGACAGCATTGTTTACCTACTTCATTTTAGGGGTTAGAGAACTCTCAGTTTACTGTGTTTTTTTTCCCCCCCCAGAATTTGGTAATAGGTAATACCTTTTTAGTATTAACATACAATTAAATCACACTGGTCAAAACAATTTAACAAAGTACATTCTGTCCTGTAGGTTAACTTTGTTCTTGCATTGTTCCACGTCTTTGGATAAATTCAAAAAAGCATGTTCAAAATTCAATTAGGGGCTTTCGTTGAGAAAAGGCCTTGCAAAGTACAAACTGTATAGAATGCAGCTTCAGGAGTGGTGTGTTATTTTTTTTAACAGCGGTGAGGTTTGTTCCCTTGAGAATACATCTTGTACCATGTTTATTGTGCCTTCTAAGTAAACCCAAAAGGAGGAAAAAAAAAAGAATAAACAAAATATTCTCTTACAGAACTAGGTAAGCTAGAACATTCCAAAACAGCCAAGGATCATTCATTCAGCGTTTCCCCAGGGGCCGGTATCTGGATGTGGGTTCCAGCACCCAAGTGTGAACAAGTGGGCCTCCTCAGATCATTCTTATGGTCACCCTTCCAGGCACCTGAACAAATATACTATCATCCTTATCCTCACGGTTCAGATGTTTGAATCATCTCTCTTAAGAGGTGTTCTAGACAAAGACCTCCAAAGTCCAACTCTCCCAGTAAGATCGTCACCAGCTATTCTCACCTCCCGTTCCCTTCCCACAGTTACTCACATTTTGGTCCAGCTACACTATTCAGTATTTCTTGACCACGGCCCAAGCTTTGCTGCTTCTGATTCTTGTTCTCGCTGATCCCTCTGGAGCATCCTTCTTCCACATTTCTGGTCATTGAGCCTGTAATATCCAATCCATCCTTCAGTGGCCATCTCAGTGCTCTGCTCTTCACAAAATCATTTGGCATTCCCCCAATCTGATGTGATTTCCACATCTTTGTCACCCCACACCACCCATAATATTTTGCCTTCGTATGTGACATTTCTCATTCTGGCTATGAGAGCTATTGTCATCTCCTTAGAGCAGAACCCCTGTCTTATCCAAATGTTTAACCCCTTAACTATGGCCCAGGATACTGGCCCAGGATAGAGGCTCAGTCCTGTGAAGTCAGATGTCCTGCTACAGCACATCTTTCCTACTGGAACATATACAAATACTTTCTCCGTTCTTCGTTACTATGGGAAGAATGAAGGCTTCAGCAGAGGTAGAAGAGCTAATTAGATAGCCTTGGATTAGTCAGCTTGGAGAATTGAGGGTGCATGGAATCTGTTACAGCCGCAGGGTAAACTGTTGGCCTTCTAGATGTGCCTACATCTTTACAGAGCAGGGAGTTGCTGAGGCATATGATTCTGCTGGCGCTCAGTGGACACAGTACTTTAAAGATGGTCACATCCGGGTCTCTTGGTCACACCAGGAATTTGAAGTCAATGCAGTTTCCAGGCGTTCTGACCAGGAACAGAACTGTTGGAAGCGATTTTATGCCGTGCTTTGCTGAGAAATGCTACCGACAGTAGTGTCCAAGAATAGACACACGGTAAGACACTGAAACCAGAATAATCTTGAACCCCAAGCCAAGAAAACTGCCTAGACTGATCAGAAGAGAGGGAAAAGACAACTCTGCCTCATTCTGCCTGGATACAACATTTTTTTCCTACAATATCTTCAAATTCCCAAATATCCTTGTGTACAGAGGATGGTGATCTAAACAGGGATATAGAAAACCTAGTTTCTAGCTTGGGGCCTTACGTTAAATAGCTAGGCAACCTTGGGTAAATCACTTAAGCTTCCAGGGCCCCAGGTTCCTAGTTCTAAGTTCTGATAACATGAAATACAATTTGAAAATGCTACAATTTATCTCAGTTAAATTACCAATTCACACGGAGCCTGCCATCATCTCCTCTTGGCCGCTCATTCCTCAAGTATTTCCTCCCTTTGGGTTTTTTATTTAATCTCAGAGTTGCCCTCTTTTTTTTCAGCAAGCTAGAACCCTCTGGGGCTGTGATTGCCAACCCCATGAATCCTGTGCCCAGTTACAAATCCACTGAGACCCCTCATTCTTTCTGGGACTCTTTAGATTGACATTCAATGCAATGAAGCGGTTTCTGTGTTTCAAAGGTGCAAGAAGAGAAGGGATTTCATGCCCAGGAATCTCATGTAAGTGGAAAAGTCCCACCACCCTTTCCTCTTAATAACAAAATACAGGGAAGCGCAGTCCTGGAAGGATGCCAACTCTTCACAGGCATTTGACAAAAGCTTAAGAATCCACCTGATTAAATAAGTCTCACTTATATGTAAAATGTTATCAGGAAATGAAATCAGTTTTCACAACCTAAGGACATGGATGTTACTATATTTTCCAAAGGTCCACTTTGATAAATTGCATTATGGGGATGTATTTAACTTTTAAATGAAACAAATGTTAATTAAGTGTCACCAAATAACTAAAAGAAAAAAAGAAGCACAGGGGTTCACAAGAGTGAGATTTTTTAAAAGAAGCAATTGCTTTATTATGGCTTTCAAGCACTGTTAAGAAAAAAAAAAAGGACAAGCACTAACATTTTTTTAATGTCTAGTTACCTGCTCAATCTTGTAATAACTGCTTTTGCTGTTATACTATTTAATAGCCGTAAGAACTATATTTTCAACCCCATTCTGAAGTTGGGGAAACTAAAACTAAAACGAACATTCAAACTCATGCCTATCTGATTTTAGAATCTCTGTTCTTTTTTCCACACCATATGATAAATACAGAATGTAGCCTCGAGAGGTTTTAGATTTCAACCAAGCTTCCTCCTTCCTTAATGCTCACCCTTGCTCCAGGCATAACTATTTTTATATCATCATCCAGTGAGATCTGTCCTATGCCTAGTGTCCTACATGAAGGACTTTCCATTTGTTGATAACTCACTTCAAGGACTAAAAGCCTTTATGATAAACAGGCATTTTCATAAAACCTAAATCCCTTTTGATGGTAATTCAACTATTTCTTTACTCCCAGGTGTGATTCATTTATACATTCATTCCTATCTGCCCCAAACATACTTTCCAACCTTAAATTTTACTGCTCCTTTTCATGAATGTTTTAATTAAGAGTCTTTGGCCTTAAAGTAATAAAAGAAACTCAAACTAGCTTCAGTGGAAAAGGGAAATGGCTCTAAGGACTCAAAAGCAGGAATCAGTCAAGCTTACAGAAGGTCCAGGAACCAGGACTGGGGGCTAACTAAACTCTCTCCATTCCTTATCTCTCTTTTTTTTTTTCTATGCATATACTTCATTCTTCTATGTTTCTGCAGACTCCCCAAGTCCCCATAGCAGAAATCAGGACTGCCTACACCTCCCATGTTTACATAGTCCAGGTTCAGTCACCCCCAAAAGTCAAAATATCTCTTGGACCAAGTTCTGTCTTCCCAGAGATGAGGCTTTAAATGGCCCAGCATGGTTTTAATCAACTGTGTCCAGGTAGGGGGACCTGTCCAGATATAGCATCTGCACAACAATGAGTGCTGGGCCCAACGGGTGGTCCAAGAAACTACCAGGAGTCACTCTGCTTTGAGGTGAAAGAGGGATGCAGTTCAAAGAGTCATTTTGAGCTGGGCAGACGCCATAAAACATGCCCTCTCTAGTGTCGTCTGTGCTGTGGACACTCACTTGACCTGCAGTTCCACTGCCTCTCCCCCTCCCCTGTGTCCCCACGCTCCACCATCCCACCTGTCACATCAGAATCCAACCCTTGCAGGCCAGCTCCAATTACTGCAGCCTGGCAACTTCATCATTTTTCCTACGCCTGTTTCCTCTTCCCTACCAGGCTGAGGTTTCCTTGAGAACTGAATGCAAGTCTGATTCACATTTGAGTGCTCATAAAATTCAGTGAAAATATTTAATGGATGATAGATGAAGAAGTAAATAATTTCTCAGGGAAGAAGATGTTTTCTCCTCTGTTAGAAACTTAAAGATAGTTTTTATTTCACTTTTCGACTTAATTACTTTCTCTTTCCCGAGATAAACATATTCTTTCTCCTTTAACTGTCTCGCTTGAGCTCAGTTTTAAAATATTGTGGTTACTTTCTGTGAAATTGAAGAGGCCCTATATCCTCCAAGTAGTTAGTGACTGGAGAATAAAAAGGATACATTCAAACTGGGTAATTGGAGGAGACTTTAATAAAAGGAGTATTCACGAAATTGTGGACAGAGTTTAAGGAAACACTAAGGGATAGTGCAGTGTCCCCGGGCTTGCCTTAGTGGGGAACCTGTACTACCCCATGCCCTGGAGGCATGGGGAGGAAGCTATTCGCAGAACCCAGAGGAGGCAGCTGTGGAGTGAGAAGCCCGAGGTGGTAGGGGTCTAGTGAGAGCTGCCTAACAGGGGCCCTCAGAGGGTGAGGCCAGCTCTCGGTGACCCAGCAGAGAGGAAGCCAGAAGAGTACATACCCTGATCTCTCTCTCCTCCTTCCCTCTGGTCACCCACCAAAACACATCAGTGATCAAGACAGAGGACAAAGAACACACACAGGTCAGCTCCAAAGGCCAAATGGAGCAGGTAGGAGATTAGATCTGGAGGAGAAAATGGGTCCTCTCCAAAAGCCATGGTCAGGGAGCTGATCCAGCCCCACTCACCTAGGCCATGGAGGAAAGATCAGCACACTTCATTCGGGGTTTGGACTCTACGTCAACTTTTAGGAACTTGCATGTCCTTATTCAACCAGCCTGGCTATGACGTTTCCAAATTTCAATTTTGTGTCAAAACTACAAGTGATCAAGGGCAGCAGAAATGCCTGTGACTCCACACTTCTACGTGTATCACACATGCAAGTTCCAAGTCACATAGGAGCCTGGGGGTAAATTGAGGGTCAGGAGACCTGGGTTCAGGTCCTGGCTCTGCAACTTACCTCCAGGTAGGTGACTCTGGACAGGTCGCTCCATCTGCCTAGGGCTCAATGATCTTCCATCTATAAGACTGTCATGCCCATAGAGAACAGACTTGTGGTTGCCAAGGGGGAGGTGGGTGGGGGAGGGAGGGACTGGGAGTTTGGGATTAGCAGGTGCGAACTATTGTATATAGGATGGATAAACAACAAGGTACTACTTTACAGCACAGGGAACTATAGTCAATATCCTGTGATAAACCATAATGGAAAAGAATATTAAAAAAAGAACGTCTATATGTGTATAACTGAGTCACTTTGCTATACAGCAGAAATTAACACAGTGTTGTAAATCAACTATACTTCAATAAAATATATTAAAAATAAAAGACTGTCATGCTGCTTCCAACTCCATCAGCCTGTGTTTCTAATTACTAGTCTCCTTTGCTTCAAAAGAAGACCAGACTTCACTGTGTGGGTAGTGGTGGTGTAAAGCATCACAACAGCCTTCCATGTTCTTTGTTCGTATCTCAGGACACTAGAATGTGAGTGTTTTTAAGGTCAGGGATGATAGTTTTTCCCATCACTTCTCCGTTCATTCAAATACAGTGGTTTGCATACTGCCAAGATTCCATTTCTTTATTTGATTTTTTTATCCTTTACTTTGATTCTTCCAAAAAAATTTTTCTGAATAAACCACAAAAGAGAGAACAATGAACAAGGCCAACAGAATAAAAAGTAATTGATTCACAACTATGTGTGCATTGTTTTAAGTGTTTTAGCACTTTAAATCCTCACAGTAACACTTTGAGATGGGTTTGGTTTTATCCCCATTTCACCCACAAGGAAACTGAGACTCAGAGGTTGTTACTTGCCCAAAGCTAGTGTTTGAACCACAGCTTATACCCTGCTCCTGCTGAATTTAAAGCCCACACTCTTTCTCCTTTGTGACTCTGCACATGGGGCTTGATTTAGATGTTCGTGGAAGAAATGCTTGATCTTTTAACCTTTGTCATGCCTGTCAGGACATCCCAGTACCTTCACGGAACCTGCATCAGTTCCAAACCCACTGCCTGCTCCAACCCCCAGGGGAGTCTCCGCCCACCTCCCCTGGTGCTCCTACCCTGCCCACCGTATGTGCATGGTCTGCACAACAGAAAGGCTATGTGGATGGCTGGGCCTGCACACAACTCTTCACATCTCAAAAGGGTTTTACTGGCTTTTTATTGGCATTTCCTCCCTAAACCTCAGTGCAGTAATTCACCCTTCTGATCCTCGGGGGTACAGATTAGCACGTGGAAGGAAGCCTAGAAAGGTTGTGACTTGCCCTTTTGTCAGAAGGTGAGCTGGTGGCCAAGCCTCCTGTCGGCTTCTCCTCCCTCCCCTCCTTCCTTGTCTCTACAGGTTGAAATATGCCCAACACTGTGGTGGAAATGTAGCTTGGGTGTGAAGGCTAAACTAAGAAAAAAGGTGAAGCGGCCAAGCACAGATGATATCACTGAAAAGTGTCGGGTGATTCT
Source organism: Balaenoptera musculus (assembly GCF_009873245.2). NCBI lineage: Eukaryota > Metazoa > Chordata > Mammalia > Artiodactyla > Balaenopteridae > Balaenoptera > Balaenoptera musculus. Next base: position 37,397,216 of record NC_045792.1, read on the forward strand.
TAAAAAGGAAATAGCTAAGAGGGGAGACCAAAGAGAGCCTTTCGTGAAGTTTGCTGGAAGAAATAATCTGGAATCAACAAACATGGAAGGAGCAGCTCAGTTGCCATGGCCAATCATCACTCAGACTTCAGAGTGTAGAGTGAGGTCAAGGGCAACTCTGGACTCTGACAGTACAAGGGCTGGGATGGTTCAAAGCACAAGACTCTTACCTCAAACATTTCTGGACTGAAACCTAGACATTAAGTGTCCCTTGGCATGACATATTTTTATGTAACCCAAGTATCTTCCACTTTGAGGATATCCACCTTTGATGGTATCCAGTGATACCCCACCCCACTAGCCCTCCGTATTCCTGAGAATCTCTGCTGGGATGTCTCACATGCCCCTAACCAGCCTGTCAGCCTCAGTGTCCACAATGCTATCTTGCCATGCTACTGTCCACAAAGTCCCCAAGAGAACCTTGCTCTCACCTCTGCCCTGCTTGAGAACATCAGCGTACATGCCAAGGGGTTGAGGCTGCAGGCGCCCAAAGCCTCTAGCCCACTAGGTGCCAGACTGAGCTTCCTCACCAACATTATGCTGTATTTTGTCACCCAAGTCCCAGAGGAGTCTGCTTGGATCAGAGCCTCATCAAGTCTCTCTTGAATAGCAACTGTTGGCTTTTATGTCCACCAGCAAACCATAGTACCAAGACCCCGTCTGCAGGAACTTACTGAATAATGCAAGGAGATTCTGGAGACTTTCCAAGAAGAAGGCAGGCATTTCTTGATCTCCACATATTTATTTAACAAATATTTATTTAACAACAACTGTATTCCAGCCCTTGGCTTATGTTACCCTGAAGAATGCAAAAGTTAGACCCATATATTCCAATTTTTTTCTCCACCTCAACACATTTAATGGCTGCCCCCAAAAACTCTTAGATGTAGTACTGGTTCACGATGGATGCAGTGATTCTCAACTGGAGAAACATTCCCCCCAGGAGAAAGGGGAAGGTGTATACTAATTTAAAGATGCCTAACAGGAAGTTCTCATAGGAGGGGCAACCCTTTTCCAGCCTCGCAGCCTCTCCCACCCTCATAATACTGAAAATCACAACATTTCCCCAAATCAAAAGACCATTTTCAATGAGGGGCATTAGCTCCCCATTCATAAATGGAAAATAATGCAAAACCAATGAGGACTGTGGCATGGGTGACAAAACATGATTTCTCCTTGCCATTGCTCTCTTCATGAAAATTGCTTAAGGAAACTCAACCTCTTTCAGAGGAAGCAGGGGATTCCAGAAGCATATGTGATCACCCAAGCTCAGCCCTCTACAGTGTATGCAGCACACTCAGATCCTTCCAGAGAGGAATGGTGGAAAGAGAAAAAAGAGGCACACATGGTATACAAATTGCCTCTCCTGCCCACACAACATCATTTTAGATGACTCTCAGTGTTTCCAGGATGCTGATGGTGGTCATTATCTCCCTGTACTCTGAGATGATCCAATAGAGATTTTCAGTAGTTGGTGTGGTCCACCTGAAACAGAATCTTCTCATCCCACAACATAAAGTTCACGTAGATCAACTGGAAGTGAGGGTGATGACACACCACCATTATCAAATGAAAGCACAGACTCCTTCTCTGACCTCTTTTGGTGTCTGACCTCATACACCATGACACCATAAAACAAGTCTTGCCTGAACCAGAGGCTTATCACTCAAAGCTGAACCATTACAGTTCTTCAGATATTTTAGGAATAATATAATTCAAATTTCCCTTCGGTTCTTAAATACATTTCAGGTTGCCTTTGTTACTGTGCTGATAGTGTGCTAGTGGGAAGTCAATTGCAGAGAAGAGTGGGGTGGAAGCAATTTTATCAGCCCTCCCCACCCCCCAAAAAAATAAAACACATCAGGGGAAAGAGAGCAGGCTTTAGAATTAGGCAGATGTGCATTCAACTCTAGGTCACTCTCTAGCTGATGATCTCCAACAGTTCGTTTAGCTTCTCTATGACTCTGTTACCAATACCTATTTTACTGGCATACAGTGAGGACTTACTACATTTTAGTAGTTTGAGGAGATGGAGAAGGAGTAGGAGTAGTAGTAATAGAGAATCAACAGTAGTAGCTTATAGTGGTAGTGGTAGTTATCATTATTATTAACCTTACAAGAGAGACAATGTCTAGGCAGAGATGAGATTTCAATGCAAAGGAAAGGCTACATTCATTCATACTTTCCATGCTACATCCTGGACTAGGAGGGAAATTATCCATCCAAGATTATACAGCCAGAGTTGCATAATGGAGACAAGTTCAGGACTGTCTAACTCCGCAGAAAATATAGGAGCTGCCAAGTAATGAAAATGAAGAGAAGTAAAGGCATAGAAAGACACTGTAGCACTTAGACCAGCTCGGGTGTCAGACTAACTCTGCCATGAACTAGTTGTATAACTTTGTGGAAATAACTTAATGTCTCCAAGCATCAGTTTTTTTTATCCCTAAAATCAGCTTACTGACTGTTATGGACTGAATGTATGTGTTTCCTCCAAATTCATATGATGAAGTCCAAATCTCCAGTGTGATTATATTTGGAGTAAGGAAGTAACAAGTTTAAATGAGGCCATAGGGTGGGGCCCTGATCCAATTGGATAAGTGTCTCTATAAGAAGAGACACTGAGCTGAGCTAGCACGCATTCTCTCCCCCACTCTCACTCCCTCTCTCTCCCCGCTCTCTCCCCCACCGTCTCTCTATCTCTCTATGTCTCTTTCTCTCTCTCTTGTCTCTCTCTTTTTCTCTCTCTCTCTCCCTCCTCCCTCTCTCTCTCCCACACTTTCTCTCTCCTCTCTCCAACCATGTGAGGAATCAGAGAGGTAACCACCGCCCACAAGCCAAGAGAAGAGACTCAGAATGAAACCTACCTTGCTGGCACCTTGATCTTGGACTTCCAGCCTCCAGAACTGCTAGAAATAAATTTCTGTTATTTGAGCCACACAGTCTGTGGTGTTTTGTTATGGCAGCCCTAGCAAACTAACACATTACTCAAACTACTTCTAAGATAATTAAACAAGATCTCATAAAGAGCTTTTCACCATACTTGATACACAGAAAGGTGCCCAACAAATGGTACATATTATCATGATCATTTCATGAAAAATAAAGTACCCAACCTGGTGCCCACTAAAATGATGGTACTATTGGGCATAAAAAGCCAACATGGAGTGGTGAAGGAGTGACAAGCACTGTAGTAGCCAAGGGAATTGTAGAAAGCTCAGAGGAGGCAGCGGTGTGGGAGGGGGTGTACAACACAGTTACCCACTGGAGAGGGAAATCAGCAGGTCCTGGCTAGAAGGCCCAGGTTGTTTAACCTAGGCCAGCTGACCACATTGTGGTCAGAGGGAGAGCCCTAATTGTGGTCCAGGCAAGAAGCCAGAGGTCACAACTGGAAGCCTTTGTAGGAGCTTAAGTGGGAAAACAGGACAAGGAGACAGATGGCAGAAAGATGAGGAATGAGGCAGGGAGCAGCATCTGAGGCAGATTGGGGGAGCTGTAAACTATTCAACCCAGAGGCTGTGGCCCCTGTGGACAAGTGAGAGCTCCATTTCCACATGTACCCGCTGTGCAGTGGGGGAAAGAGCTGACAGCTTAAAGGCAGTGAGCAGGATAGGGCAGGGAACGATCAGGTCAGCAATAGTGCTGATGGGAGCAGTGGTGTCCACATGTCAGAGGCACACAATTCCCAGCCCACAGTAATAGGAATGAGCTGTGGGCACCAGAAAGAAAGGGCATTAGAGATGAGCACCAGTTGTTTAGATGGAAAAACAGGACATTCAAGGATAGGTAACATCAGGCATTCCAGGGTCCATCAGGGAAGCAGATGAAGGGAAAGGAGGGATTTGAGAGAAGCTGAGATTTAGTTTTTTACTTGCTTCTATGAATTGCTGCCTCCAGGCTTCTGTGACCAGCAAAGGCATGTTCATTTTCTTAGCCACTTAGTACATCTTTATTGAATAACTTCTCTGTGCTGGACACAATATAAGCACTGAGGATACCATGATAAAAAAACAGACATGAAATAGCTTATTTTTAAAGAGGAAATGCAGATAATAAATAAGCAAACAGAAAGATAAAAATCATTTCAGATGGGGAAAAGCACTATGAAGACAATTAAGCAAGGGAATTTCAGAGAAAGTGATGAAATGGTGGCAGAATGGCTTCTTTAGACAAGGCAGTCAGGAAAGGTTGTCCGAGAAGAAGATATTTGAATTGAACCTAAATGATCACAAGAACATAGCTCTAGCAGATGGCAGTAGCTCCCTTCCCTCTATTTCCTCAAAGTCAACATCAGAAAATGAAGCAGAAAGCAGCACCTCTGTGACATTTCTTCCCTTCTTAGATTTCCTCCCAGCCTGAATATCCACTTGGAAACTGTCTGCTTGTCTTTTTATTCATTCAACATGTATTGAGCATCTATGCATGTCAGTTACTGTGCTAGGCACAGGGAATGTAATATAATATGGACACTGACATCTGACCCCAGACCAAGGGTGAGTCAGTGAATGAATCCAAATTTTAGACAGGAATAAGATTCAATACTTTCTGTTGCCTCCATTTGGATCAAAATTAAACTAGGGAGACGTATTGTACATGTGTGCTTTGTGTGAGTATGTTTATCCAGATAAACATGTGCCTGGCAGCCTATGAGCTCACAGACAAAAAGCAAAGTCTGCACATATATTTGGCCAAAGCACACATAAGGTAAATCTTCTTTTTGCACAGTGAAAGTTACTTCCACACACTCAGCCGAAACAAGGCTTCTTACACTCTGAAAAGCAAAGACTGGGTCTGAGATAGTCATCCTGCTACAAGGTTCGTACGAGCTAAAAATACAGAAGAGGAAAAACAATGATCTCAGCAAGGTAATTGCCAGTAGGTGAACAAATGAAGCAGACAGAATGCGAACAGCAATTTGGCTGTCCTGCAGGGGAGGGATGAGCGTATGTGGCTAGTGCCAGTGTGGAACCAGCAATAGTCACAGCCCAGCAAAACAGATAAAAACCGGTTATCCAACCATTCCTGACACTTCACACTCCTGGCCGCCCTAAGACATTATTGAGGGTTAGCGGAGGGAGGGATCAGAGGGGAGAAAGGTGGCAAGCCGACAGGAAGGAGAATTGGAGGTCTTTTTTCCAAACCTTCCGATATCCCAGTTGATCTTACTTAGCTAACACTTTTTTTTTTTCATGTGTGGATTTTATGCACCAGTGGCCAGCAACATCCAAGGAAGTAGGAAACTTTGTTTTTGTTTGGGCTTGGCCAGTATCTCTGGGAAGCCAGCTTGTTTTATTTTAAGAAGGCAGCTGTATTTTAGCTGGGGGACATGTTTGGAGCAGAGATTTTAAAGTGCCATCTCCCAGAACGGTTTAGTCCAGACTGAAAGCAGAAGGGAGCTGGATGAGACTGGGAGGCGTAGTCCCCAATTCTGATTCTACAGAAAATAATTTGGTGGTTTGTCCCTTCGGGCATTTTTCATTCTTCACCTCCACAACGAGGGTGCTAATACCTGAAACCTCCACATCTTGCTGGGATTCCAAACTGATCAAGTTACCATGAAAACCACACAGGTACAGGCCTGCGGGCTTACAGAGGATTCCTCCCTCAGAAAGCTCTCTCGGCTTGAGCCAGGAAAGAACACTGCCACATTTTTCTTGGCTTTTTATAGGGTGTTGATCCAAGGATCTGTTTTTACATTCGAATGCAGCAGTCGACTGGAACATAATAGATTGCAGACCTTTGTGAGGAATCTCTGTGAGGCTTCGGCAGGCAACAGTGAGCTGTTGCAAAGAACTCCACTGTCAGCAGGTTCGCCACTGGGCCCTCATCCATGTTTTCCTTATTTTTAAAGGAGTCATTGACCTTCCACAGGCCTGTATCAAAATGGGGTGAACAAAAATTCTGCCAGACACGGCGGGATTGGAAGAGGCTTCTTTCAGGGGCTCGAAAGGGCTTCATTTGGTCTATTTACTGTCATGGAAATTCTGAGTGTGACTTAGAGGCCTCCGTGGCTTGGAGCCAGATGGAAAGGTTTGGGAAAAAAGCAGAGACTCAACTGGGGAGTGAGCGGGAGTGAGAGGGGTGGGAAAGCAGCTGCCCTGGCACAGCCCCCAGAGGGATGCAAAGACCCCTGGTGCCTATTGTGCAAGGGCAGATTCAGAAGTCTCCATGTGGACAAGGGGGCAGCCTGTGTCACTGCTCCAGGTGGCCAGGCTTGATGAGCACGCTGGGAGCTTGTTCAAAGGTGGTCTCGCCAAGGGAGGTCCCACCTAATATGTCATTCATTCATTCATTCTGCAAACACTTCTTAAGAGTCTGCTGGGTTTGCGCTACTGGGTATATACCCTGAGAAAACCATAATTCAAAAACAGACATGTACCACAATGTTCATTGCAGCTCTACTTACAATAGCCAGGACATGGAAGCAACCTAAGTGTCCATCGACAGATGAATGGATAAAGAAGATGTGGCACATATATACAATGGAATATTACTCAGCCATAAGAAGAAACGAAATTGAGCTATTTCTAGTGCAGTGGGTGGACCTAGAGTCTGTCATACAGAGTGAAGTAAGTCAGAAAGAGGAAAACAAATACCGTATGCTAACACATATATTTGGAATCTAAAAAAATGGTTCTGAAGAACCTAGGGACAGGACAGGAATAAAGGTGCAGACGTAGAGAATGGAGCTGAGGACATGGGGAGGGGGAAGGGTAAGCTGGGACGAAGTGAGAGAGTGGCATGGACAGATATACACTACCAAATGTAAAACAGATAGCTAGTGGGAAGCAGCTCCATAGCACAGGGAAATCAGCTCGGTGCTTTGTGACCACCTAGAGGGGTGGGATAGGGAGGGTAGGAGGGAGATGCAAGAGCGAGGGGATATGGGGACATATGTATATGTATAGCTGATTCACTTTGTTATACAGCAGAAACTGACACAACATTGTAAAGCAATTATACTCCAATAATGATGTAAAAAAAGAAAAACTCAGATGGGGCAATCACAAATATTCACCATCCATTAGAAAAAAACAAAACAAAACATGTCTCAACATATATTCCAAGAAATCAAATTATTCAGTCTATTTTACTAGTTATGATATAAAAAATAAGAAATGAGAGTTAAAAATACAGAAGAAAAATCTGTTCACTTGTAAATAATAATAATGTGTCTCTCTTATAAAATAGCAAATATTGTTTCTTTCAGAAAAATAATAAAATGGGTAAAATGTTGGCATATCTAAAAAAAAAAAAAGTCTGCTGGGTTTGAGACACTGTGCTTGGCACTGAGATTATAGAAGTGACCAACACAGTCTCTGCCTATTTTTCTGTAAGGGGACCGTCTAGCAAAAACGATTCTGCTGCTATAGGAAGCCAGACCAGAGCTGCCACGGGAGGGTCAGATCTCCCACCTCAGCCCTTCCGTGTGTGCTGTCCCCAGGGCATCTCAATTCATTTCAACCTCACCGCCGAAATGCCAGCTAACCCTGTGCCAGGAAGTGCTTTGATCTCCACATCATGGGCCCGCAGAGTCCAAGTGTGCGTGTACTCTCCCAGGTTCAGAAACACACTCCCCCTCAAGTGCAAAGGATGTAGAAGCTGCACCGAGTCCGTCTCCCAGGGGGATTTGCATGTTAAGGAGGATTACCACTTCAGCTAAAGGCAAGCTCCCCAGCACAGGCTTTTAGGCCTGAGCAGGAAGGGTCGGGTGTGTCGGGGAGTAGAAGAGAGACTTCCTAGAAACACAGATGTCATGCCGGGTAGGCAGGCTGCCTACCCTGGGCTTCAGGCTGTTCTGGAACTGAAAGGGGGTTGGCAACCATCTGGTGGGGGAGAAAACAGCAAGGCTGTGGTGAACAGCACCGGGGCCTTCTCTCCTGCTCCCCGTCTCCTGGGCTGGCCTTCCTAAGCTCCCTGCAAGCATGGACTTGTTTTCTGCTAAGCTCCTGGGTTTAGTGAATACGTGTGTGTGTGTGTGTGTGTGTTGTGTATGTGTGTGTTTACAGCCTAAAAAGAAGCAGCCCATGGGGAAACGTGTGAGATAAAGAGGTTAGAGAAAAGACCCAAAGCAAAGGAGAGAGAGCGTTGGCGCTGGCCGGCCTCCAGAACCGCTATTATTTTCTATGGTAGATAATCACAGAACTCTGCTGGAAGATGAAGAATGCTTTCCGAGTTGGGGGAGGGGAGGGGCCTGACTCCTTGGAAAGGCTTATTAACACCAGGCTAATAGCATAGTCCTTAATCATCAGGGTGAACTTGAGCCACTGGGGTTGAGCCTCCAACGGTATAAATGATATCTTTATTTCGGGAACCTCTGAAACTTAGATCTTACTTCTGAATAGGATTCCCATCGCCAGCGCTCTCCATGATTCAAATGAAACTTCTGGAGTGAAGCGACTGTACTGTCATGTTTTCCACTTTACAATTTTATTCTACAGATTTCTAGATCTTGTTAACTTTGATGTATCTGCTCTGGTGGAGATGAAATAATTCAAAACACTGGATGACTTAAGTTATGCGTTTTTATGTACACCAGTATAAATATGTCTTTTTTTTCCCTCCCAACTGCAATACCTTTCTTATTACTGGGATAGAGTTAATAGAAACAATTCTCATAAAAAGGAAATCTATTACTTTTGGAAATATACTAATTCACACATCATCTGGGATGAAGGTAAAAGGTTTGCTATGTAAATGAGGACAATAAACAAAATCCCAGTCCAATTTTGTTTAGACTACTTGAAGAAACACATACTCTAAGAACTGTAGCAGTACTCATTTACATGTAAACATTTTTATGCTACTTACAAATTATTCTTATCTTATCTTAAAAGCTGATCGTCGAAGAACCTAGTTGCTATCACTTTTTAAACCTCATTTTCACAACCTTACCTCCCTATTTGAAATTCATGAAAATACTTTTCTTTGAATATATTTCCCTCAAAGTTAACTTGAGTTAATGATGTTGGTATATGTTAATTTATAATCCAGTACTTATAAATGGATGGGTGGATAGATGGATGGATGAATCTAGAATAAAATCAACCTGATTTATATTCCTATTTCCCTCAGATGTAGGTCTCTGGGTCTCAGGAGTCTCTCTGGGACCTAGAAAGTCTGTCCATTCCTCTAAAGAGTCCTTCACCATCAAAGACACTCTTCCACCCATGACAGAATATCGTAAGTCACCAAATCCAGGCCTGCTCCCCTGTCCTCTGAGAAGCCTACTTTCCATGCCACCACTTGTGCTGACCTTGGCTTTTTGGCCAATTACGCATTTGGATTTGGCTCTGCTTTGGGTTCGCCTCCCCAGGATTTGGCAACCAGGATTTGCAATGAACAAATTGGCCTGCAAACTGATTCATGATTTAAACTCAGCTTTGAGTCGTAACTAAGCCTTCTTGGCTTTGACAGCCTGATCTTTTCCTATAAATTTTGGCAAGTGGCACTCCTGCCTCACTCCCCCAGCCCAGCCCTTCTCTCTCCCACCTTCCATCCCAGGCCCAGACTGCTAGGAGGGAGCAAGGTTACACAGTCTCCTCACAGACTCTCTCAGGAATGCCTCGTCTCTGATGTAGGTAAACTCCTACTAGCTGAGAACTATCTGGCCTCAAATCTAGATAGCTTTGGATTCAGCACAGCTTTACTTCCAAAAGATGTAATTAATGCTACTTAAGGAGACATGGTACTCTGCCACTTGGTTGTGAAAACTCCCACTTCAGAGTAAAGTGATTGATGACTTCTGTACTAAAATCTTCCTATGTTCCGCATCTCTTATTTTCCCTTTGAGATAGCAGCATTTCTTTTTATTCAGCCAAGAAAGCTGAATTTATATTTTTTCCTTGACTTTTCAATTGACCCAAACATTCTTCATTAATCTAATTCTGTCTTTAATCTAATACTTTCCCAAATTTTCCAAAGGTTTCTCTTAAAATATTTTTTTAATATTTTATTTACAAAATAGAGAATACATAAAAAAGCTCCCAGCTGCTACCATTTTTAATATAAAATAGAAGTATAACATAAATCATGTTTTTGTGTATAAAATATGAAGTAAAGCCTCTGCTCTTGCCACGGCTCCAGGTGACCTCTCAGATAAGCCTTGATAAAGGTTTAGTGCCTTTCCTTCCAGACTTTTTCTAGCTTTCCACAAACAGGCATAAACCTTTTCAAGCCAAATATCAAGTTTCCATTCATTCCTCTTCGCTTCTCACCACATATGAATTTACCAAGAAATTCAGGTGACTCTTCCTTCAACACCATCCAAAATCTACCTCATGCACTTCTTTTCACCTGCGTCCCAAGCTCAACCAAGCCGTCATCTTGTCTCACTGGTCAACTGTGAAAACCTCTCAGAAGTCTTTCCACTCTCACCCCTTCCCTTTAAATGCATAGATAATCTTGATGGCAAGCAAACAACACACTAGTTAAACTGAGCAACTCTGGTTAAATTGAGCAGAAAGAGGATTATTGGAAATGTCTTGGGAAATTCACAGACTTGATGAAAAGGCAAGAGGACTAGCCTCAGCAGAGATGCCGAGCAACGGCCATGGTGAAATCAGGGTTGAGGATGAGCTTAGTCAGGAAGTTATGCTGCCCCTGCTGGACCTGGACACCTTTCAAGCATGGCACCCCCGGGGGTACTAGGCTCTCCCACTGGCCCCCTGGCCTGGCCACCTCTGCCACTGCTGTAATAAATCTGCCTTGTCCCAGATCTTTGTCTCCCTGGAACTGGATTTGGAGTTGCTGGTGGAGCACACATGCCCATCCCTTAGCTCTCAGAGCTGGGTGAGGGAACGCCTGGTCTGTTCAGCTTCTGGAGGGGGTGGGGGTGGGGAAAGTCTCCCACCTGGACCCCCCCGGGGATCTGCCACAGGGCATCTGCCCAGAGCTGGAAACCCATTGCCACAGAGTCCATCGGGATCCACGAGGAAGTCAGGCTCACGCCCTTACTGTCCTTGATGTCACCGGAGACTCGATGCTCTTCCCAGGGGGCCTCTTCATGTGCACGGAGATTCAGATAAGTGCATTTGGACCCTGCTGCTACTCAATGACTTAATTAAGAGCATTTTAAAACTCCAATTTAATTAGCTAATTTAAATTCTGTTCAGTTTATCATGTGCATATGATACACCGCACAGGTCCAGGATCTAATGACCGTCTTCAGCAAAATCACTAACATTTGCATAGTGGTCCACAGTTCACAATGTGCTCTCATATGCTTTAAACCATCTGGTTCTCAAGAAGCTCCTGTGAATAGGTAGGATAGACCTTATTATATCATTTTAACAGGTGAGAAAGCTCAGTCTCAGAGGTCAAAAGCACTTTTCAAGTGCACCAGGTGTAAAGGAGAGGAGAAGCCTAGATTACAACCTACTTCTCCTAAAAGAGAATCCTCCTATACTGTTGGGAATGTAAATTGGTGCAGCCACTATGGAGAACAGTATGGAGGTTCTTTAAAAACTAAAAATAGAGTTGCCATATGATCCAGCCAATCCCACTCCTGGTCATATATCTGGACAAAACTCTAATTCAAAAGATACATTGCACCCCAATGTTCACAGCAGCACTATTACAATAGCCCAAGACCTGGAAACAGCCTAATGTCTATCAACAGATGAATGGATATAGAAGATATTTTATATATATATATTATTATATTTATATAATATATATATATTTTATATATATTATACATATAATGGGATATTACTCAGCCAAAAAAAAAAAAAAGAAACAAAGAATGCCATTTGCAGCTACATGAAAGGGCCTAGAGATTATCATACTAAGCAAAGTCAGGAAGAGAAAGACAATACCATATGATATCACTTATATATGGAATCTGAAATATGACACAAATGAACTTATCTACGAAACAGAAACAGACTCACAGGCACAGAGAACAGATTTGTGGTTGCCAAGGGGAAGGGTGTTGAGGGAGGGATGGATTGGGACTTTGGGATTAGCAGATGCAAACTATTACATGTAGAATGGATAAACAACAAGGTCCTATTATATAGCACAGGGAACTATATTTAATATCCTGTGATAAACCATCATGGAAAAGAATATGAAAAGAATATATATATATAACTGAATCACTTTGCTGTACAGCAGTAAATAACATGTTGTAAATCAACTATACTTCAATAAAAAAAAAAAAAAACACCTACCTCTCCTTAACTCTAAATGTCCCTCAGAACCATCAAATTCATCAGGCATTCTGAGTAATCAAGGTTTAATCAGAGGGTGTGGGGAGGTGAATAAACGAAGGTAGTGGAATCACGATTCAGAGGCAGGTAGGGGTAAAATAAAGAGAGCTGGGTTTCCAGGGACTTGGGACCATCCAGCTCCTAGGAACATACCCAGGCAAGTTCTGTGGCCCAGAGCAAACCAGGCACTGGGCCACCCTCTACTAACAGCCCACCATACACACCACCATCTCATGGTGTCTGTGAGTAAATTAAAGTGGCCTTCAGGGACAGCCTCAAAGAGGACAGTAGGGACTTCCCTGGTAGCCCAGTGGTTAAGAATCTGCCTTGCAATGCAGGGGACGCGGGTTCGATCCCTGGTCACGGAACTAAGATTCCACATGCCGCGGGACAACTAAACCTGCACGCTGCAACTACTGAGCCCGCACACTCTAGAGCCTGTGAGCCACACCTAGAGAGAAGCCCGTGCTCCGCAACGAAGAGTCCGAGTGCTGCAAAGAAAGATCCCACATGCCTCAACTAAGACCCAATGCAGCCTAATTAATTAATTAATTAGTTTTATAAAAAGAGGCCAGTAAATATCAAAGAGACTGAGAAAAGGAGGTGGGACAAGGGGCACTGGTAATTGTTTAAGGGCTGATGTCTTAGCAAACTGGCTGGCAGGACCCTCATGTAAGTATCTCCCAGGCTCTGCCTTGAGGTTGTCTCTGCAAGTGGCAGTGGGGATTAGGAAGAGGAGTTAGGAGGAGCAAGGCAGGGCTAGACTATCATCTTCCCCACCGAGACTCCAGGGAAAAGCTGCTGTAGGCCCAGTCTTGCTGCTTTGAGAACTTCTTTTACAAATCAGAAACAAGACAAGCCACAGCTCCTATGCCCTTCAGTCTATCAGAGAGTCAATCTCCACTGTTGGGTTTTCCCTAGGGTGACAGCCCACAGGCCCTTGCTCTGGGGGCATGACATTCAGTGCCTCTATACCCTCCCCTGCCATTGCCCCCCATTCTTTCACTGTGTCGGCCAGGCCTGGCCTCAGAAGAAGCCAAAGTGGCTCCTGGCCCAATGCAAATCACCAAGGCATTCTTTTTGAATGCCTCTTTGTGTCTGTTCACACCTTTCATCCCAGAGTTTCAAAGCACAGTGCAAATGTTAACTTGTCCTCAGACACCCCAGGAGTGGAAAGTAGGTGGCATACGCTATTATCATCTCCTGTTTTATAGAAAGAAAGCAAGTTCTGAGCCATGACCCATCTTGCTGGAGGCCTCATGGTGAATAACTGTATGTCCCAGGGACCTACATCTAGTCATTAACTATATCACGTTACTGCCAAAACACCACAAATATCAGCTCTTTAATTGATAACCATTTTTTTCTCTCACTTTCTTCTTTCTTTCTTCCTTTGGAGTCTGAGATCTCTTGCAGCTTTATAAATAGGTCCCACAAATTGACACAACCACCAACCATCTGCAGTTGTCCCTCTCTTAAAAGAAGCCAGGGGCTTCCCTGGTGGCACAGTGGTTGGGAATCTGCCTGCCAGTGCAGGGGACACAGGTTGGAGCCCTGGTCCGAGAAGATCCCACATGCTGAGGAGCACTAAGCCCGTGCGCCACGACTACTGAGCCTGCGCTCTAAAGCCTGTGAGCCACAACTACTGAGCCTGTGTGCCACAACTACTGAAGCCCACACACCTAGAGCCCGTGCTCCACAAGAAGAGAAACCACCGTAATGAGAAGCCCGCGCACCGCAACGAAGAGTAGCCCCCGCTCGCCACAACTAGAGAAAGCCCGCGTGCAGCAACAAAGACCCAACGCAGCCAAAAATAAATTAATTAATAAAAAAAAAAAAAAGAAGCCAGAAGATTAATTAAATAAGCCCCTTTGCTACATGCTTGGCATAAATGATCACTTGCCTAGAGAAATAGTGCTGGCTAGCTCAGCATATTATTTAGAGTAGACAGTCAGTCACAGTGACCACACGCCCACTGTCCCCTCCTGAGGGACCCACCACCTTTGGCTGAGAAGAGCAGCCCTGGCTATAACTTAAATGAGGTGATCATCTTCTGTACCACATGACTGCACCCCCATTCAAGCCACACCTGATTGAACCAGGAAACCAACTATAACTGTTCCAGAGGCTGGTCTGTGATTTATAAAGGGAGCTGATAAGAATGTTATATTCAAACTATTGGAATTGGGCAGGGGTGGGGAGTGGGGCAGAATAGTGGGCTTCCATTAGGTGGTCAAACAAAAAGAAGCAGGCAGGTTTAGAGAGAAAAGACACCTGGGGAGTAGGGAATCATGTCAGTGGCAATGAACCAGAGGCCAGAACTTCTGCTATTGTAAGAGTAAGCATTTAAACAAGTCCTTGGAACTACTGTGGATTCTGAATGATCTTGAGGTTCTAGTGTCTGTAAGTCTTGGCCATATGATGATCACGTTCTTTTTTTAATTTTATTTTTTTTAAATTGAAGTATAGTTGATTTACAATGTTTTGCTAGTTTCTGGTGTATGCAAAGTGATTTGGTTATATATATATATATATATATATATATATATATATTCAGTTATATATATATATATTTTCCAGATTCTTTTCCATTATAGGTTATTACAAGATATTGAATATAGCTCCCTGTGCTATACAGTAGGTCCTTGTTGTTTATCTATTTTACATATAGTAGTGTGTATCTGTTAATCCCAAATTCCTAATTTGTCCCTCCCTCCCTCTTTCCCCTTTGGTAACCATAAATTTGTTTTCTATGTCTGTGAGTCTGTTTCTGTTTTGTAAATAAGTTCATTTGTATCATTTTTTTGATTCCACATATAAATGATATCATATGATATTTGTCTTCCTCTGTATCACTTACTTGACTTAGTATGATAATCTCTAGGTCCATTCATGTTGCTGCAAGTGGCATTATTTCATTCTTTTTTATGGCTGAGTAATATTCCATTGTGTATATATACCACATCTTCTTTATCCATTCATCTGTCAATGGACACTTAGACATGCTTCCATGTCTTGGCTATTGTAAATAGTGCTGCTATGAAAATAAGGGTGCGTGTATCTTTTAGAATTAGAGTTTTCTCCTGGATATATGCCCAGGAGTGGGATTGCTGGATCATATGGTAACTCTATTTTTAGTTTTTTAAGGAACCTCCTTACTGTTCTCCATCATGGCTACACCAATTTACATTCCCACCAACAGTGTAGGAGGATTCCCATTTCTCCACACCCTCTTCAGCATTTATTATTTCTAGACTTTTTATGATGGTCATTCAGACCAATGTGAGGTGATACCTCATTGTAGTTTTGATTTGCATTTCTCTAATAATTAGTGATGTTGAGCATATGGTCATATTCTTTATACATTCTTATCTCCTTTATTGCTTTTCTTTATAATATGCTCCCATTCTTAGCCCAAGATCAGAAATACTCAACTAAAAATTTCATTTAAGTTCTGTGACTTACATGCTTGAGTCAATATCAAGTTGGACAAGCCACTTGCTCTTCCTGCTTCTAAGCGTTCATCAGCAAAACGGAGATAGTTATTTCTTAGTCCGTGCCTACAGAGTTGATTGGACTTCCTAAATATCTAGTTGATTTGAAGTGAGGTTTTTCTAGCATCATAACATCCAATCACTAAGGAATCACCAAATGTCCACCTGATTTGATTATTTAGAAATTTGAAGTAATGACTAACCTTTTTGAGCCCTGTCACCTGGTCCTGTTAAGAAAAGGATAATGTCGTTTCATTGATGTATCTCTAATGTCATAAGAGTGGGAGTAGATATTGTGAAGCATAAGCAAACTGCTCCCTGGACATCTGGCATTTCTTTGAAATTGTGTGTTTTATCTCTAAAATTCTAATAAATTTCATCTTCTACTCCCCCCCCCCCCCAAAAAAAAGAAGAGGAGGATAATGTCGGCTCTGCCACTCAAGGGATCCAGCCCATCTCTAGGTGGCAGACCAGTAAATATACTCATCCTGATGGCCCCATAATTCCAGGCTTTTTGAAATGCTGGGATATAAGTTGTAAGGTAGGATATGGAAGACATCAATTATGCTGCCTGAATGGTACAAATAAATCTCATCTAAGAGAGGGAAATTCAAATAGACACTGTGTGCTTAGGAGAAAAAATACAACACACATAAAACATTTTCGAGAAATGAGATAGTTGACATTTTGATCAATCAACCTTAGCTATTAAATACCACCATCTCTGCCAAGTTAATTACCTGCAAAGGAAGAGCCAGTCCTGGCCAAGAGCAGTGCCGCCAGCATCCAGTTCTGCAATCACGTTATGGAAGGGAAAACCCCCAAAACTCAGGGAGACAGGGCAAAGCCCAAAGAAATGAAAAATGCTAGGTGTGCAGGATTTGCCCTTAGCCGTCTCAGCACCCTTGCTGCCTGAGGGAAAGCTTCAGGCAGAGGAGGGGCCCACTGGCTGTCAGATAAGCTATCACCTTCTCTCTCCATACCCACCACAGGTCAGCTCATCCCTCAGATGGCTGGTGGGAAAGCAGCAGCTCCTCCAGAACTTCTCTTGGCCATGCTTCACCCTGGTGGGCACCCATCCTAGGCTCTGGTCCCATGCTCCTTTCAGGGGTAACTGCCCAGAGACCAGAGAGCTCTGCTAAGACTCTGAAGCTGCCACTCACGGGAAAGGGGGAGTGAGGTCCATTCCATGTAGATGGTGGCAGGTAGGGCAAAAGGAATAAATACTGACTTCACGTGGGGCTCAGTGGCCAAGGCATTTCACTTAGGGAGGATTTGGGGGAGGAAAGCCCCGGTGAATCTTTTCTTCCAAAGTATATGAAGGAACGGGAAAAGTCTTATATCCCATCCTGAGCCACAAAGACAGTTCAAGTATTGAATATTTTCCTAGAGGCAGAGCAGATCAGGTTTTGAAAAGCCTGGATTTTAAATCATTTCCTCTTTAAAAAATATAATGCAGAACTAAGCACAGGATCTTAAAAGAAAAGCCCTGGCAGGGGCTGAAACATGGGAGATTATATGTATATTCACCTGTGTCTTTTGGAATGTTCTTAACAACTCTTTGTCTGAGATTCTCCAGTAGTACCATGAAACCTTGTGGGCACTAGGGGGTGGTCTCAAGGCAGAGGGACGAACTTCACTGAAAATCCCCTCCAATTCTGTTATTCCTGCCAGGCTGGCTTTAGGATTCTGGGTTCTGAACTCAGTTCAGCTATCAATTCTCAGGGTCACTATTATGGGTCTTTGTCTTTCCAAAATTCGTATGTTGAAGTCCTAACCCTCAGTGCCTCACAGAAAGTGACTTTATTTGAAGACAGATAGAGTCTTTACAGAGGCAATCAAGTTAAGATGAGCTCATTAGGGTGGGCCCTGATACAATGTGACTGGTATCCTTATAAAAGGCGGGGGATATTGGAGGCAGACACACACATAAAAAGAACGCCATGTGAACATGAAAGTACACATGGGGTGATGCTACTACAAGCTAAGAATGTCAAAGATGGCCATCAAACCCCTAGAAGCTAGGGGAGTGGCAGGGAACTGATCTTTCCTCACAGCCCTCAGAAGGAACCAACCCTGCCAACACTTTGATCTTGGACTTCTAGCCTCCAGAGCTGTGAGACAATAAATGTCTGTTGCTTAAGCCTCTGAATTTGTGGAACTCTGTTATAGCACCCCTTTCAATCTAGTATAGTCAATGGGTACATCTCTCCTCTCCATCATTTGCCATAAAACGAAGACCAAGATCATGCTCTTCATCATCTAAGCTGCAAGGTAGCAACCTGAACAGAAATATGAAATATGAGCTCTTCTCTGTCCTATTTGTAAGGAGTAACTCACAACTACAGTTTCTCTAAACATGTCTGCCAAAAGGTCCTCTTTTATTTGCCAGATCGCTTTACTAATGATTTTATTCAAGTCATCAGTCATCAAATGAGAGAAAATTTTGATAAATTTTTCTTGAATGCCCTCAGTGATTCTAGCAGTCTTGGCCTTCGTCCCAGGAAGGGACAGCCTTTCTTCATGAAATTTCAGCAAGCATTTATTGAGCACTTATTATTGTTCAGCCGCTGGGCCAGGGCCTGGGAAACAAAACTTCGTAGGACAGAGACAGGCTTTCAAGGAATTGTAGTGTGGTGAGAAAACAAACCTAGCAAGAGCCATGGTGCAGCTTGGTCATTGCCACAATGTGATGTTTATAAAGTGCTATGGAAGCTCAGAGTAAGAAGAATCCCTGCAGGACTGTTTTAGAGGAAGCAATATTTCACTTGGGCTTTGAAGGATGAATAAGAGTTTGCCAGGCAGAGAATGCGGGATTCAGAAGGAAAAACATGGACAGTTTGAAGTATGTTGAATGAATTAGTGTGGCTGCAGTGCAGTGGTTAGATTAGAGAGAAGAATATTAAAGCAAGGGCAGAACAGGAGCTCATGGCAGGAGTGAGTAGAAGAGGGGCAGGAATCGGGGGCAGTAATTCTCGTGTCAGAATCTCTCTTCTGCGTCTTTCTTGAGATCCGATGTTAATGCATATCTCTAGGAAGCCTGACTTGGGTTTGGTCCTTGAGAAGGCTCTGCTGATTTCCTCAGTTTGGACTAATCTAGAATAAAAAGCCACACAGGCGTGGAGCAGGGAGAAAGATGGGAAAGGAGTGAAAGAAGGAGACGCCTGGCCTCTGCTAAGTGCTGAGTGTTTACTTTTCACTTTGTAACTTGCAGTTTCCCTTCTGCTTGGGCTTTCAGGTAACCAGAGACCTGGCCCTGGCTCCAAGGCCCCTGTAGGGTTTTCCTGCTTTGGTAGCTTAACCTGGTCAAATTAACCTGTCGTTGACTCTGCAAACACTTCAGGCAGTGTGCGAGGCACCAGGCACACAGCCGAAGCCCCTATGAGCAAGTGCCACCTCTTCACCCCAAAGCCAGTTGTTTAAGGGTTGTGGCCCAGTAGGCAAATCGTACACAGTGGGGAGCCAGATGCCCTGGCTTTGAGGCCTGGCTGCGCAAACTTTAAGCTGTGTGACCTTGAGCACGTCACTTGGCGTCTCTAATCTTTGGTTGCTTCATATTTAAAATTCCGTTTGTGGTTTTTTTTTTCTCTGTTAAGAGGGTGGAATGAAATGATGGATGTGGAAACAGTTTCTCATCGGAGAAACCCTAGACAACCCTTCTTTGTTACTGTCGCCAGACCAGTTAGGTGAGAAGGAACCCAAGCGTATTCATCATAACTCTCTCTGCGGCAAGTAACAGGAAGCCAAGCCAAGCTGGCCAAAGCGACAAAGGAGTTTATTGACTCGTTCACCTGGGAAGCTCCTGGAGAAGCTCAGAGTCAAAGGAAGAGCCGTGGGATCTCAGCCCCTGGAGCCAGAGACCTGGGCGCTCCGTGATTGCCCTGGCGGCTGCCTGCTTCGGTTGCTCTCCGCCCAAGACTTGCATTCTCTTTGTGGGGGGCACCATGGGCGCTTGCAGCGCAGGCCCGGGAGAGCAGGGAAGGATGCTACAGAGAGAGACGGGGGAGCGCTGGGGGCAGACACCACCCTGCTGCCCACAGGCTTCTGCAGCGTGACAGCCCCTCACTCAGACAACCTTGTTGCAGGACCTCTTCTGTGACAGACACGTGCTCGGCCCTGGGGCAGAGGTCCGCTGCACTCCCTGTAGGGTCCCCAACGCTTCAGTGGACTCACTCACATCTTGGGGACGGGAGACAGGCATGTGGCCACTCCACCGTGCGAGTGCTCGTGGCTTCATAGCAGCAAACGAGACAGACGCAGGCAAGGTCCTGCTCATTTTTCACAGAGGCGGATGGAAAAGCAAACAAGAGTTTCAAACTTGAAAGAACCCAACCCAATGGAAATAAAATGTGGGATATCCATACCATGAAACAGAACTTGGCACCAAAAAGGAAGGAAGTAGCTGGTTCGTGGTACAACATGGATAAACCTCAAAAACGTTACACGGAGTAAAAAAATTTTTAAATAAATAAACAAATAAATAAATTGGTCTACATTTAAAGATCAAATGAACAAACATTACACTAAATGAAAGAAGCCAGTCACAAAGACCACGTGCTGTATGAGTCCCTGTATATGCATGATCCCGAATAGGCACAGAGACAGAAAGTAGTTTAGTGGTTTCCAGAGGCTGGAGGGTGAAGTAGTCAGGGGAGGGGTGGGGCACTACCCCATGGCTGACGGGTACAAGGTTTCTTTTGCGGGTGCTGGAAATGTTCTAAAATTAGACTATTGTGATGGTTGCACAACTCTGTAAACATACTAAAATCCATTGCACTGTGTTGTTTAAACAGATGCGTCTTACGGTATGTAAAGTGTATCTAGGTGAAGCTGTTTTAGGAAAAGCAAACAGGAGTGCTATGTAGGAAATGTAAATAAGGTGATGAAGTGGAGCGTGACTTCATGGTTACTCTAGATGGAGAAGTCACAAAGACCTCTCTGAAGAGGCGACAGGAAAACTGCGGTCTGAGTGACAGGAAAGAGCCAGCCCTGCAGAGAGTTGAAGGAATCTGACTCCAGGCAGAAAGGACAGCTAGCCAAAGGCCTTGAAGCAGAAACAAGCTTAGTGCTGTCAGGGTGGGTGGGTGAGAAAGGCAGGGACCAGATCATTCGATGCTTGTGTACCCTGGAGAGAGGGGTGGATTCTATTCCAAGAAAAGTCACTGGAGGGCTTAAGAAGGGTAGCAACATAATCTCAATTTTGTTTTTGAAAAATCATTCTGGCTGCTGTGGGGAGAATGGATTGTCAGGGGCTAGTACTCAATTTTTTATGATTGATTAAGGGCAAAGTATTAAAAAAGAAAAATAAATAAATAGGATTGAATCTCTGCCTCAAAGGAGCTACAGTGGAGTGGAAGAAATGTTACAGATAGACACCCATAAATCTCAGAAGGAGCAGAATGTAGAAAGTGCTCCTTTCTGAGAAGGAGATGTAGAAAGGGGTGTGGGGATACAGAGGCAGACACAGTGTGATCTTCTTGGGGAAGAAGCTTGTCAGTAAGGAAAATATTTAATTGGAAAGTGACAGATGAGTAGGAAAAGAAACAAGGGTGGTCTTCTAGCAGCCAAAATATCATCTTCAAGGCACGGTGGTGAGAACACACAGGTGAGTATTAAGAGAAAGTGTGCCATCCAGTTAATCTATAGAGTAGAAAACAAAATAAGAAGTGACAGGAGATAACACTAATAACAGTTGACACTTATTAAGAGCTGACTATAGTCTAGGCACTGTGTTAACAAAGCATAGATTAAAATATTTAACTCTCTAAAATATTTAATCCTCTCATATGAGGTAGCAACCATTTGCATTTTGCCCTGTATCAGTCAAGGCCCCCAAAAGAAAGGCACGCTAAATTTAGGACAATTCAAGGGGTGTCTATTTAAAAATGACTATTTACAATGTCGCAGGCAGAAATTAGGGGAACTACACAGCAGAAGGAGGGAGCCATGGGTAGCCATAATAGAACACTCAATAAAGCAAGGCCTAAGAAACGAGGAAAGAGAAAGGTTGTCAGAATCTGGAGGACAGGAAGTCATATAGAGGTCACTTCAAGATAAGCGATGACCTTTAGCCAAGGGATATAGCCACCGTGAAGGGTCCTTAAAAGGAGAGGACTAGGGGGCTAAATATCCTGACTGCACCCTCCTCCTTCCCTTGCATCTCCTTCCAGAACTCCCAACTGGCTGAACACAACCAGAAATCAAAGTGCATAGAGGCCCTGATGATGTGGTCCAAATTGATTGATCTCCAAGGGTAGAAAGCCTATGATAAGAATGGAAAGGTAGGTAGTTAGGTATCTTGCCATAGAAGATCTGGAATTTCAGGTGAGAAGTATGGTATTCATTCAATGTGTAAAGAGCAAGCATTGAAGAACTTTCATGGATTGGAGAAGAAAATGACCAGAAACAGGAAAACCAATAAAAAGACTCCTAATTGTCTGAATAAGAGGTAATAACCCAGAGGTTATAGGAGGAATGGAAAGCAGGGACCAATTGTAAAGTTCTTTTTTCAAGAGTAATATTAAAGATCAACTCCATTGGACATGTTAGGTAATGGGATATGGTGCGGAGTTGGGACGAGGCAAGGAAAGTGACAAAGATGATATGAGAATTTTCAACCTGGATACTGAGAAGAGAGTTCTTACAATTAAGGGAAAACATAATGCAATGAAGGCCTGGGTGTGGGGGTGTTATGGTCAAGGCTCTTTCATTTGAGACCCACTTATGCTGACTTAAGTAGAAAAGGGAGAATTTATTATAAAAATGTAGGATTATTGCTCAAAAATTAAGGGCAGGAGACAGAGTCAAGATGGCGTACTAGGAGGATGCAGAATTCGTGTCTCCTCATAACTAGGGAACTTACCAGGCACCAGTGGGGGACCACAGACACCCAAGGGAGAGGAACCCAAGGGGGAGAAGTGGAGGCGGGACGGGACTGGTGCCCCTGAGAGGTGGCTGGGGGAAGGAAGGAGTTCCTACATGCAGCAGGACCCACCCACAGTTAGAGGTCCAGCAGCAACAGGGGAGACTCTGGGGGAGATGGTAGGGGAGGGGCACAGAGGAATGGAAGGGAATGTGACCAGTGCTTTCCCTGTCCTCTTAGGCACCAGGGAGCCTGTTGGGTTCCCGGGCCTAATCCTCTGTCCTCGGAGCCTCCTTCCTGCCCTGCAAAGCCCAAGCGCCGCCCCTACAACCCCACCCAGGGCCCTATCTCCAAACTCCGGAACTCCACACTCCAGAGGCCCTCCTTTCGATGTGCTGCCTCTCCTTTTCTGTGCAGGTCCTAAGCAGAGGCCCTGCCCCACACTTGAACGTCGCCCCACCTAAGCCCCACCTCCAAGGCCTTTTCTGGCTGTAGAGGTCCTGAGCCTAGGCCCTGCCCCATGCTCAAACGTCACCCCCCTGCCCACCTAAGTCCTGCCCCACCCTAAATCCTGCCCCTGCCTAAGTTCCACCCCCAGCCTAAACTCCACCCCCACAGCCAGAGCATCATTTTTTTGTTGTTGTTGCCTCTTTTACATTAGGGTTCTGTTTACCTTGTTGATTCATTGTTGTTGATTTTTTATATTTTTATTTTTCCTAATAAAACTTTTATTTTTCTAATTTTATTTTATTCTTTATACTTTGTTAGTGATTTCTCCTTTTGGCTTGTTCCCCACCCCCTCTTTTTTTTTTCTATTACTGTTGTGATTTTATTTTACCTTGTGGCAGTTGTTTCAATTATAGTTTTATTTTTCCTAATATATTTTTTCTCTCTCTAATTTTCCTTTGTCTTTTATTCTTTAATATTGTACGGCTCCATTTTTTCTTTTGTTCTTCCTTTTTTTTTTTTTTTTAACTGCACCATGAAGCTTGCAGGATCTTGGTTCCTAGGCCAGAGGTCGGGCCTGAGCTCCTATGGTGGGAGCTCTAAATCCAAACTGCTGGACTAACACAGAAGCTCAGACCCCAGGGAATATCAAGCAGAGTGAGGCCTCCCTGAGGTCCTCATCTCAGCACCAAAACCCAGCTCTATCCAACTGCCTGCAAACTCTAGTGCTGGACATCTCAGGCCAAACAACCTATAAGACAGGAATACAGCACCACCCATCAAAAAAAAAGAAAAACTGAAACGACATAAAAATATGTTACAGACGAAGGAGCAAGGTAAAAACATACAAGACCAAATAAATGAAGAGGAAATAGGCAACCTACCTGAAAAAAATTCAGAGTAATGATAGTAAAGATGATCCAAAATCTCAGGCAAAGAATGGAGAAAATACAAGAAACATTTAACAAGGATCTAGAAGAACAAAAGAGCAAACAAACAGTCATGAACAACACAATTACTGAAATTAAAAATACTCTAGAAGGAATCAATAACAGAATAACTGAGGCAGAATGGATAAGTGAGCTGGAAGATAAAATGGTAGAAATAACTGCCAGGGAGCAGAATAAAGAAAAAAGAATGAAAAGAATTGAGGACAGTCTCAGAGACCTCTGGGACAACATTAAACACACCAACATTTGAATTATAGGGGTCCCAGAAGAAGAAGAGAAAAAGAAAGGGTTTGAGAAAATATTTGAAGAGATCATAGTCGAAAACTTCCCTAACATGGGAAAGGAAATAGTCAATCTAGTCCAGGAAGCACAGAGAGTACCATGCAGGATAAACCCAAAGAGAAACACTCTGAGAAACATATTAATCAAATATCAAAAATTAAATACAAAGGAAAAATATTAAAAGCAGCAAGGGAAAAACAACAAATAACATACAAGGGAACCTGCATAAGGTTAACAGCTGATTTTTCAGCAGAAACTCTGCAGGCCAGAAGGGAGTGGCAGAACATATTTAAAGTGATGAAAGGGAAAAACCTACAACCAAGATTACTCTACCCAGCAAGGATCTCATTCAGATTCGATGGAGAAAGCAAAACCTTTACGGATAAGCAAAGTTAAGAGAATTCAGCACCACCAAACCAGCTTTACAACAAATACTAAAGGAACTTCTCTAGTCAGGAAACACAAGAGAAGGAAAAGACCTACAATAACAAACCCCAAACAATTAAGAAAATGGTAATAAGAACATACATATCGATAATTACCTTAAATGTAAATGGATTAAATGCTCCAACCAAAAGACATAGACTGGCTGAATGGATACAAAAACAATACCCGTACATATGCTGTCTACAAGAGACCCACTTCAGACCTAGGGACACATACAAAATGAAAGTGAGGAGTTGGAAAAAGATATTCCATGCAAATGGAAATCAAAAGAGAGCTAGAGTAGCAATTCTCATATCACACAAAATAGACTTTAAAATAAAGACTATTACAAGAGATAAAGAAGGAGACTACATAATGATCAAGGGATCAATCCAGGAAGAAGATATAACAATTATAAATATTTATGCACCCAACATAGGAGCACTTCAATACATAAGGCAAATGCTAACAGCCATAAAAGGGGAAATCAACAGTAACACAATCATAGCAGGGGACTTTAACACTCCACTTTCACCAATGGACAGATCATCCAATATGAAAATAAATAAGGAAACACAAGCTTTAAATGACACATTAAAGGAGATGGACTTAATTGATATTTATAGGACATTCAATCCAAAAACAACAGAATACACTTTCTTCACAAGTGCTCATGGAACATTCTCCAAGATAGACCATACCTTGGGTCACAAATCAAGCTTTGGTAAATTTAAGAAAGTTGAATTTGTATCAAGTATCTTTTCCGAAGAGAACACTATGAGACTAGATATCAATTACAGGAAAAAAAAAATGTAAAGAATACAAACACATGGAGGCTAAACAATATGCTACTAAATAACCAAGAGATCAGTGAAGAAATCAAAGAGGAAATCAAAAAATACCTAGAAACAAATGACAATGAAAACACAACCACCCAAAACCTATAGGATGCAACAAAAGCAGTTCTAAAAGGGAAGTTTATAGAAATATAATCCTACCTCAAAAAACAAGAAACATCTCAAATAAACAACCTAACCTTACACCTAAAGAAATTAGAGAAAGAAGAACAAAAAAAACCTAAAATTAGCAGAAGGAAAGAAATCATAAAGATCAGATCAGAAATAAATGAAAAAGAAATGAAGGAAACAATAGCAAAGATCAATAAAACTAAAAGCTGGTTTTTTGAGAAGATAAACAAATGATAAACATTAGCCAGACTCATCAAGCAAAAAAAGGGAGAAGACTCAAATCAACTGAATTAGAACTGAAAAGGAGAAAGTAACAACGGACACTGCAGAAATACAAAGGATCATGAGAGATTATTTACCAAGGAACTATATGCCAATAAAATGGACAACCTGAGGAAATGGACCACATTCTTAGAAAGCACAACCTCCGAGACTGAACCAGGAAGAAATAGAAAATAATAAAACAGGACCAATCACAGCACTGAAATGAGACTGTGATTAAAACTCTATCCCACAACAAAAGCCCAGGACAAGATGGCTTCACAGGTGAATTCTATCAAACATTAGAGAAGAGATACTGCCTATCTTTCTCAAACTGTTCCAAAAATATAGCAGAGGGAGGAACACTCCCAAATTAATTCTACAAGGCACCATCCACTTGATACCAAAAAGCAGACCAACATGTACAAAAAAGAAAACCTACTGACCAATATCACAGATGAACATAGATGCAAAAATCCTCAAACAAACTATCTAGCAAACAGACTCAGCAGCACATTAAAAGGATCATACACCATGATCAAGTGGGGCTTATCCCAGGAATGCAAGGATTCTTCAATATATGCAATTAATTAATCAATGTGATACACCATATTAACAAACTGAAGAATAAAAAACCATATGATCACTCAATAGATGAAGAAAAGCTTTTGACAAAACTCAACACCCATTTATGATAAATACTCTCCAGAAAGTGGCATAGAGGGGAACCTACCTCAACATAATAAAGGCCGAATATGGCAAACCCACAGCCAACATTGTTCTCAATGGTGAAAAACTGAAAGCATTTCCTCTAAGATCAGGAACAAGACAAGGATGTTCACTCTCGCCTCTATTATTCAACATAGTTTTGGAAGTTTTATCCACAGCAATCAGAGAAGAAAAAGAAATAAAAGGAATACAAATTGGAAAAGAAGAAGTAAAACTGTCACTGTTTGCAGATGACATACTATACATAGAGAATCCTAAAGATGCCACCAGAAAACTACTAGAGCTAATCAATGAATTGGTAAAGTAGCAGGATACAAAATTAATGCACAGAAATCTCTTACATTCCTATACACTAATGTTGAAAAATCTGAACGAGAAATTAAGGAAACACTCCCATTTACCATTGCAACAAAAAGAATAAAATACCTAGGAATCAACCTTCCTAAGGAGACAAAAGACCTGTATGCAGAAAACTATAAGACACTGGTGAAAGAAATTAAAGATGATACAAACAGATGGAGAGATATACAATGTTCTTGTATTGGAAGAATCAACATTGTGAAAATGACTATACTACCCAAAGCAATCTACAGATTCGATGCAATCCCTATCAAACTACCAATGGCATTTTTCACAGAACTAGAACAAAATATTTCACAATTTGTATGGAAACACTAAAGACCCCGAATAGCCAAAACAATCCTGAGAAAGAAAAACGGACCTGGAGGAATCAGGCTCCTGGACTTCAGACTATACTACAAAGCTACAGTAATCAAGACTGTATGGTACTGGCACAAAAACAGGAATATAGGTCAATTGAACAGGATAGAAAGCCCAGAGATAAACCCACACACCTATGGTCACCTTATCTTTGATAAAGGAGGCAAGAATATACTATGGAGAAAAGACAGCCTCTTCAATAAGTGGTGCTGGGAAAACTGGACAGCTACATGTAAAAGAATGAAATTAGAACACTCCCTAACACCGTACACAAAAATAAACTCAAAATGGATTAAAGACCTAAATGTAAGGCTAGACACTATAAAACTCCTAGAGGAAAACATAGGCAGAACAGTCTATGACATAAATCACAGCAAGATCCTTTTGACCCACCTCCTAGAGAAATGGAAATTAAAACAAAAGGGACCTAATGAAATTTAAAAATTTTTGCACAGCACAGGAAACCATAAACAAGATGAAAAGACAACCGTCAGAATGGGAGAAAATATTTGCAAATGAAGCAACTGACAAAGGATTAATCTCCAAAATATACAAGCAGCTAATGTAGCTCAATATTAAAAAAACAAACAACCCCATCAACAAATGGGCAGAAGACCTAAATAGACATTTCTCCAAAGAAGATATACAGACTGCCAACAAACACATGAAAGGATGCTCAACATCACTAATCATTAGAGAAATGCAAATCAAAACTACAATGAGGTGTCACCTCACACCAGTCAGAATGGCCATCATCAAAAAATCTACAAACAATAAGTGCTGGAGAGGGTGTGGAGAAAAGGGAACCCTCTTGCATTGTTGGTGGGAATGTAAATTGATACAGCCACTGTGGAGAAGGTATGGAGGTTCCTTAAAAAACTAGAAATAGACCTACCATATTACCCAGCAATCCCACTACTGGGCATAGACCCTTTGAAAACCATAATTCAAAAAGAGTCATGTACCACAGTGTTCGTTGCAGCACTATTTACAATAGCCAGGACATGGAAGCAACCTAAGTGTCCATCGACAGATGAATGGATAAAGAAGATGTGGCACATATATATAATGGAATATTTCTCAGCCATAAAAGGAAACGAAATTGAGTTATTTGTAGTGAGGTGGATGGACCTAGTGTCTGTCATACAGAGTGAAGTAAGTCAGAAAGAGAAAAATAAATACTGTATGCTAACACATATATATGGAATCTAAAAAAACAAAAGGTTCTGATGAATCTTGGGGCAGGACAGGAATAAAGACACAGACATATAGAATGGATTTGAGGACACGGGGAGGGGGAAGAGTAATCTGGGACAAAGTGAGAGAGTGGCATTGACATATATGCACTACAAAATGTAAAATAGATAGCTAGTGGGAAGCACTACATGGCACAGGGAGATCAGCTCTGTGCTCTGTGACCACCTAGAGGGGTGGGATAAGGAGATTGGGAGCGATACGCAAGAGGGAGGGGATATGGGGATGTATGTATGCATATAGGTCATTCACTTTGTTGTACAGCAGGAGCTAACACAACACTGTGAAGCAATTATACTCCAATAAAGTTGTTTTAAAAAAAATTAAAGGCAGAAGTTATAGCCGAACCTCACAAGGGACTGGAATCAGGAATGGGCAATACATCAGACACCATGTTGCTCCTTGGTGGTGCTGGGTCATCCCAAGTCTGCGCGACTCACATCCCTGCCTCACTTTGTTCCATTTATGTCTCTTTTCACAAATCAGATTTCTCTGCATCTCCAGGCCCATGATTGAAAATGGCAGCTTCAGTTCTGAGTTTATATCACTTCCCAGTTCAGCCAGAGCAGTCTGGTGCCCGCCATCATTCCATATCCTTGAGAGACTGGCTCCAACTAGCTATGGCCAAGGGTGCAGGATCATGTAGTTCAAGCCCACCCTGGAGTGGAGGAAGTTCTCAGAGGAGGTCCATGTGCTGGGCGGAAATGCCTGAGAGGTGAGGGAAAGATGAGCTCACTGCTGGTCATTTCCAGGGGAAGATGCATGCCGAATGTCTTCATTGGAATAGCTAACAAGCTATAATGGTCTCAATCCAAAATGAGAGAGCGAGTTGGAGGATAATCAGGCCTAGTGAAATAGAGGTGACAATTGAAGGCAAATTTTAAAAGAGGGGATAGAGAGAAAAGGGCCAAAGAACGAACACTGGAGAATGCTTTAATTTCCAGGACAAGATGAAGGATATCAGTGAAGGATACTAGTAAAGAATACAGAAGAGGGTCTGCGGGAGGGTAGAAAAAAAAGACAGAGAATCTTGGTGTCAGGAAGGGAAGAAGAACGCTGACCCACAATGCCACCTGCTCCGGAAACTGTGAGCTTCTGGAGGGCAGGAGCTGAATCTGTCTCTCTAGGAGGGGACACAATACCTAGTGAGGAGCTAAATAAATATCTGTTGATTTGAACAAAGATGGCAAAGATGGGCTTCCCTGGTGGCGCAGTGGTTGAGAGTCTGCCTGCCAATGCAGGGGACACGGGTTCGAGCCCTGGTCTGAGAAGATCCCACATGCCGCGGAGCAGCTGGGCCCGTGAGCCACAATTACTGAACTTGCGCATCTGGAGCCTGTGCTCCGCAACAGGAGGGACTGCGATAGTGAGAGGCCCGCGCACCGTGATGAAGAGTGGCCCCCGCTTGCCGCAACTAGAGAAAGTCCTCGCACAGAAACGAAGACCCAACACAGCCATAAATAAATAAATAATAATAAATAATTAAAAAAAAAAGAAAAGATGGCAAAGAAGAGAATAGCTATAAGATTTAGCAGAATGAGGTCTTTAGTGACTTGTAAGAAAGCAATTACGTTAGAACGTAAAGGCAAATCAGGATGAAAGGAAGGGGTGGGGACGGCCTACATCATTTAGAAATTTTTGATGCTAGAAGAGTGAAATGACTTGAAAGGAAGCAGAGTTTAAAGGAATGATTGATTACTGTTATTATTATTTCTTTTGTGTTTTATATTTTATGATAGAAGAGACTTGTACATATTTGGGAAAAAAGATAGTCAGATAGGTGCATTGAACATATATTCAAGATATGAGCAATTAATGGAACAGTCTTAAAGAAGGTGGGAGAAGGTGAGAGAGACTCAGAAATCAGACAGAACTCTCTCAGAGATGAAAGAGAAGAAAAGGGCCTAAAGATACAAGGAAAATTTGAGATAGAGAAGCGCAACGTTGGGGAAGTTTCCCCATGTACCTTCAATTTCCCGTTGAAGCAGGAATACTCTTGTTGGCTTGCCTGGGGCAGGGTTGGAGGCTGGGGATGTTGGAGATTTAGAAGTGTAACCAAGCAAACAGTATTACTCAGCAATAAGAGGCCAGCTAAAGCTAGTGTGATGCCATTTGTTAAGGCCTCAGTTCATACAACGCCAAGATATGCTTCAGTGAAATTCAGCGGTTTGGGAGCTGAAGCAAAGTCCAGTGGTGATCCCTGGGAATAGAGGGCAACAGATTCCAAGGTGGTAGCAAAGTGCCTGTTGAAAGAGCTTAGCCAGAAGTCAGAGTGGTGGATGAGGCTGATGAATGGAGAGCCTGAGGCACTGGTGATCCCAGTGAGGGAGAAGCACAGACAGGGAAAAAAAGGGAAGCTGTCTCAGAGGAGAAAGTGTTTGCTCTCAAACTCAAGAGTACTAAGCCATGGTGAAGGCCAGGACACCAACATGTCAAGGAACAGCTCCAGCTCTTAAAAAGCAGCTGAAAACACAAAGGAATTAAGAAACATCTTGTAAGTTCCTGCTTACCACCATGGAGAGACCCACACTTCCCAAAGGGCTGACGCCACAGAGGCTTCTAATCTCCATGGCTGTTGGTTCCCACAAATCCCAATGGTAGGAAAGTAGGCATTAAAGTTCACCCTAGCATGTGATGAAAAGTGAAAGGGAAATAATAAACAAATCATATATACAGTGTGATTACAACCATGGGGAAATACTTTATAGAAAGAAAGGAGAAAGGAATGGGAAATTGGGAAAAGTAATTAAAAATGAATGTTTTTGATCCTGGGGGGAATGCAATTATGGATGATTTGTTGGTTTCCATTCTTTTCTTTTTCTTTCTTTTTTTCCCATCTTTTTCATTTCTGTGGGAGAAGCATTGTTGTGCCAAGGAAAGCTCGAAAAGTTTTGGAGTCAGGAGCACAATTACAGTCACTCACAGTTGTGGACCACCCACCAAGCGTGAGGCATTGTGCTTGGTTCTTTACATATATTACTTTTAATCCTTACAACAATCCTTGTAGTTACTATTACCCCTGTTTCAGATGTGAAAAGTGAAATTTGAGAATGATAAGGAACCTTGCCAAGTCCAAGACCCGTGTGTATTCTGTCTGCTTTAACTTACAGCCACTTCAATTCTACTCTGACTCTTTCTTATTAGATGTCTGACCTTAGGCAAAATATTTAACCTCTTTGAGGCTCAGTTGCTTCACCTGTAATCATTAAACACACACACACACACACACACACACACACACACACACAGGAAAATGAATTTACCACCAGCTCAAAATCTGTATCAGAGCTACCAAAGTAAAGGGGATTAAATCAGCTCATGGGAGTGGACTGCAAGGAAATGGGCTTTCCAGGGCACTAGAAAATGAGAAGCCTTGTTCCGTGGATCTAGTTATGCTGCTTGGCTGAAGAACCAAGAGAGCCCAATGTTTGTAAACATTCTCTTTACTAGAAATACAAAGGTTGTTAGTTTAGGTTTTTCTAGGATGATGTTGTAAGCCCAAATATGAAAGGGCAGCAGTGGAGCAAGAATTGAACTGTTTTCCCAGCTCCAATGGGCCCTTACTTACGCAGAGAGTGTCACTGGCGGTTGAGCCGCCCATGGGAACTTCAGGGCAAAGGGAGAGCTCATCTAGGTGCGCTGTACCTGCTCTGGTGTTCAGCCCAGCTCTGTACCCAGGGTGGATAAGTCAGGCCGGATGGGGGAGGTGTGTGCAACAGCGGTGCTAGGGAGATGTCCTCCCCCAAATCTGCAACTCACCTGAAATATTACAAATACCTATTTCAAAGAGTTGTTCAGATTAAAAAGAATATCTTTAAAGTACTTGATACAAAAGCCCTGCAGAAACTATGACTTCATTAAATGGTAGCTTTTATGGCTGTGTTTCAAAAATTTTATATTGAGCTTATATTAACTTTCACGGGTAAGAAAATGAATATTTAAATGTGCTTACATTTCAGCTGCGGTTATTGGTTACAGATTAGAACTGAGATTAGTTGTTACATTGAGGGAAAGATACCTTTTACATTATACATTTTTGTTTGGCTGCACATGGAGCACATAGGAATTGTTCTGGTTTTTGTATTTTTTTTCCAAAATAATTTTTTTCTTGAAAACCTCATTATCAAGATCGTCTTTCTGAGGCTAAGTTACCTCTTGGGCATTCCTTTCCATGAGCCATTCCGGAGAAATCTGGTTAAAATAAAATGTGGGCAACAGAATTAGAAACCCAAACATCAATCACAATAGCAGGTAAAAGTGTTGCCAAGACACAATAGCTGAGAGGTGGAAGCAATTCGAATGTCCATCAACGGATGAATGGATAAACAAAATGTGGTATATGTATATAATGGAATATTATTCACCCTTAAAAAGGAAGGAAATTCTGTCACATGCTACAATGTGGATGAACTTTGAGGACCTTATGCTAAGTGAAGTGAGCCAGTCACAAAAAGACAGACACCATATGATTCCACTTACATGAAGTATCTAAAGTAGTCAAATTCATAGAAACAGAGAATAGACCGCTGGTTACCAGGGGCTGGTGGTGGAGGCAGGGGAGGGAAGGGGAGAGTTGTTTAATGGGTATAAAGTCCCAGTTTTGCAAGATGTGTTAGTTAGGGTTCTCCAAAGAGAGAGAGAGATTTATTAGGAAGAATTGGCTCACGCAATTATGGAAGTTGAAAAGTTCCATGACCTGCCATCAGCAAGCTGGAGATCTAGGAATGCCCAAGCTGTAATACCAATCCAAGGGTAGTAGAAGAAAACCAATGTCCCAGCTTAATATGCAGTCAAGAAGGAGGCAAATCTCTTTTCTCTGCTCTTTGTTCTATCTAGGCCCTGAACAGATGATACCCACCCACATTGGGGAGGACAATTTACTGAGTCCACCAATTCAAATGAATCTCATCAGAAACACCCTCACAGACACACCCAGAAATAGTGTTTAATCTCTGCACTCCATGGCCCAGTGACATTGATACATAAAACTAACCATCACACAAGATGAAAAGTTCAGGAGATCTGTATCACAACAATGTGAATATACTTAACACTAGTGAACTCTAAACTTAAAAATGGTTAAGATAGTAAAAAAAAAAAAAGTTAATGGATACAATTACCAATAAAATCAAGTCAAAAGATCTTTAAAAAAAGAAATTCCCTTGAATGTGTATAAAAGTAAATTTGAACCATTCAAAAAAAACAAAACAAAAAAAGTAATACCAAAGGAATGAAACTACCAAAGGGCAGATGTTACTGAAGGCAAAAGGAGGGGTGTGGGGTAAGACCTGTCCAAGCAGGCAAGTCCTGCCTGCATCACCCAGGTGACAGTAGAAGGAGGATGTGGGGCCGCAGGCTGCCTGCCAACCCTGTATGAGAATTCAGGCCTTTTCCAGATCAGTCAGCAGAGCAAATGCCTTCTTTTCCTACCCTGACTCCCTGAGTTCCAGCTGCCTGTTTGGTATCTGCAGCGAGCCCACCTGCATCTCCTCAAGCAAACACAACAACTGGCCTCACTAGAATGTCAGCCCACAAAAATCCCCATTTGCCTAAACCAGATGAGTCTTGGTCCTGCTTTGTGCATCACTAATATACCACCTGCTGCCTCAGACACTTGAGTCCAGGACAGCTCTCCCTGCACTCTGAGAATCCAAATCATGAGCCTTGACCAGGAAAATGATTAACTATGCCGGTGGAAATTTTTCATAGGAAGATTAAAGTAAGAAAGTTCATTAGCCAGAATGCTTCTGACTGCAAATAACAGAAAAGTCTGACTCAAACTAGTTAAAAGATAAGGAAATGTATTATTACATAATAAGAAGTCAAAGTTAAGTCAATAAATAGGATAGGCTCCAGGTGTAGTTAATCAGAAACTCAACATTGTCATCAAAGACCTAGATTGCTTCAATTTCCACTCCGCCATCTAGGTATTAGTTTCCTACTCAGGCTGGTGGCAAAATGCCTCTACAGTTCTAGCTGTCATATTCAGAGAGGATATGCCTAGAGGAAGAAGAGCAGCTGTCTCTTCCTCTATTCTCTTTCTTAGAGCTGGAAACCTTTCCCTGTAAGCCCTTAGCATACTTCCCCTCTCATCCCATTGGCCAGAAAATGGGGCCACATGTCCATTGCTAAATTATTCACTGAAGGAAGAATATTTTTACTACACGTGTCTGAGTTTAATTATTTCAAGAGATCATGGTGTCCACTATACAATGTAAATAAGGCCATCAAATAAACACAGCTATTATATCAAATGCTTGCCCCAGAACCTTTCAGAGCACGGCTACAATTCTCCCTCTGACCCACTGTCACCCCAACTCTCCATCTCAACTCAGTTCCAATGCTCCAAGTTCTCAGCATTGAAGTCACTCATCTGGGAGAGATAGGGAGAAAAGAATGTCGTGGTCAAATATAATGGGAAATGTATATTCCATATCTCAGAGATTCATGGTTATCAGTTCATTTGTTAAAAGTTCTGTAGAGTCTTGCAGCTTGCTTAATCTATAATTTCCCAAATTTATCTATGCTTCTTTTCCCAAGTGATTTAAAATTATCATTCTGTGGAATCAATGCTCCTCAAACTTGAAGAAATTTGAGTTAAGACATGGTCTTTCTTGGAAACAGGCAATATTTGATTCTTGATCCCTAAAGTCTCAGCTTAAACAGCAGCTCTTCCTGGAAGCCCAGCACCCACCCAGCTGAGGGAGGACTAAAGCACTGATCCCACTGTCTTGTAATTGCCTGTTCTTGGACTTTTCTCTCCCACTATCTGAGCTCTTTGAGGTCAAGAATGGTGTCTTGTTCACGGCTGTATATCCAACACCCAGCATGGTGGCCAGCATAGCGAGGGGACTGGATGTTTCTTGGAAGAATCCAATGGCCCACCTATGGTTTTACCCAAAGGTAAGGATATAAACTAGAATGAGGCCAAGATAAACAAATACTGATCTCAGCCTTTCTAATCCACTCTGCTCTGTGTAATCACTGAGCACTTCTCCAAGATTGCTGAGGAGCTAACTTTTTCCAGAAACTCCAGATATCACAAAGGAAGCCTTTGTTCATGGACTGCACCTCCACACCCAGAGTCCTCTGAAGGGAGTCTCAGCCTTTCCAGGCCTGTCACCCCTGTCGGAGGACCCAGGAGGAGACTGTGCTCTGCCTCCCAATTGGGCCTTTGGGGCTGCCTCATGACCCTCACACCACCTCCATAAATGGAAGATAATAATCCTCTGGGCAGAGGTCATCAAGTCTGTAAAAGTGCCTAGAGCATGTTGGAAGAATGGCCTTTCCTAAGTACAAAGTTAGATTATAATTAGCAAAAAAAAAAAAAAGAAGCAGGCCTCCAGCTGGCATGGTCCAAATGCATCAGATGTGCGGGCCTCAGGGTAGGGCTGAGTAAGGGGAAATAGAAAGGTGTGTTGCTTCCCTTCTCTAGTGGTACAGATAATGCTGACCCCGTGGGAGCTAGATGGTGAGCCGCTGACATGAACATTCTTGGTTGCCCATGCAAGATTATCGCCCACTTCTCTTCCTCCTTCCAAACAGAAATGAGTTTGGGTTCAGGCATCCACCCTCTTTCAAACAGCCGTGGTTTTCAGGGGAAGCTGATGGCAATCCCAGCTCCAGATGGTGACTCTGG
This sequence comes from Balaenoptera musculus, assembly GCF_009873245.2. NCBI lineage: Eukaryota > Metazoa > Chordata > Mammalia > Artiodactyla > Balaenopteridae > Balaenoptera > Balaenoptera musculus. The sequence goes on from NC_045792.1 coordinate 37,433,502, forward strand.
TTTGTCTATAAGCCAACCGTGGTGGACCTATTCCATCAGGCAAGGCTTTATTTAGGAATGGGCATGTGACCCAATTCTGACCAATTAAGTGTAAGGGTGAAATCTGCTAGGAAGCTTCTGGGAAAGTTTCCTTGTTCTAAAAAAAAAGAAAGGGGAAAAAAAAACCCCAGGAAATTCGTTCTTCCTCTGGTTATTACCGGCGCAAGAGTGATGGCTAGGACTGCAGCAGCCATTTTGTCACCAGTCTGAGGATAAAGCCAACACCAAGGTGGCAGAATGGAGAGAAGGAAACATCCTAGGTCTTTGATGAGCAGCCTGGGGTCATACTATAACTGCAGCTCATGCCAGCCTTCTTACTGTGTGAGCAAACATTTTATCATTGTTTCACTTTGGTTTTATATGTACTATGGCCAAAATCTTCCTGACTAAGTTAAATATACAGGGCCCCAAGGCCAGGTCTTGTGCATTCTACGTCCAATCGATTTGGCTTTTCCCCCCAGAGTTGGGTAGTGGACACCACCAACGAGTGTGAACTGAGACTATGGCTCTAGAAGAAGCTGGTTGGGATTTTTATGTCACAGGTGAAACCCTCAGACCTATGTAGGCCCGGTTCCCAAGGTCCACCCAGTGCAAAGTGCAAAGTGGTCTCTCCTCCTGCCCAAGAGGAGAGTGAGATAAAAAGCTCATTTACCCCTGCTCCCCGTGAGAAAAGATGAAGTTTCTGCCCAAATGTGTGAAAACAGCTCTATCCTTCTCAGCTGAGTTGGGGGAGGGATGTGGTCAGAAGACCTTAGGCCAATGAGCTAGACCAGAGCAGAGTCTGGTCTGAGGTAGAGATTGGGCAAGTATGATGGACTTAGTTTAGTTGATATTATTTTGGTTTCTTCCCAGGGCAGATAATAAATTGTGCAAAATATATAAACTAGGTAAGGTTGAAGGTGGATGGACATGGCTCTCCACTGACCCTCTTATTTCTTACAGGCTCTTGACTGAAATTAGAGGTCTTGGCAATTAACCAAGAATGAGATGCCTGCCGGATCTGTGCAGAACCGTGCAGAACTGCAAGTACAATGCCAATGCCAGTATACAATACAATACAATGCCAATACAATGCCAGTATATCCCCAGTCATGGAAGCTCACAGAAATTACATGCATTCTTGATAATTCAATAATCCTGTCACTCAGGAAGCTGTACCCTCTGTCCTCATATCCAAGTTCTGGGCTTTAGAATTCTCACATGCTAGCCCCGGGCAATGTTTCCTTCTCCTGTGCCTGCCTTGCAAGGGAGTTTTCCATGAGTATCTACTCAGGGGTTTGTGTGGGCCTCACTCCAGCACTCACCAGCCATGTGAACAGGCAGGCACCTCCTCTTACGAAGTTCTAATGTCTCCATTCCAGTTTCCTCACTAAAAGGCAAATTCCCAATGGCAGGGTTTTTCTTTTGCTCTGTTTTATTCACTGATCTATCCTAGGTTCCTAAAACAGTGCCTGACACATAGTAGTCACTTAATAAATAGCGATGAATGAAATCATCTCTAAAGTGGGGAAAAAAGTAGTATCTACCTCATAGGATTATTCAAATGCCAAAGGAGATAGTGTGCAAAACTTTGGCACAGTGCCTGGCACATAGTAATTGCTAAATAAATGGCAGTTATTATTACTGTTGTTATTATTATTATAACTAGTAGTAGTAGTAGTAGTCTAGCCTTTGTCTTTGCCCTACTGAACAGATAGATGACTTGTTCTACCCGAGCTGATAACTGGTAATTCAAGATCCATTAAAAAAAAAAAAAAAGAATGTATTGAGTGACTACAATGTGTCCACATGGAGGCACAGACAGAGTAGGGCTTAAGAATTCATTTTCGCAGGTCAGATCTGCTCCTCCTCCTCTTCCAAATCTCCTTGTCTAAGCCAATGCTCTGCTCTTTACCCCTAAATTTCCCTCTCACCTATCTGATTCCTCTCTGGCTCTTACCCACCACATCCTAGTTGTCACCAAGTTTCCAATCTCCCTGAGTAATGTCTCTTACACCTGCTTCTCCTCTCCACTCTCCCTAAGTTCAGATGCTTTTTACCTCCCACCTGGGCTGGAGCAGCCGCTGATCTTCTTCTGCCCTCACTCTCCCACTGGTCCATTCCCATCTCTATACTCCTGTCAGATTCCTCTTCCCCTCACTCTCCTCCTACCAAACCTCATGCTCTCCCAATTACCTGCAAAACCATGTCCAAATCATTAGCGATGCTATTAACAAGGATTTCAACTTGGCCCTAAACTATTCTTCTAGCCTCTTCCATCACTACATCCTTCTCCTTACCATACCCTGTGGCCACTACTCCTGACCTACCCAGGCAGAGTCATGCCTCTGTCCATTCATTCAAAGGGATCTTATTGTCTGACACATGCTTTTCCCTCACCTCCAGCTATGCTTGTGGTTCTCAGCTAGGGGCAATTTTGCCACCAAGGGGACATCTGGCAACATCCGGAGACAGTTTTGGTTGTCACAACTGGGATAGAGAATGCTACTGGAACATACTGTGTGGGGGCCAGGGATGCTGCTGAAATGCAAAGGACAGTCCCCTCACAACAAAAAATTAACTGGCCCCCAAAGTCAATAGTGTCAAGGCTGAGAAATCCCAAACGCTAATCATGCTTCAAGACCTACCTGAACACCATGTAGCTTCTCTGTGAGGGTGTAAAACGGGAACCTAGATCTCCCCCCCTCTAACTTCATTCCAACTTCGGTGACCCCATGAGTCTTCTCCTGACTTTCCAGAACCATGGGCCCATTCACTGGCTTTCAGAATTTCCCTTCTAACCGAGAGGAAAGATCCCAAATTGACATCAAATCACAGCCAGGTAAGACAGTCTCTGATTGCCATGGGTCAAAATTCATTGTAACTCTACTTTCACTCCCCAAACCCTTGATTTCCATTTATTTGATCCTACTTCATGCTAGCGGTTAACAACTTTGTCTCCACACAAGGAAGGGACTGTCTGTCCCTCGCGCCATGTACTAAGCACAATATCTGACCAAAGCGGGGGGTTTGATGGGTGTTTAGTGAATGTTAAGTGTCATTGAACACATCTTGACTGTATGGTCTGATCCTAGCTTTTGCAAAAAAGGGTTCTGGCTTAGTAGCCTTTGTTTATATCTTTCCTATGTCTAAATCAACCTGTCAGTTATACCCTCCAGGATATACCATGGGGAAGAATGAATCATTTCTTGGGGTGCTTTTTTTATTTTAAAGAAGAGAATGTAGGACAGTCCAGTTAATCTCACTCCTATTTCAGGTAAGTCCTACTTCAGAGTTAACACACCCACGTCCTTGGCTCCCGACCTTTGCAGGACCAGATGGACAGGATACCTTCGTGAGAAACCCCCAAATTTCAAACAGTGGAGTGTTCTAGAAGAGCCACTTACCTTTTTTGTTTGTTTTAATTTTTTATTTTGTATACAATTTTTAAAGGTTACTTTCTATTTCCAGTTATTACAAAATATTAGCTATATTCCCTGTGTTGTCCTTCAGGTTATCTTACACTCAATATTTTGTACCTCCCTCTCCCCCATCCCTATATTGCTCCCCTCCCCCACTGGTAACCACTAGTTTGTTCTTTTTTTTTTTTTAACATCTTTATTGGAATATAATTGCTTTACAATGGTGTATTAGTTTCTGCTTTATAACAAAGTGAATCAGTTATACATATATATATATGTCCCCATATCTCTTCCCTCTTGCATCTCCCTCCCTCCCACCCTCCCTATCCCACCCCTCTAGGTGGTCACAAAGCACCGAGCTGATCTCCCTGTGCTATGCGGCTGCTTCCCACTAGCTATCTATTTTACATTTGGTAGTGTATATATGTCCATGCTACTCTCTCACTTCGTCCCAGCTTACTCTTCCCCCTCCCCATGTCCTCAAGTCCATTCTCTAGTAGGTCTGCATCTTTATTCCCACCTTGCCCCTAGGTTCTTCTGACCATTTTATTTTTTTTTTAGATTCCATATATATGTGTTAGCATACAGTATTTAGTTTGTTCTTTATATCTGTGAGACTGTTTCATTTTTGTTATATTTACTAGTTTGTTGTATTTTTTAGATTCCACATATAAGTGATATAATACAGTATTTGTCTTTCTCTGTCTGACATATTTCACTTAGCATAATGCTCTCCGAGTCCGTCTATGTTGTTGCAAATGGCCAAATTTCATTCTTTTTTATGGCTGAATAGTATTACATTGTGTATATATATATATATATATATATATACCACATCTTTATCCAGTCATCTGTTGATGGACACTTAGGTAGCTCCCATATCTTGGTAATTGTTAATAATGTCGCTATGAATATTGGGGTGCATCTATCTTTTTGAATTAGTGCTTTTGCTTTTTTCGGATATATACCCAAGAGTGGAATTACTGGGTCGTATGACAGTTCTATTTTTAGTTTTTTGAGAAACCTCCATACAGTGGCTGGACCAATTTACATTCCCACCAACAGTTTACAAGCAAAGAGCCACTTACCTTTATACTGATGCAAAGTCATAACCTCTAATTTGCTTTGAACTCTAGCTGACAAATATGGAGTTGAAATCTGACACCCCAATAATTTCCCCTAGGCAACTCTGACCAAGACCACCCTCAGCAAGGCCACTTTGGACTCCGGGGACCAGATCTCTGAGCATGCCCTCAGCCTCCATCCCCTGCTGAGGACTGGTACAACCTGCTCCTGTCTTTGGAGGTGTCAGGTTGGGATGGTGGCTCGGTGACCTCCCTCCCCCTGTTCCTCCTGCTGCTGTGAATCAGGAAGCAGAATGCTCTCAGGAAGCCATTAAGAGACAATGTACTTGACTACAAAATGGACATTGCAGAGTACATGATGTTTACTGACAGTGTCCCCAGGCCAGTCACCAATTCCCACCGGGCATGGGTCCACCCAGCAACTAGTTCTGCCCCAGTCTGCTTCCCCCAGGCTGGCTGACTCTCTCAGCCTTGGCTTTTGGGGCTTCAGGTCCTTTCTGACTGGGTTAGAAATGCAAATCTCCTTTCCAAGCCCCAAACTACAGACCCCATAACAGTTCCTTGTTCTCCTGGTTTCCATGACATCTACCCATACACAGGTCTCAATTCCTAATGCCTGGCTGGCCAGCTGAGCTTAATAAATGATTTTTTAAGTCCTCTTTGCCTTCGCTCTAGTTCAAGGGTGCTTAACCCAGGATTTAGGTTAAGAAAACAGCGGTGTGCCCATATAAAGCTATTCAGAGAGAGAGAGAGTCTCTTGCTTTCATCAGATTCTCAGAACCACTCCCCTTCTAGATTCTGTCAACTGCTATGCTTTTTACCATTCAATGTGTCTCCAATCCTTGCTTTTAATCAACCTGTCTTCTCTCAAAATCTTCTTTTTTTATATCAGACTTTTGTGTCCACCATATGCTCCCCGCCACTGCCCTGCCCCCCGCCCATTTATTGTCTGACTGTCAGACAATACCCACAGTCAAGTACCCACTTCCAGTGCATTATAAAATCACCATCCCCCTCATTTACATATCACTTCCATAAAGTACCATTGTCTTCAGCAGGAAGGGACACAATTACACGGCACATAATTAGGGCAAGAGACTAGCCATTACAATCTTACATCTCTAGAAAAGTAAACTCTTCACTTTACGCCAGTTTCCTACTGCAGACCTTCAATCCAGATAATTCAGGATAGCCAAGGGATCTTTTTCTTTCTTTCCAGGTTGATTTTTCAATACCCAGAGAGGTGGCATAGCAAGAGCCCTGGATTTAGGACTGGAAGACTAGTATTGGAATCCAAGTTCTGCCACTTACCAGCTGTGTGACATTGGGAAACAGGCTTAACCTCACTAAGGCTCAGTTTACCCAGATGCAAAATGGAGATACTAACACCTACCTTGCTCCGTGACAGTGAGGTTTGCATGACCTGTGTTACCTGCAAGTACCCAGCTCTGTGCTCACGCAGCGATTAGCCTCATAGGTCTCTGTGACCAGACTTAAATAAGAAAAAACACTGGATTTGGAGATTTCCCCTTGCCATGTAGTAGCTGAGTAATCCTGGGCAAATAATTGCTTTAATCTCTCAGGGATTTGATTTCTTCATCTATAAAATGAAGATAATGTCCCCAATCCGGCTTACCTTATATAGGACATTTTAATCTGAAATTGCTTTGTAAATTGAAGCACATCTTAAAGTGTTTTGATGGTGCATCTCCTTGTCAGAGAAGTCTGAACCTGGGAATTTTAACCAGATTCTTTCATCTCCCCCCAGCTACCTTTCACCACCACCCACCCCCAGCTTTCCCGGGGTTAGTATATTCCCCAGGAGAAGATCAAAGAAGGAGCTCTTTACTAGCTTCTGTCTCTGGGAAAGTAGGGCAGATCTAATAGCCCGGAGGGAGTTGGGCCTAAATTAAACCCTGAGGTACTCCCAGGACTGGAGATACCAAATCATCAAACTTCCATTGCTTGGCCTAAGTGACAGCTGAGCTCCTTAAGTCTCCTAGAGAAATTCAGCAAGAATAAGGATTATTCATACTATCATTTTAATCCAGCATTTGTGGAAAACTGATGTGCTTCAAAATAAAGTTTTTATTCAATGATGTGTTTAACCTTCGTCCATCCAGGCAAGCGTTTTGCATTAGTACAGGTGGTGTTGGTCTGTCATAACCCCATTAGACCCTGGAGTCTCTAAGGTACAGTGTTTCACCCAAAAAGCTGACAGCGAGCACAATTAGTGTCAGCCCTGTCCCCAGGAGACAAGCAAGTAGGCTAAACAACCAGGCATAATAACTGTCTTCAGAAATGTTTTCTTCTGAGGAGGAAAGCCCAAAACCCCTAACTCTCCAGGATTCCTGCCAGGCCCTAGACTCTGACCCGGCTCTGCAAATGTCCAATTCCCCCAAAGTTCCGGAATTCTCTATCGGCATGTTCTCTGAGGAAAACAGCCCAACTTCCGCACTCCCTTTATTTGGTCCAAAGAGACAAAGCCTTAGACGTCTCTGGAAAGTTCAGGAAGGAGTGGGAGGAGGAAGGGATCACATTTTGTTTTCTGATAAGCGTGAATTTTCCTTGTTTCATCTGGCTTTCAACTTTCATCAAAACAAGTTGTTTACCAAGATTAATGTCGGATATAATAAAGGCCCCAGATAGTTCTACCTGTGGGTACCGAGCCTCAATAACGCCGTGCTCAAATTACACTCTGCTTCTTCTGTGCGGCCACTGCCATGTGTTATTGTGGGCTGCTTTCTGCTGATTTAAAGTAAGATGACACAGAGACAGATTAGTGAAAACCACAGACATTATAAATTACAATTTGGCCTCAAAAGATGAATGAAGAAGCAGTGCTTTGATCTGTGATTCAGAGCTGAGCTGCAGTATTTACAGAAAAACAAGTCTTTGGGGAAAGACAGAGAGAGAGAGAGAGAGTGACAGAGAGAAAGAGAGACAGAGATTGAGGCCTAGAAAACAGCCTTTGGGTACTGAAAAAAATATTTTCTCAAATTACAGATGACCGAAATGAACATGAGAGCTCAGGCAGAAGAGTGCAGGGGTTTTCTTGCAGTTTTGTTAAGCCTGTGAGGGTTGATATTGAGGGGATTTACACGATGGGACATCTGGTCTGATAAAACACTACAGCACCTAATTCAATTCATACCTGGCTATCCTGTAATGCAGGGCTACAGAGAGGCAAATGGCTCCACAGGCGTGGATGTCCTCCTGCAGTTTTCCTTTCCTTGCCCTGCTCCCCTGTAGATCTTTCATGGACGCTGTGTGACCAGAGCAGTTGCCCTCTGGGCCAACCATCTCTCTGTCCTTCTCCCAGTGCAGGGTATACAGCCGTCCTGGGGACTCTCGGGGACTCTGAGACTGAAAACCATGACCTTGGCAGATCCTTGACCTCACACAGATCTAAGATGTCCTCGATCAACCAACCTGGTCTTTGCAGCACCCTCCATTGCCCATCTGTCTCCCCACCCCCCTCTCAGCCCTTGACGGATTTAGAATTAGTAGCCTCATGGAATGGGAAAGGCTACCAGAGATCAGAGAATCAATCCTTCCAACTTACAGATGGATAAACAGAGGCTCTAGAGGGAACGTTACTTCCCCAAGGCCACACAGCTGACTACCGTGCTCCCCCTTAGGGAACAAAATAACTTTGTAAGAGACTGGGCATATGACAGAATACCCCAGTGGGAAAAATGCCTAAGAGATGTTTAATTCTCTCCCATCCAACTTCCCCCTTCTGCTACCTATGGAGTAGGGAATGCCCAGAGGTCCTTTTAGCATTTCCCTCCCTTGGGTGGAGGGATGCAGAAAAACATGGAATCTAGTGAAATGTCCAATTATATATTGTAGATAATTACTACTGTTGATATTTATTGAGCATTTACTAGGCTCAGGTACTGCTCATCGGGATCAACTTATTGAATTCTCACAACCCCTCTAAGAGGTAGGTACCTTTATCATCTCCATTTGACATAAAAGGAAATGGAGATTTACAGTTTATCCCAAGGCCACACACATAATAAATGGCAGAGGCAGGCTCTCCCCTCCCCCCAACCCAGGCAGCTGAGTAAGTGTAGAGTACCGGTTCTTTAACCGTTAGCAGCAGATTTCAAACCTTGGTGCATTTTCGCACCACCTGGAGTGCTTGTGGGCAAGGAAACAGCTGGGCCTCACCCCCTGATTCCTTGCAGACCTTCTTGGTCCAATCCCCCCACCTCCCAGTTTTCTACCATCTTCTCTCACCCTGAAAGCATTTCCTTGCCTTTCGTGCAGCTTATCTCACAGCTGATCAAGTTCCTCCCCACAAACCACTCCCTCTTGACTCTCCATTTCTCTTGTGACCTCCCTTTCAAGGCTGCTCTAGAGCTTTCATCACCGTCTCCTCCTCCTTCCCCTGAATTCCCACACCTGGGCCTCCCAGGCTCCGCATCCCTCTCTCCCATCCCTTCCCTCCACCACCCCCAACAAATCTCACCTTGATCTTAGACCTGATGTGCGTTGCCTGCCCTCCCCATGGTTTTGCTAAGATACGCAGTGTTATTTTGTAAACACCAGTGGACACTGACACTTGTCCTAGCAGTACACTTACTCGGTTTATTTCTCTGGGGGTGGAGATTTGGGATGAGGGGAATTTGTGCCGAAGTCTATCGCCTTTCGATTGCCTCCTATATGCTTAGCAAATATTCATGGAGCAATTTCTCTCTGCTGAGCACCATGCTGGGTGCTGCCAACAGGAAGCTGAACAAGACAGAACCCCTGAGCTGACCATCTAGCTCTGAAAAATAGGGATAATATCACCTCCCCTTCTATGCAGGGCTATCTATCCTTCAGTCATTTACTCACTTACTCAACAGAAGGGTGTTAAGTACGGTCCATTCTGCTGGGCAATTTTTTAGGAGCTGAGAACAGGGGCTCTGCTATTCAGGACCTTACAGGGGACACACTCAGCAGAGAACTATATTACCCCATAATGTAACTGTGAGAGCCAGAGGAAGACTTACCACTGCCTGAATGAGTCAGGAAAAGTCTCCATGGAGCTCCTTGGAGCTAGATCTTGAAGGACTAAATGGCTAGGTGAAGAACGGAGAAGGGTGCTTACTTCGGCAGCACATATATAAAGTTGGAACGATACAGAGATTAGCATCGCCCCTGTGCAAGGATGACATGCAAATTCATGAAGCGTTCCATATTTTTTCAATAAAAATTAAAAAAAAAAAAAAGAATGGAGAAGGGAAGGGTATGCTGACAGCAACATGGGCAAAGGTAGAGAGATGTGAAAAGGAGACTGTTCAAAGAAGTCGTATTGATGTCTGTGGCTCTACATGGGCATGTGAAGGGTGGGCATGTGAAGGGTGGGCATGTGAAGGGGAGGGTTGGCTGGAGCCAACAATGGGAAGGCCCTCCCTTTCTTCTGGGCCTGACAGCACTGCTGCTTGACCTTCATTCACTAATCTAGGATGTTACTGCCGCTTCTCACATGCTCCAGGGGGTCTGGGGCTTTTCCCTCCTCACCTGTTACCCTGCAAATCACTTGTCCATTCCTTTGACCACATCCAAGGCTGTCCCTCAAGGATTCTTCTGTTTAGACCGTGACCTTGACATCACTTTGCCCCAGGACCTCCGTATGAGTCATCAGCCCACCACACGGCCTGCTAACCATGGTGGCAGAAAGAAATCTCAGGGCCCAAATGTTATACAAGTATTTAATTATGGGTCCACAGTTTAATTACTTAGTCTGGCATATGACATAATTTATAAATATAATTTACAGTTCCCTTGTTTCTTTCTCCAGCCATTTAGCTCATTAATAGTGCTGACGGTAAGAGCTCTTTTGTCTTTTCTTGCTGGGCTCCGAGCCAGTGGTGAAACGAGATAAGGCGGAGAGGGCAGGGGTGGTGGGAGAAGTCCATCCTAGCAAGAAGCATTTTATCACCGGCACTGTTAAGAATTTCCAGCGTGTGATGACAATAAAAAGAAGATAGACTTGTAGTTGGTTTTATTATTGTTTTTAAATCTTGTAAAGCCAACACCCACCCGCCTCCACTTCTCCCCCATTGCCTGCACCCGGGACAGACCACATCCCCATGCCTCTGCTCCAAGCACAACCTTTAGTTCACATTAAAGCCAGCTGTCTGCAACAACCTGCTGGGGGTTTCCCTGAAGCTTTCCCAAGGAGCATTTGTTTATTCAACCAGCATTTATTCCATACCTACTATGTGCAAGACCCTGTCGGCAAAGAAGTGAAAAGCTGGGGTAAAATACAATACAGTAATTAATAGTTACTGCACACTCAGTACGCACCAGGCACTGTGCCAAGCTTTCGCAAACATGGCATTTAGTTTTCAGAACGACCCTAGAAACAAGGTTCAGGTTGTTCAGAACAGCGGCTCTGGACCCTGGTTGCATGTTGGAGTCAGCTGGGGAGCTCTGATGCTGGAAACCACCCTTTAGAGTTTCTGGTTTCATTGATTTGAGGTATGGCTTGGGCATCGAAATATTAAACAAAACAAAACAAAACCTCCTCAGGCAATTATAATGTGCAGCCACATTTAAGAACCACTGATTTAAGTAATTTTCCTAAGATTCTACAAATAAAGCAGGGAAGGCAGGCAGGCTGGTCAGCTGGCCACCTGAGCCCTACTATGTGCCAGACACAGCACTAGGTCCTTTCACTACTAAGAATGTAACAGATGGCAAGTGCCGTAAAAAAGATAAAACACTATTGCAGGTCAAAGGACAATGAATGCAGGGAATCCTTCATGAAAGAGGTCACTTATAGGTTATTCTTTTCAAGAATTTGCAGACTACACAGAAGTGGTAGAAAAGGTTGGGTGGGACTTCCAGGCAAGAAGAACCATGTGAGCAGAGGTGTGTAGGTTGGGAAACATGGCGAATGGACAAGGAACAGGGAACAGACCCTGTGTGTGTTGGGACAGTTGAGGGAAATTTGGCAGGAAAGGAAAATCAGGGACAGGTTATGAAGGACAAGGCTTCCCAAAATATTTCAGGTTGAGGCACATGTGGAATAAGGATCATATTTCCAGTATACACCAGAGTAGATGGGCAAGGTTGTCACCATCTGTCTCAGTCTGTTCAGGCTGCAATAGCAAAATACCATAGACTGGTGGCTAAAAAACAACAGAAATTTATTCCTCCCAGTTCTGGAGTCTGGGAAGTCCGAGAACATGGCTCTGGTAGATTCGGTGTCTGGTGAGGGCCCACTTCCTCATAAACAGCCATCTTCTCACCATAACCTCACATGGCCCAAGAAACCAGGGATGTCTCCAGTGGCTCTTTTATAAAGGCACTAATCCCACTCATGAGGGCTCCACCCTGATGAGCTAATCACTTCTTAAAGACCCAACTTCCAAGCACCATCACATTGGGAATTGGGTTTCAACAATTCAGTCTATAGCATCATCTCAGCAGATCTGACACACCCACTGGGAAGCTTTGGCATAAGGCCTTGAATATGGTCCAAGAAGTCTGAACATCATTCTATGGGTAATGGGAAGCCAATGAAGATATCATATTGAAATGGGGAGATTGTGATAGAACGGAAGTTATGTGTTTTTAATACAAATCCAGGCATTGTCACAATGACTTCCTAAAGACAAAACCTGAATGGAATTTTCCACCAAGCACTACTAATAGAATACTTTCATAATATATCATGATTAGCTACCTGGGTGATGTCTTCCCTGCTAGACTTTGTTCTTCAACAAAAGGGATCGTGCCATACTCTTCTTTTTCTTTTTCATTTTGTAATTCCAGCATCCAGCACAGGGCTTGGCACATAGAAGGTGTACACTTAGAAACAGCCTTTGAACCACTCATTAAATTCCATTCAGAAGGCAGCCACCTATTCCAGGGTCAAGAGGCAAAAAGTTGATGTAAATGCATGTATATTAGAAAGAGAATGGGCACAAGAGTCAGAGGACCATGAGAACAGCCATCAAGTCTGCATAACCTGTCTGTTAAAATATTTGCCTTACATATTGAGGTGCTCCTATGTTGGGTGCATATATATTTACAATTGTTATATCTTCTTCTTGGATTGATCCCTTGATCATTACGTAGCGTCCTTCTTTGTCTCGTGTAACAGTCTTTATTTTAAAGTCTATTTTGTCTGATATAAGTTTTGCTACTCCAGCTTTCTTTTGATTTCCATTTGCATGGAATAGCTTTTTTTCCATCCCCTCACTTTCATTCAGTACGTGTCTCTAGATCTGAAAAAGAATATATATATCTGAATCACTGTGCTGTACACTGTGCTCATACAACATTGTCAATCAACTATACTTCAAATAAATAAATAAATAATAATAATTGGGGAAAAAAAAATGTCTGCACAACATGGAGGTCCTGGGCAGACACACTTGGTTTCCAGGGATATTCCCTTCCCTACTCTCTGCTTCTCTTCTTGTAACAAGAACAATAAAACCCACCTAGCAGCACTGTTGTGAAATAACACATGGCAAAGTCCTGGCACACAGCTGGCCCTCAGAAATGTCCGTTGGTCCCAATACCCTTGACCGTATTTAATTTTCAAATGTTTCAAATCAAATAATGAGTATCACATTAATGGTTTTAATTTGTCTCCATTCTATTGTCTTTGTAAATATTTGCTCTACTGGATGTGTGTGTGGCAGGGGAGCCAGAATAGCTAAGTCTGAAAGTTCTGCTATTGCTTTCAGTTAGCCTCCTACACAATCACCAGGTAAGAATCATCATACCTATCGTTCATTGAGAATCTGCTAGGTTTTAGGTCCAATGCAGAACATTTCATATATGCTATCTGATTTCACCCTCACAATAAGCCTAAATAGAGGTCACCAAATCTGGTCCTGGTCTGTTTGTGTATAGCCCTTAATCTACGAACAGTTCAGACATTTTTAAAGGTTTGGAAAAAACAAACAAAAAACAGGTATGCCACAAAGACTATATGTGCTGCAAAACCTGAGATATTTACTAACTCATCCTTTACAGAAAAAGCTTGCCAATTCCTGGCCTATAAGATAGGGACCGTCACTGTGGCCACTTCACAGATGAGAAAACTGAGTTTTAGAAAGCTGAAGTAATTGCCCAAGGCAGAGAGTATCAGATGACAAGTCGTGGTTCCAGGACTAATTTTAGAGCAGTGGTCTTAAAACCAGTTTTATTGCTTTAAAATTATATTTAAAAAGTCCTTTCCCTTTGACTTAAACATAAACTCGACCCATCCATAGCTTGTTCTAAAGGGTTTGTGACACGCCTTCTCTGTTGCCTACAACCCTGTACGTGCTCCATCTCGCCTCCCGTGATGCTTATAAAAAGGTGAGGGTTGGGGGAGGGCGCAGACTCATATCAGGTTCCTCGCCCACTCCCCACAGAGTTTTCAAAGCAGCAGAGGGTCAAGGACTGTGAAGAGAGTGATAATCCACAGGAGAGCCTGCCGAGAAGGAAACACAGTGCTTTGTCTTCGGGGAGTCTGGATTCCAGCTGTGGGGGAAGGGAGAGAACTCGTGTTTTCCTTCCAAAGGAAAACATGGCCGGAGGTTTCCACGTAAGCACACATCTGAGCTGACTTGTCACTCTGTCCGGGCTTTGAGGTGGAAGACACCTAAACGCCACACTGCTTCAGCTCCAGCACCTCACCAGCTGAGAAGAGCAGCTGCTGCCATTTCATCTGTTTCATATTCAGCAGGAGGATTAGTTTAAGGTTCTGACCCCAGGAGAATGATGCCTACAGTAAGCGCTCTGTTATCCTGTCCAGCTGGGAGTGAGGTGCCCTGCTTGGTCAAAGACGCTGGTTCCTGGAGAGCTAGTTGCCACATATACCACCAGCGGGCGATCGGTATTCAAAGACGCAGAATGCAAAAAATATGCTTTGTACTAAAACTATCCAGAACGTAATTCCATCCTTCTTAGATATTTCAGCAGGTATGGTGCCTCAGGGACATTGTCAGAGAAGGAAGAAGATGCAGGAAATGAAATTCACGTTTATTGAGTTCTATGCTGCTAGCAAGCACTGAGCTGGAAGCCTTAAATCAATACACCATTTAATGCTGACAATCGTCGGGTGTGAGGTATCTCCACTCTACAAAAGAAAAAACTGAGGCTCGAGATGGGTTCGTTCATTCATATGGTATTTACTGAGCACATTCTCTTGACCTCAGCACTGGGAATACCTATCCCTGCCCTCGTAGAGCTTCTGTTCCTGGAGGGGAGCATCGGTTAAACAACTACAAGTAATTGAATAATTATGGTAAGGATGAGAGCTACCAAGGGCAAGTGAGGCTGCTATGAGAACATCTGACAGAGGGAGCTGAGCATCCAAGAAGACTTCCCTAAGGAAGCAAAATTGAAGTTGAGACCTGAGGTGTTCCTTAGGAGAGGGGCAAGCCAACGTTCCCAGCACTTGGAGACCCCATGGTGGAAAGAAGCATAGCCTTCCAAAAAAGTGACAATGCGCCAGGCAGCTGGGGCAGGGAGTGAGGGGTAGGGACTGACACGAGGTGAAGCTGGTAAGGTTAATACAGTCTAGACCACCAGGGCCAGCTTTGCAGTCCAAGCAAGGATGTCAGACTTTATTCCAGGAAGTCGCAGAGGGACACAAGCCAAGCAGACATGGCAGTCCTGCAGAAGGACACACTCTTAGAAGTAAGTAGCAAGCCAGAGTTCAAGTGCAGGTTCAACTCTAAGGTCCATGCTTTGTCCACTGTCACCAGCACATCGTTAAAAATCTTTTCTAAAGCGTGCAGGTTTGATCAAGTGATAGGATCTTCCAGCTGACAGAAAGGGCATCCAGTATAGAAAGCAAGCCCTGGATTAGGAGTCAGAAGTCTTGGGTTCTAGTCCTGTCTCTGATCATGCTTGGTCATGCGGGACCAGCCTAACATCACAGGCCTCAGTTTCCTCTAAGAGGGAGAGTGTTTAGACTAGGTGCTCAATGAGTTATCACGTGGAAAACACTTAAAACCATGCAGAATCCATAGTAAATGCTCAGTAAATCTTAGCTGTTGGTTTTATCAGCCTCTTTGAACTCTATTATTTTCTGACTCTTAGTATAAATTTTGTGACTATGAATGCACTTTCTCAGAACACTCCCTGCCCCAGCACAATCATCAATCTTAGTTATTTCTGGAGTAAGGTAGTAAAATTGTTCTTTTGACATAATCCTAGAATTCTCCAATAACACTTTAGGACCTCTTGTCTTCCTGAGTTTTATAGCACACTTAAATGTTCCCATAATTGATTCGCCCCTCTTACAGGATTTACCCACATAACCCACAGGCAGAAATTTAATTACGGATCTGAAGGGACTTACTGTTATAATACTGGCAGAGTTTTCCTAGGTTAAGTGATAATTAAGGTTTAAATTCCACTGGGATCAAGCAACTTTTAAACGGGTCTTCTCCCTCTCCCAGCCCATATTACAACAAAAATGCAGGACAATACTAAACAGGAAATTATTTTGTGCACCATATGCAGAGTTGGACCTGCTTGTCTTTGGTTCCTCGATTTAGTGATAATACATTTTCACATGCATGTTGTGTCCCTACAGCCTGTTTCTGGAAATTGGAAGGAGCCAGGAGGGCTATTCTTGATTATTATAGCAAATATTCAGTCCTAGGCCACTTCCCTTAAGACCACCCCTATCCCATCACTCAGCAAGTTCTTGGGTCCTTGCCTTTCTTTGCCCAGCTGGTGTGTGCTTTCTCTGGGAAAGCAAACTCATTCTAATATTAACTTAAGCGAGCCATAATTAGGAACGCAAATCTGCTGCAAGAAAACAATACAATTCTTTCAAAAGCCAAGATTTGATGACTTTTGGATTATCTGTTGTTGGGCTTTTTTTTTTTTTAATAACATCCTCATTGCTCTCCATTCTAGTAATCGAAAGCTGTCTGTATATTTAAGTATGCAGCTGTAATTGGCCTGCATACTTAAAAAATAACCACCAATCCCTGCATTGTCAACTTTTTGTCATTGGAAGACTTCATCATCTACACGAAAGTTATCATGTCAAGTGCTCTTTTATATAACCATGTGTGTACTTGTGGGGGGGGGGTGTAAATGTGTATGCTAGCAAAACCTAAAATCTAAAATGAGTTGATAACGTATCACAGTCAGAGAGTCACAACATAACTGGGTATTCTTTCGGGCAGAGGACCTTTGGCTCACTCCTTATTATATAACACCCTCATGGTAGTAAGGTGATGGAAATCCTGCAGTATTTAGCTCCTAATGATCTTTCCAGCCTCAACTCTCACCACTCCCTCACTGTGTTCTCTATGCTCCAGCCATGCTAGTGGAATCTGTGCCTTGAAATTCATGCCCCTTGCCTAATCCAGACTTTCACACATGTTTTCACTCTACCTGGAATCTTCCTCTCCCCCATCACTGAACTATTTAGTCCTTAGCCTTCACATCTCAAGTTAATTGACACTTCCTGTGAAACTTGGCTGTGGACCTGGATCCACATACAGTTGCATAGATTTTCAACTACAGCGAACATTTTTTTTAACTCTTTCTTCAGGCAAATCTGTATACTAGACACCTGGGGATAGAGGGAAAAGAGGAAGAGTGCTTCAGCAAATTATCCGGATCCTTCTGACATCCCCATCTATAGCCCTTCAAAACAAGCTGATCCCTAAGACGCTGAACTGTTAATATCCTTATATTATAAACCATATCATTTGCTGGCTCTCTATGCCATTTTATATAGGACTCTAATAATTTTTAATTCTAAATTCCTTATGGACAAGATCTATCCTACTTTTAAATGACCTACAAAGCCTAGCACCAGGGTGAATATATAAGAAATACCAACAAATACCATTGATTAACTGCCTGTTGACCTGCCCTTGGAGTGTCTTCCACAAGAGTCATTTAGCAGCATGGTGAAATGCCCAGGGCATTGTTTGTTTACCATGTTCAGCATTTTCCCAAGTCCTAACACAATGCCTGATACACCATAGGCACTCAGTAAATATTTATGGAGTAAGTGGATGAATGAATGATGATACAAAGGCAATAGTGAACAGAAGCCCGGCCCTAAGGGAACCTCTAGACAACGAAAGAGACTTATACTCACATTCTTCTCTCTCCTCCCCAACTTTTCATTGAAAATTAAGTACATTGTCTCCCTCACTTCTTCTCAGAGATCTCTTGAGATGGAGTCTTTGCTTTTTTCTTAGGTAGCCTTGAAAGGAAAAAGAATAATCTTAGCAGAAACACATAACAGGAATCTTCTAAACAACTTTGGAAAACACCAAGAATGATGATTGTGATAATTGGTCTACTCTGGAAGGCTTCACATTGCTAAGATCAATGACAATCCTTTCCATTTATGGCCTTCTTTTCACCACACACAGTCAATGACAATCATTACAAAATATAAAAGCAAAGTCTGCAATTCAATATAAGCCAACAAGTCTTCATTCTGTGTTGGGTATTTGAGATAAAACATTAAAAGATGATTAAGACTGGAGTGAGAGAGAATGTAAACAACTATCATACAACATGGTAATTGCTATGCTGGAGGGATGGACAGAGTGTTCAGGGAATAATGAAGATGGAGCAGTTAATTCTGTCTCAGAGCATAGAGGAAAACCTCACAGAGAAATTGATCATTGAACTAGTCCTTCATGATGGCAGAATCTTGCAGGTAGAAGTGAGATGAGCAGTCCAAGTATAAAGAACAGCATGAAAGCATTTAAGGCAGCTCAGATAGGTTCTCAACAGTTTTAACACCAAAGAGTTTCATTCATCCCTAATGAAAATAGTTGTAGCTTTAGCATCCATTGATTGAGAAAGCACATCACAGCAAAATCTACTATGTGTTTAGTAGAGCTCTTGAACAAACGTGTATTTTATCAATCGCTATAGCAGCTATGTAGTCAAAAAATAGTAGCACATTGCCAAGGTATGAAAGCAGCCTAAGTGTCCATCAGCAGATGAATGGATAAAAAAGATGTGGTATATATATATATATATGGGACTACTACTCAGTCATAGAAAAGAATGAAATTTTGCCACCTGCAGCAACATGGATGGACTTGGAGGGTACTTTGCTAAGTGAAATAAGTCAGACAGAGAAAGACAAATACTGTATGATATCACTTATATGTGGAATCTAAAAAATACAACAAACCGGTGAATGAAACAACAAAAGAAGCAGACTCACAGATTCAGGGAACCAACTAGTGGTTACCAGTGGGGAGAGGGAAGGAGGGAGGGACACTATAGGAGCAGGGGATTTAAAAAAGGGATTATTATGGGATTACATGAAATGTGTGTGAAACATTTAAAAACTGTAAAGCACTACAGAATTTAAAGAATCTTTCATTCAATTAAAAAAAAAGTTTAAAAAAGATAATCCCCATCTATAAATTTTGATGCAGTAATCCTAAATAAAATGTTTGAGAATAGATTAAAAAATAAAAGTAACAAATGATGTCAGACTTAAAGCTCACATCTACCTTCCCTTCCTCTAAAAGTGCCACTGAAACTAACATGGAGGGCTTCCCTCGTGGCACAGTGGTTAAGAACCCACCTGCCAATGCAGGGAACACGGGTTCGAGCCCTGGACCAGGAAGACCCCACATGCCGTGGAGCAACTAAGCCCGTGCACCACAACTACTGAGGCTGCACTCTAGAGTCCACGAGCCACAACTACTGAGCCCACATGCCACAACTACTGAAGCCCGTGCACCTAGAGCCCATGCTCCACAAGAGAAGCCACCACAATGAGAAGCCTGCGCACCGCAACAAAGAGTAGCCCCCGCTCGCTGCAACTAGAGAAAGCCCGCGCACAGCAACAAAGAACCAATGCAGCCAAAAATAAATAATAAATTAGTTAGTTAATTTTTTTAAAAAAAGAAAGAAACCAGCATGGTGGATTGTTATCTAAGAAAAATATGTGATCTTCCTACAAAATCTTCCCGGTGATGGTATCAGAGTTTGAGAGAGAAGAAGACTAGGGCTTTAGATAGTTCCCTCTCCCCGCACAGAGGGGGATGAGTGGGAGGAGGAGAGGGGCAAGCAGAGGAGGAATGGCAACTCTGCCCCGGAGGGACATACTGTCTTCCCAAGTTCCCCATCACCAAAGTGAGGCCATCCTCCTTTGCAAAGGTAGGGGTCTCCCAGCTGCCTTCTGGCGGAAATCCTATTTACAAAGAGCCACAGGCAGCCCTTTAATCCAGTCATCTCTACAGCTACAGGAAACACATATCCAACAGCCTAACTCTCACTCAGAGATAACCTGGGAATTATCAACAGACATAGGAAGAAAATCCACTGACCCCAGAGAAAACAGAAAATCCAGGGAACAGAAAAGAGATTTTTAACAATAACAACAACAAAAAATCCATTAGAATCCTCAGAGTCAAGATTTTGCAACAGTTAAACAAGAACAGGGTGCTATATAAAAGGGAACAATCAGCCAAAAACAAAATAGTTCTTAGAAATTAAAAATGACAAGAAATTCAATAAGTGGGCCTAATCATACACCAAATACAGCAGATAATCAAATTGGCTACTCAGAAAATAAATAAGGAAAGTTCCCAAGATTTATATCAATAACATAAGAAAATATGCATACTATGAGAGAAGAGATAGGAGACAAGGAGAAGAGAGAGTATGAGTAGGCAATGATGCAGTGTTCTTGACCTTTCCTAACAAAGAGTCAATAATTCTCTTCAGCTGATAGTAACATGAAATAGAGGCTTGAGTATATTATTTAAGGTCATATGGTTACCAGTAGAACTAAAACACAGCCTGTTAGCAGTGATTGCCTCTAGGACATGAAACTGAGCTGAGGAAGCTGCCTCTGAGATAAAAGAGTTTCTTTTGTGGACTCCTGTTTTCTTTGAAAAAAAAATTAGTACCTAGATACACAGTTATTCTAATATTATTTTTTATAAAGTTATCCTGAAAAATTATAACCTACTGGCAGAATTGAGATACCATTCCCATCTCTGCCAAATCTATTCTCTGTCAATGTGGAGGACCTTTGTTAGGTAACAAAAAGAAACCCCAGAAGGAAAAGCATATTCTATTTATTTATTCCTTCAATCATGCAACAAACTTGAATTGAATGTCTGCTGTATGTCGGGGGCTGTTCCAGTAAAAATAAAGCAGTTCAGATAAAGCAGTTAATAAACAGCAAATATTCTTGCCCTCACAGAGCTTGAGTTCTTCCCTTAGCACAATAATGTCAAGGTTATTACTTTGCAATGAATAGGCTCAATGTTAACTGGTCATTTCCATTTATATAAAGTTTTAAAATAGGTAAAACTCATTTATGATGAAAAACATCAGAAAAACGGTTGCCTCTTGTGAGGAATTATCTGGAAACTAGGGCATAAGGGAACTTCCTGGTATGATGGTAATGCTGTATATATTGACAGGATTGCAGGCTACACAGAGGTATGCATTTTCCAAAACTCATGTATTGTACATTTCAGGTTTGTGCATTTCACCGTACGTGAATTTAACCAAAAAAAAAAAAAAAATTAAAAACAGAATTTGAACTAAAAAAAAATAGGCTCAATGTTCCTTTAACAGAGGAATGTGTTTCTCAGGTGAAAATAGATCACATTATCTTCAGAAGAAAAAAAAACCTAAATATTTCACAATGATGAGGTATGTTCACTCTTAGATAAATTCAGGTAGAACCTTCTGTCCCCCCGACTCCACCCCAAGAAGAGATCTTCCCAAGGATGGGCGGGGTGGACCATCAGATGTGAAGAATTTGAAGAGGGGAGCTTCTGGAAAAAGGACAAGATAAGGAGATCAAGTCAGGGAATGAGGCAGCTACCATGAAGGACTAGAAAGTGAGGCCCCTTCGTATGGTGCCTGGGAACAAGTTAGCCAGAAAAGCCCCAACTCCCAGCAATCAGGCTCTGTGCTATTTGGGGATGCTTCACTGAATCCTTGAGTAAAAGAAATGCTTGCCCCTCCCTCAGAGTTTGCTGAGGCTTGGTTCTGGGGAGGATTGACCTGGGGTACTCAAGTCCAGGCATGTTCCCTGACCAGAGGGCACTTTGTAGGTTCACAGAAAGAAAGACCAAGACCCCAAACCTGAGAGCATAGCAGTGGCAGGAAATTCTCTGCTCTTTCCCTCAGCGGGTCTCCTGGGAACAACCCCCTCCCCCGACCCCCTCAAACATGACCACAAAAGAAGGGTACCTCCTACATGAGCTAATATTTATGCCTGTTACCAGCGAGGGTGAAGGGAGTAGAGGGAGTGATCATGAAAGAAACTAGATTAGATCTAGACAAAGTAAGAAATTTCCATTTTCTCTGCAAATCCAGGGAGAAGCGTGAGTTAAGTTTTGTGAACCTACAGCATATGTTTCAGTCACATTACTTATTCAGGCTACAGATTTCTTGATGTACATATGGTTCTTCTGATCTTTTGAAATAATTTCATAGGACCCCGGAGAGCACAAGTTGGAAACATCAGGGCTAGCATGAAGGGTGTTTGTTGGGAGGAAGTGAGAAATGAAGCCAAGGAGGCAGATTTTGAAAACTACCTCTTGTGCCATACCAAAAATTCAGAGGAGAGCCAAGAAATGTACAAAGGTATAAAATGTCCAAAGAAGAAAGGAGTGAAGGAAGAGAAGGTTTTTAAGCAAGGGAGTGATAGAATCAGATCTGGGTTTTGGAAAGATGATGCTGGCAGTATCTGAACAGTGAATTTAAAGAGAAAGAGATTCGCAGACACGGAGCAGAGTTAGGAGGCTACAGTCATTATTCAGGCGAGAGATGCCCTAAACGAACGCAGTGACAGTGGGAAAAAGTTAAATCTTATGCATTACTTTTATTTCCCCTATCCTGCCCTTTACTTTGACCACCTCTGTGGTCACCATTTCTGCACAAACTTCAGCTAGCTCTGGGCAGGTGCAAAAGGAGGGTGCATCCCCCCAGCCACAGGCTATGTCCGCCATGCTTCTCAACCAGAGTCTCCTCTGATGTTGCTGCATGGAATGCCCCAAGAACCCACTCCGCAGCCTTTCACAAACAATCCAGAAATACGAAGGTATTAACGCTCAGGGGGGCCTACTTAAATGATGTTGCATGGGCGTCTCCCCTGTGGACTGTTCTGAGATGCATCTCATAAGGCTCCACAAAACATCTTGCAGGATCAAGACCCCGTGGCAGTGACCAGCTCAGGACCACAACCTTGACTGTCCTCCTGTTCCTTCCAGACGCCCTCCCCTCTTCCTCTCGTGGCTCGCTGGGTCCACCCTCAAACACACCGCCATACACAGGTCTTACATTAAGTCTTGTTCTTGGTGGAACCCAGGCTACGGCAGGTAGTCACAGAACCTGATGACTCACACCATGGTGGGCTCCAGGAAAGGAAAAGATTCTACAATGGCTGAGGTTTCCACTGTGGATGAAGGAACTGGCATGTGTTGGGGCTACTTGATGTAGTAGTCACTTGATGTGACTGTGTCCATCCCTGACACACACACACTCACACAGACAATTCCCTTTGCACTTTATGTGGCTAGAATCCGGCTCCTGGTGTGTCAGTAGCTGGTTCCCTGTAGCTCTGACTGCCTTAGGACTGTTTGCTTTCTTCTTTCACGTGTATGTTGTTTCATTTCTATGTTGTCTTCTCTCCTCCCCTCCCTCCTCCCTCTGTTCCCTTTTTCCCCTCATGTCTTTCTTTTTCACTCACATCACACAGTCCCTTTTCATGTTCTGAGGTAAAATTCTTTTCTAAAAGTTTTTATTGAAAGATAATCGATTCACAATGTTGTGATAGTTTCAGATGTACAGCAAAGTGATTCAGTTATACATATATATAAATATATACATTCTTTTTTAAATAAATTTTTTATAATTCTCTTCCATTATAGGTTATTACAAGATATTGAGTATAGCTCCCTGTGCTATACAGTAGGTCCTTATTGGTTATCTGTTTTATATAGTAGTAGTGTGTATATTTTAATCTTGAACTAACTGAGCCAAATTTACATAGAGAGAGAACCAATAAGTAAATTTGTATTCAAGATAGGAAGGCAAGAATAAAGTTAACCCATCACTTCGCAGGGTGATTTGCTAGCAGGGTGGTCTGGTGATTTGGGGTCTCCTGGGCACCCTACCTGGGTTCTTGTGAAAGGCAACCATGACCGGGTTTGTTCCTCTACCCACTGGGTGTGAAGGACGCGTCTCTGTACAGGTGGGGCAAGGAGGCAGATTCTTCCCTCAGAGGCCCAGTGCAGGGTTGTACCAGGGTTGGGGGCAGGGCTGCCTCAGCGGTTGAGTTTGTCTGTTACTGAGCCGTGTTGCAATGAGACTCTCTTTCACATTATAAAGTCACAGCGACAAAAATGTGAGTATGGAAACATGACCATTCAACAACTCTTTACTGAGCAATACTTCCTTGCTCTGCCTAATTAAACTCATTGGAGTAAAATCCCAGACATTTTTCGTGATGCAGAGAACCTGTTTTGTTTTTTACAACCCATACCCCAGAACCTGGAGTAAGACAAATGAAAGTGGAGCCCTGTCCTCTATGTGTAAGTCTCCAGACGCTTACAAGTGACAATAAAACGTCACCATCACGCCACCCCAGCCCTGCAGCCATACACCCACCCCTTACTCCCTCTGACCCAGGTTACAGAAATCCAGTTCCTTTCTTATAATCTACAGAATGCATACCAAAAGAGGTTGCTATGTTAAGACCCAGACTTGAAAAAATTTTTTCCTGTCTTTGTAGCAAGATATCATTTTTCATTTCCTTCTAAGTCAGACACCACCTCTGAGATTTGCCTCTTTTCACTGATGTCAGCAGGAACTGACCTCTTGTCAAGCTGTCCTGAATCCCTACCGTCAGTTTGCCTTTGACCAGAAATATCTATATAAGCATAGAGAGAATGAGAGCATTTATCTCTTTAAAAAATTCCATGTTCTGTGTTTAAGGTCAGTTTCCCAAAGATTCACTTGAGGAACAGGGGTGGAGGTGTTGGGACAACTTGCCAAAGGACCTGGGTCAAAAGCAGCCAGATGAGATGCCATTTTTTTTCACATGCAAACAGTGACAAAGAGATTTGTTTATGCCTTGTCATGACTGGACAACCCAAATACCATCAAGCCTGCATCAGCAGTTGGGTCTGGGTTTTGTCATTGTCAGTCCCTGTGGTATTCAGAAGAGATGCTGGCTCAGGAGGGCCAGCAGAGTTTAATTTCCAAATGCATCTGAAATCCTTTAAGCCTTTTGTTGGAGCCATTGCAAAATCATAGTGGCAATAAGCCTTTTTTTTTTTTTTTTTCCCTTCAGTGGTTGCATCACAGTCACCAAGACAAGCACAACTGACTCTTTCTCCAGAGAGACGTTGGCATCTGTGGTCCAAAGGTTAAGTATGCTGGGGCCTGGCTGGGTGAATTGCCTTTCATTTGAGACTCCAAGTGAGTGCAGGCTGAGCTCAGCGGCCCACTGGGGAGTGAGAAGCAATTGCTGGCTCTTCTTTCTCCAGGGAAGGAGAGCAGCATATGGTGTTCTGTGTGTGACACAAACGGTTAATTTCCACAGCTTTTCTGTAGTTTCAGCAACTCTGGGATTAGAAGGGACAGGTTCTTTACAATTCCCTCCAATTTCTCTCAGATACTTTCCAAGTCTCTGCTTTTGTCCTGCTGATTCTCTTTCAGCGGCTTTGTTTTGCTGGGAGGTAAACACTTGGCTTGGAATTGAGGGGGATTTAGCTGCTTTGATTTTTTTTTGCTGCTTATACCCAAGTCGCTGGAACAGTTATTTCAAATCTTGAGATAGTCTTAAATGTTTCTATCCTACAGGTGTACACAAACACCACACACACACACACACACACACACACACACACACACACTCACCCCCTTCCATATAATGTTTATTAATGATTGTGAAACTATATTGGTCCATATGGACTAAGGATCAGCTGGAACAAAGACAAAATATTTGACAAATTTGGAGGTGGGGGAAAGGAAGAGGGAGAGAGAAAGGGATGGAGGGACGGAAGGAGAAAGAGAGAAACTAATAATAATAATAGCTGCCATTTATTGGGAACTTTCTATGCACTGGGCACACTGCTAAGTATTTTACATGCATTCGTTCATTGAATTGTCTCCAAACCTTTCAGACACAGAGGTTATTACTATCCCCATTTTACAGATGAGAACATTGAGGCCTAAATTACTCAAGACATGATCCCAGATCCAAGCCAGATTTTTCTGACAAAAAAGCTATTCCTAATCATGATGTCATAATGCCTATCAATAGCACACGACTGCCTCATTTTCTCAGAATTCTGTTTTAAAGAAGATAATTGTATCATTGCTTTTTCATGGTAACAAGTCCTGAGGGTTACAATGATAATGATAATAACTATAATTGTTGGTACTTTTAGGTATCAGACCCAACCATTGAAACTTACCTGTAGTATCTCACTTAATGCTCACACAAACTTACATGTATGTAAATAATAATATCTTGTCTCAGGTCACACAACAAGCAAATGGCAAACAGGAATTCCAACCTAAATCATCTGATTCCAAAGTCCTAAAACTTCTCAGAGTCTGTTCCATTTTTTTCTTGCTGTTTTCTTAGGAAAAGAGCCCCAGAAGAGCACAATTGTTTAACAATTTTCTAGTTTATCCGTGAGTGCCAGCAATCTCATTTCTAATGCATATAGAGATTCATGTATTGAACATACCGTATAAGTAAATTTGGAGAGATAAATGCTTCATAAAATGAGAAACAAGCATTTATTGAACTTCTACTATATGTCAGGCACAATGCTGGGCTCTAGGAATACTAACATTCAAAGGAACCCTCAGTACACAGATAAGGAGGCTCTTAGATAAACACTCTCAGTAAAATGTAGTGAGAACTGTGAGGGACTATAGAGTGCATGCCCAGATGAGGGGCATTTAATTCAGTGGAGGCTCTGGGAGACTCTGGTGCCACACACTCATTGTTTGCAGTTGCCCAAGTCTGCAAGGCTAACACAATTTTAGAGGGTAACTGTGTTCTTAGCAGTTCATGAAACTGATAAACAAAGTGAAAAGTTCGCCATCGCCTCCTGAAAAATGGAACGACTCAGCCAGACCGTCTCACCGCGTCCCCCCTATTCCAACCTCCCCCCGGCCCCCCAGCCCTGCCCACCCACCCCATCAGGACTCTCTTCCAAGGATGCTGAGTAGCCAGCAGCCCTGTGACACCTCCCTTCTAGCCTTAGGTGACTTGACTAGGTGGACACCCTGACTAAAGATGGCCAGTAAGAGTCTCTCCCTCAAAACCTTGTACCACAATCAAATGCACCACTAGGAGTTCATTTCTGAATGTATTTTCTGCTTTCTGCTCTTTAGATAGTTCCTTATTCTCTGTGCCCTGCTCTCAAAAAGACCTTAATTTTTCTTTTTGAAATGACTGATAATAATATAAAGTCATAGTACCTCTAGGTTTGGATTAAAAAAAACAAACAAAAAACAAACTTTCCTGAAAAAAAAAAACCCAAAAACCGTGTACCACGAGACCTGGAAATGATTGTCTTTGCTCATCGCCAAATTTGAAAGATGAGTGGCTATATTTGTCTGGGCCATGAGAAAAACAAGTAAAATAGAGAAAATCAGTAAGGGAAAGAGAAGAGCGAAGCAGACAAGTAATGAGAAGTAGAGACGAGACTTCACAGCCCCTGGGAGATGGAAAGAGAGCCGTTGAAACTTCCTAATTTCCTACAAGTTTCAGTGGAGCTCACTTGTACTTCCCTGAATGCTGGCAATGTCTCTGTTATATTTTAATAAATCCTTTCATGTGTTTTAGCTGGAGTGAGTTTCTGTTTCTTCCTACCAAAAGATCCTTGACAAGAATACCTTCAAATCCTTCTCTGAGTCATAAACTTATCATTTTAATCCACCATTTCGCCTCAGCAATCAGACCCAGCCAGAGCTACTTACTATCCGTCAAATGCATTTAGCCTTTTGCTGCCTCCGTATGTTGCTTGATAGGTTCTCTCTGCTTGGAATGCCCATCACCTACAAGTTTAAGTGTCCACATCCCAGCCAGCCTTTGAACCCCAGCTGGAAACTTCCTCCATATGGCTTCTTGGAACCTTTCTGGTAACAAGTAATTTCTCACTCCTCCATGGAGCCTTTTATGTAGGTTTCCTGGCTCTGACGCTTTCTTACTTACAATAGAGCTGTCAGTACACCCAGCTTATTTTTCCTAGTAGAGTGTAAGCTCCTGGGGGCAGAGATTTTGTCTTGTTCTTTCCAAACGTCATCAGTGTTTATTTAGCACACAGTAGACATTCAAATGCTATTTATAGAATTAGCGAATAAATGAATCATTTCAAATTACCAGAAAGCATAATTAACTGAAAAATGTCAATACTCAAATTTTAGAGGGGAAAAAAAAGACAAGTAGAGAACTTAGATCGTATCAACTATATAGTCGAAATATAAATTACAATACTTCAGAGATTAGTACAAATTCAATCAGGTCTTGAACTTAATCTCTAAGGTTTATTCCACTACCAAAAAATATCCATGCCTATGTGATTCCGTACTTCATCCATCTACAATACTCCACAAGGAGACCTGAGGTTAGTACCTGAGCCTTCAGATGCTGTACATTTTTGGTGACTAAAAGACAATCCTGTTAAAAAAACATTGGAACTAAACAAAGAGTTAAATTTTACTTGACTAAAAAAAAGAAAAAAAAAAGGACAATCCTGTTATCCATTCACTATATAACAGTGTATATAATTATTTCTTATAACTATTTGCTTATTATCTCACTTCCACTGGAATATGAGCTGCATGAGGGAATGATTTTTATTTCACTCACCAATGTATTCCATATGCCTATAAGAGTGCTTGGCAAAGAGGTGGCACACAATTAATAATTGTTGAATGGATACTTCCCTGGTAGTCCAGTGGTTAAGACTCTGTGCTTTCACTGCAGGGGGCGCGGATTCGATCCCTGGTCAGGGAACTAAGATCCTGCATGCAGCGCAGTGTGGCCAATAATAATAATAATCTCAAAAAATTAAAAAAAAATAAATGCTGAATGGATGATTGGATGATGAATGAATAGGACATATAAAAGCAGGTAAGATGTAGCCTCTACCCTCAATCACCATCCAGTTATCTTTAGTGTAGAAGACATTTTGGGTACCTTGCCCAGATCCCCCTTACCAACCAGTGACCCCATCCCCCAGACGTTGTGTCTGCAAACAGCTGGCAGCTGCCCCCTTCCCCTGAGAACTGCACTTAGTATATGGGAACATCTCTCCCAGAAAGACCTGGGAGGTTGCACACTAACTCCAGAAGTAGCCTGTAGCCAATGGCTGACTGATAAACGGATCTAAAAATTATCCTCCCTTGCTTTAGTGTGGGAAAGTTCTGTGGTGTTTTCACCATCTAGAGTTCCCCATGAGATCAAGCTAAAGCTAGCCTTCAGCTAAATATACATCTTTATCTGGCTCTTCCTCATCCTGCTTTTCTCACTTCCTCCCTTACAGGCTCACTGGAGAGCACTCCCTCAATAAATTGTTGCCATAAAAATCCTTGTCTCAGGCTCTGCGTAAATTCTTGGGGATTATTTATTATCTATTATGTGCCAGGCACTATTTTTAAAATAATATATCTATTTTGAAATCTAATTTAACTTAATCTTACCTTCACAACCAATTTTCAAGGCAGTTATCATCTCTAAATTACTGATATAAGCTAAACATTTGCTTAATATATTCTATGTGGTCCAAGTGGAATTTGAACCCTGATCTACCAAACTCCAGAATCTCTGTGCCTCATATTATACAACATAAGTGCAGGAAGTTATTCATATGTTTTGGGAACATTTTTTTGGGGGGGGGGAACATTTTTAATGACAAAAAGAGAACTACATGAGATTTTTGTGGCTGATCCCCAGTTAACCAGAATATGCAATTAATCACAACTTCCTGATCCTTAAAATTCAAAGTAATCAAATAGTCTCTCCTTTCCCAGACTGGCTATCCCTTCACATTCTGATGAGAGTCTGACTTAGGAGTTGATATGTTATGGAGTCTTTCAGTACTTTTCACTGCATCAGATCTTTAAGTAAATTCTTGGCCCCATGGGAAAGTAGATATCTGTTGACCTATTCTGCTGATTGATGGAGACTTTCAGACATTGAGTGATGTCCACCAAGTCCTCATAACACATCTTCAGCAGAACCAAGCATTTCAAATTCCTTACCCATGCCTCAGATTTTCAGATTGTTATCTTGCAAAAATCCACAGTTTTCACCATTACTGAGAGAGAAGAGTCCCTGATAAAAACTTGTTTTCACTCTAGTCTGATTCTACTGGTCAAGAATGGGGGAAAAATATGTATATGTGAATAATAATCATCTTTCCAGGGCAGAGTTTACAGCCTCATAGAACAGATTAAATGGAATTGGGGAAAGATAATATGTAGAATTAAATTCTTCAAAGTATTTAAAATTAAGAGAAATAGATAATTCGAACATTTCTTTTCTACTGGAGATACTTGGACTGCTTTGCTTCCAGAGCCCATCTCTTGCAGAGGCGTATTATATTTTTATAAAGGAGATTTTGAACTTCTAAACACTTAAAAAAAATTTTTTTGCTGGTTTGAGAAAGAAGGGATAAATAATAGGTAGAAGTATTACAAGCCAAATGTGGGCTAGAATGATAAAACACATACATAATACCCATAGAATGGGAAAATATTGACACTGTGGCTCATGGATGTTTCTGATGCTTTCAGTGGAACTATTAAAAAGGGATATAAGTTAGATTATGGAGTTCTGTATTCTTCTATCATGGGTATTTTTTGTTTCTATGAAAGCAGTGCTCTAGATCTTCAGACCCTATCTAGATTTGATTTGCACTTGGCAACAAAAGACTTTGTATCAAAGAAGAAAATCCAAAAAAGAGATTTCATATAGGTCTTCTAGTATTAAAAAAGGAGAACTGCAATGTAATCCCCAGTATAAAAAAAAAGAAATTTGTAACTTCATTCTACTAATGAGTATGCATTTTTACGTGTTTTTGAACATCTCCTGTCTCTAAAGCTGAATCTCCCCAAACAAAGATTGGCAAACATACATTTTCATTGTAATAATGAACACTTGGCTATCAACATCTCAAGTAATGATTATAACGTGAAACACAAAAATAGTGTCTTCAAGTGGAGAGACCAGTGCCCTGGGCCTGGGAACCTGGATTCCAGCCCTATACAAACTAAGTTTGTGATACTGGGCATTTACTCATTCTTTCTTGGTTTCGTTTTCCTCAGTTGCATATTGAGAAGATTGAACTAGACAATCCCTAGGGTTTCTTCCAGCTCTATCTTTATGTGAATTCGCATTTATGAAATTAGTTTAAGTCCTTTGGAGAAAGATCTCAAAACCTCTATAATCATTTTCCCAAATTAAGTGAATTACATTTCTCAGAGCATTTCTTTCTAGGTTATGGTAAAATGATGAAACATAGCTCTCTCCCCAGAAACATATGTCATGTTGAGACTGGCTCCTTTGAAATATATTGGTATTATTATTGAAAGCATGTTGAGGTCAGATACATGAACAAGGAAAATGTGATGGACATAGGTGAAAGGAAATTATACAAGAGCAAAGATCTGGGTAGTGACTCCAGACTAAAAAGTTTGGACAGACAACATAAATCTAGATAAGTCAGAAGTCAAGTCCAAACAAATCAGCCAATGTAACAAGAGTGAAGCAAATATGGTAGGTCAGAGCAGACAGAGTTCAGAGTCTGGGATCAGAGAACGGATAGTAATAGCATTGAAGACCAGAAAACATCAAGGAGAGATCAGATTTTAAGGTATAGCTTATTTCCCCTCTATGCTATTTATATTTATAAGTAGCTGTGTCTATGGGTGCTCACTGTAGTCAGAATAATGTGAAAAGTAATACTGATAAAGTAAGATAGTGGTTCAAGTAGGCTATTGACAAAGATTTGGGAAGATTGCTTTCCATCAGAAAGCATCAGAAGATTCAGATGATTTAAGGATACTAGAGAGGAGATGAGATAAGAAAGGAGAAAGCAATATGTCTTTCTTAGACACTTGTTTTGTCCTGGCTCTGTATGGAAGGAAAACAAGCTACTCCCTACTGCCCTTTTGCTCTCATACAAAGATGAACCAGTAGAGCTAGTACCAGGGAACATGATCTGGGTAATGAAGGCAGGGCCATAATCCCCACCCTCACAGAGGACTCCTCACAATAACTGGCATAACCTTCACCTCTTTCAGAGCAACCCCTTGGGTTATACACAAGAGAACAATGTAGAAGGCCACTCGGTATAAGGACTCTCTCTCTTATCCATCTCTATCTGGCTGTGTGTGAAAATGCTCTGACTCATTCTTCATTCAAATAGAAAAATTTAAGAGAGCAGTTGTTATAGAAATACATGGCACCATAGAAGGTTCTGTAGACACAATAAAAGTTCCTTTCCCAAGAGAGAAATCTTCTTCTGTACCAACTGACTAGTTGGAGAGGGATATTCTGATTTATATTTTCAATAAATCTTCTAGCAGCTCTATGGAGAGTATACTTTCAGGGCCATAAGAATGGAAGCAGAAAAACCAGGTAGGAGGCTTTTTAGGAATCCAAGTGAGAGATGGTAGTGACTTAGAATTCCAGCATTCACCTGTATCTGTTTTCCTCACCTTCCATGCACGTGGAAGAATTATACTTCCTTTCCCCCTTGCAGTTGGGTGGTGCTCCATGACTAGTTCTGACCAACGGATTGGTGTAGAAATGGTACGTATTGTTTCCAGACTGGAGCATTTGATTTCTGGGTGAGACCTTCTTGTGTTCTTTTATCCCCTCAAACTGTGGCTAGTAAACTTCCAGATTGTGCAGACACTTCAATGAGGGACCTGGAGTGAGGAAGAAGTGGAGCAGATCTCCCCGCTGATGTGCAGTGTACATGTAACAGAGTGAGAAGTAGATATTTGTTGTTTAAACCACAGAGGTTTGGGGATTATTTGCTACCACAGCATAACTTAGCATATCCTAAACAATATTGATACTAACGGTAGAAATGGTGAAAATTAAGTAGATTTGGGATGCAGTTCAGAGGTTTGATTGACAGGACTTTCTGACAGATTAGAGATAAATGGAAAAAGGAAGAAAAACCAAGGATGACCACAACAATACAATAAGCCCATAGTTGGCGTTGCTAATCAGTTATAGCTCTTGTTCATACTGAGCTCAATTCAGTTTCACAAGCCTTATTAACACAAGCTCTAGAAATGTACTAGAGTAAGAAGGAGAGATGAATGATATGACTGGCCTTACCTGGGAGAGTATGGTCTCTTGCATCTTCTACTTCTTATAGTCTTTGACTCTATTAGGGGATTAGAGTCAGATGGTTAGAATTTTTTATCATTGGGTTGGGATGAAGTGAACACAACCAAAATCATTTCAATCTCCCCCAACAATAAAACTGAGGGCATTTCTATACCATTACTAACTTCAGAGAAAGTCAGGAAATAACTGAAGCATTAGAAGACATCTACCTCAATAAATATTTTATGAAAACCAAAAATCAGAAAAAAAGAACTGACTTCTTGAGTAATAACTATTGGTAGATTTAGATGTTCAAAAAACTTACCCTAAAATACTTCACCCTAAAGCTATATTTGATTGAACTAGATTTAAAAGGGAATTGACACAACAAACTGGTGAATATAACATAAAAGAAGCAGACTCACAGATATAGAAAACAAACTAGTGGTTACCAGTGCGGGGGAGAGACAATATAGGGGTGAGGGAGTGGGAGGTACAAACTATTGGGTGGAAGATAGGCTCAAGGATGTATTGTACAATGTGGGGAATATAGCTAATTTTTTGTAATAACTGTAAGTGGAAAGTAACCTTGTCAAGTTGTATAAAAGTTTTAAATTAAAACTAAAACATAAAAGGGAATTTCAAAAGTCCTTTGTTGAAAAACCTTGCCTTCATACAGGACTGTGGCTCTGACACTGATTGTGTGACTCTAGACAAGTCACTCTAACCTCTCTGAGGTTTAACTTAGTCATTTATAAATCAGGAGTAATCATGAAGGTTGTTTTGAGAATTAAATTAAGTAATGTGTACAAAACTCATTGTCAACTACACAGTAGTAGTCTAATAGGTGGAATTATTATTATTTTTAAAGAATGAACTACAGGGGTTCTCTTTCCCTTATTTTTGAGCCCACGTATAACCTGATGAAGCTACGAAGGAGACAAGAGAAGTTTAAATCACTATAAATTCGAATCATGACACTGTGGCATTTTCAATATATCACTGCCCTCTGATCCTGCATATCAACTCATGCGGAAGAAATTAAATCACTATTCACTGTTAGTTATTAGAACTAATGAAATCAGTAGAGCATGCTCTCACTAATTCAAGCATTTGTTAAGCAGTTTCTTTCTTTCTCTTTTTTTAATTTATTTTTTTATTTGGCTGCGTTGGGTCTTCGTTGTTGCACGCGGACTTTCTCTAGTTGCGGCGAGCGGGGGCTACTCTTCATTGTGGTGCGCGGGCTTCTCATTGCAGTGGCTTCTCTTGTTGCTGAGCACGGGCTCTAGGCGCATGGGCTTCAGTAGTTGTGGCACACGGGCTTCAGTAGTTGTGGCTCACGGGCTCTAGAGCTCAGGCTCAGTAGTTGCGGCACACAGGCTTAGCTGCTCCGTGGCATGTGGGGTCTTCCCGCCCAGGGCTCGAACCCGTGTCCCCTGCATTAGCAGGCAGATTCTTAACCACTGCACCACCAGGGAAACCCTGTTAAGCAGTTTCTGGTAATAATCACATAGACTAATCTTAGCTTCATTCTCCCCACCCCCAACAAACCCTACTTCTAAGAGGCTGATAGAAGGAACATATCTGAACCTAGCTCCCAAATCACTCCAACACCAATTTCTCAATTCCCTAGATTTTAACAATGGAATTAAAGCATGACAGCTGAACACCAAAGATACAAGGGTATTGATAAAAGAAAGGGAGCCCACCAAAAAGAATCTTTGAGTGACCTTTAAGTTTAATGCATGCACATAACAATAGCAATTTGGTCATAAGGTCTGAAGACACCCTGTGTCTCTATTACGGGGCTGCCATGAAAAATAAAACAAACTAGTCTTGGCAACAATTTAGAAATGTGATTAAATCCAATCATGGCTAGGTACAATTTTAAAGAGTTTCTCTAATTAGATTCTGAACAAATTCAACCACATCTTGACTTTTTTCCCTTTGGGCTATCCAACAACTTAGATAAGATGTGTACTGTCTATTCCCTAAGTCATTAGTTTTAGTTAACAGCTAATTGAGTCCTAGTTTTTGATATCAAATTTCCTCTTTGCATCTATCTCCAGGTCTACACAGCACAAGGCAATTAAAAACTGGAACAATTATACAGTAAATCTAGGGAAGTTGTTAACTAATAAGATACATTAGACTCTGGGTCTGTCTAGAGTGTTTCATTCAAAATTACCTGAAGGCCTGTTTGTGGTATGAATCCACATGATAGTTTCTGATTCTCCACTATGACAACAGTTTTAAGAAATATTTATTGAACACTTATAATGGGCCAGATACTTGTGTTAGGCACTAGGAGTGCAAAAATGATTTAAACTTTCCTGCCCTCAAGGTGCTTAGAGTTTAATAAGAAAGACACACAAACCACACTGACACAATGTGATAAATGCTTAGGGAGATGCACAGGTGATGCTGAACTTTCAGCACACCTTGGCTTCCTCGAAGAGATGATACCTGAGCTGAATTTTAAAGATACACAAGAGTTAGTCACACAGATGAATTAAAGCAGGCACCTCAGACACAGGAAACAGCCTGATCAAAAGAAATGTAGGAGAAAACAACTATACCCCAATTAAACTAAAAAAAAAAAGTAGGAGCGACAGATTTGGAGACAATGATTTGCAGTTCAGCTTGGGATGTATTGTAGGAGAATGAAGTAAACCTAGCAGGCATCTTGATAGAAAAAAAACAAAGCTGAGAGGAGAGTTAGGGCTGGGAATGGAGATTTGGAAGTCATCAAATGGAGCAGGAGAGGAAGACAGGGAAACACACTAAGGAAAAAGATCGTAAGGTGAGCTTGGGATCTTGAGGAGCACCCAGGCTTAAGGGGTGGAAAAAGAGGAAGAATTCATGAAGGGAAAGCAGAGAAATGATCAGAATGGTAGAAGAACCAGGAAAGAAACCCAGAATGTTGAAAGTTTCAAGGAGATGGCCAACAATGACAAATAAACACAAAAATGCAACTAATACCAGCCTAAAGCAATATGCATTCCATTTAGCCATAGGAAGAACACTTACAATCTCTTAAGAAACCAGTGGTGTTCGAGGAGTAGGAAGGGGAGCAGGAGTTTAGATTGTGCTTCTTGACTAAGAAGAGGAGTGAGCGGAAGGAAAGTTAAAGAAATAAGAGGGCATTCTAAACTAAAGGGAAAGAAGTACTAGAAAGTAAGAGATTGACTATGTAGAGAAGACAGAAGATGGAAGGGGTGAGCATGCTGTGGAAATGTGAAGGAGTGGGGAGAACGGCTTTGGATAGGCCGATGTTCTTAATATTTTTTACTGTGGTCCACTATAAGAGATACATCTCACACAGTACACCCTCAAAGATATACACACAATCATAGATGTAAAGCAAAGTTTATGAGACAATATTTACCCTTACTACATATTATGTACCCTGAAATTTTCTTTTCATTCTACTTTATTCCATTAAAAAGTGCTAGTCCTACCCTGATAGTTGATTTCATGCCCTCCCGACACATCAGGGCCCACAGTTTTAAAGAACACTGGAATGAAAGACTCTTCAATCTCTAAATCTCTAAACCTTCCAAAGTTAGAAAAAAAAATAAAGTAGGATAGAGATGAGGATAAATATATAGTTATACAGAGTAAGTTGAGGTATTTCAGTCCTCACGACCTCACTTTTCTTTCCTTTTTTGTAGTTGAAGTATAGTTGATTTACAATGTTGTGTTAGGTTCAGGTGTACAGCAAAGTGATTCAGTTATACATACATATATATCTTTTTTTTTTTCAGATTCTTTTCCCTTATAGGTTATTACAAAATATTGAGTATAGTTCCCTGTGCTATACAGTAGGTCCTTGATGTTTATCTATTTTATATATAGCAGTCCATATCTGTTAATCCCAAATTCCAAATTTATCCCTCCCCCCTTTCCCCTTAGGTAACCATAAGTTTGTTTTCTGTGTCTATAGGTCTATTTCTATTTTGTATATAAGTTCATTTGTAATGTTTTTTTAGATTCCACATATAAGTGATATCATATGGTATTTGTCTTTCTCTGTCTGGCTTACTTCACTTAGT
This sequence comes from Balaenoptera musculus, assembly GCF_009873245.2. NCBI lineage: Eukaryota > Metazoa > Chordata > Mammalia > Artiodactyla > Balaenopteridae > Balaenoptera > Balaenoptera musculus. The sequence goes on from NC_045792.1 coordinate 37,470,391, forward strand.
ATGATCATCTCTAGGTCCATCCATGTTGCTGCAAATGGCTTATTTCATTCTTTTTCATGGCTGAGTAATATTCCATTGTATATATGTACCACATCTTCTTTATCCATTCATCTGTGGATGGACACTTAGGTAGCTTCCATGTCTTGGCTATTGTAAACAGTGTTGCAATGAACACTGGGGTGCATGTATCTTTTCGAGTTACGGATTTCTCCAGATATATGCCCAGGAGTGGGATTGCAGGATCATATGGTAGCTCTATTTTTAGTTTTTTAGGGAACCTCCATACTGTTCTCCTTAGTGGCTGTACCAGTTTATATTCCTACCAACAGTGTAGGAGGGTTCCTCATTGTAGTTTTGATTTACATTTCTTTAATAATTAGTGATGTTGAGCATCTTTTCCTGTGTCTTTTGGCCATCTATATGTCTTTTTTGGAGAAATGTCTGTTTAGATCTTCTGCCCATTTTTTGACTGTTTTTTTTGTTTGTTTGTTTTGTTTTTTTTAATATACATTGAGTTGTATGAGCTGTTTGTATATTTTGGAAATTAATCCCTTGTTGGTCACATCATTTGCAAATATTTTCTCCCATCCTGTAGGTTGTCTTTTCATTTTGTTTATGGCTTCCTTTGCTGTGCAAAAGCTTTTAAGTTTAATTAGGTCTCATTTGTTTATTTATGTTTTTATTTCCATTACTCTAGGAGACAGAGTCAAAAAGGTATTGCTACAATTTATGTCAAAGAGATGGCCTCACTTTTCTTAAAGTAAAAGTTGAGGTCATCAGTTGAGTCCAGGGAGAATGGAGCAGGGTGGAGGGCATAATGAGAATGATGAAGGTATAGAAAAGTCACTGAGGAAAATGAAACAGGATGCTGAACAGAGAGAAGGAAAAGGCTGCTCAGTGGTGCTGAGGACCCATTTAAGCCAGAAAGCAAGCATTTGTTGTAGCCCCAGTCTTGATGGTTCTACTGATCAGGTTCTCAGTTCCATCAGGTTTGTCAGTTGTATTTGTTACTCTTTCACCAGAGAATCTGGTAAATTCTCAACAAATGGTTACTGAGTGAATGTTACTCTACCTAGGTGAGCTAGTTCACTACCTGAGTTGAAAATGTCACACTGGTCGTTTTAATTCCTGTCTCTTGTGCAGAAAAGATACAAGGCACCCTCCTTAGATCCTCCTCCCTCCCACCACCCCCACTAAGGCTTCCCTTGGGAGCTTCTGCCCTCAGAGAAGTGTTGAACTGTCCAGCTGACAGCACTGAGCATGGCACCTGGCACCCTGTAGGTGCAAGTTGTTTATTGATTGGCATCTAGCTTGTGATACGCTGTGGGAGTGTGCTGTATAACCAGCTTTGTGCTTATGCTGTTTGTCCAACAGGATAATTCTATGCAATGAAACTGTGAAACAGTTCTATGTGTTTGAAGCAATCTAGCTCCATTCATTCATTCAACAAATATTTATTGAACCCCGACTACATGCCAAGCACTAGGGCAAGCATAGGCATTCAGTGTGAACAAGAATGACAGGGTCCCTGTGCTTAAGGAGATAATATCCTCTCTGGGAGAGAAAGAGAGATGATTTTGTTTTATTTGGTTTGGTTTTTGAGTGATGGGGTTGGGGGTGGGGTGGACCATACACATGCAGGAAGAGAGAACAGCATGTGCAAGCTTAAGGCTGTGATGACGTGGCACATGGTGCTGGTATGTTCCAGGAACTGAGATGAAGCCAATATGACCACAGCCCAGTGATGGAGAGGACAGGCCCAGACTGGGGGTCTTGCAGGTATGTAAAAAATATCCATCTATCTCCTAAGAACAAAGGAAAGTCATTTTGGATAGGGGAATGATGAACAGATTGCCATTCCTGGATGTACCTAGGCGTCTGAATACTTATCCAATTGTTTATCCTAGTGAGGCATCTCTCAGCTGGCAGATTAGTCGCAGATCTGGTTTCTGTTTTGCTTTGTTTTGCTCTTGTAAGTATTGCCGAGCAGGGTCTGCATTTTGAGCCACTTCCCTTCCACCCTCACAATTCATTTTAATTGTCTAGGAGAATCTTCTGCTTCTCCCCCTTCCAATTTTCAGGCCAAATAGTGACAGGAGTCTTTGGAAGAAATTTACATTATTAAGAGCCTGGGGTTTGTAGAGCAGATAGGACTGAGCACTCAGGAAGTTTTAGAGGCAAGCTTAAATTTCAGTATCACAATGGAAGGCAGTACGGAAATTTCTCTTTGTCAGAGTGGAGGAGTTTGCCTCCACTCCAGTCCACAATGTTGACTTCATTCCAAAGGGGGAATCTGGGAACTGCTAACTCCATTTTGCCGTCTCAGTTTTCTTCTGGATTGCCTGTTGCCCTGGGAGCTTCGGAATTCACAGGAACAACTCCCTTCCCTTCCCTCAACTCCAGTGGTGACTGCGGTTCTAGGCTGGGGTGCAGAGCTGACTCGGGGAAGTAAACCAGGCTGGGTGTGGCAAGGGAAACTAAGCTCCCAGGTCATGCACAAGGTTTATGTCTGGTGCCTGCAAATCCCCAGGCAGAATAATTCATTCAAATGACAGCAGAGTCCTGCTCAAGGTGGGTGCCCAAGATTCAAGCACAGCTGTACCTCAGGGAGGCCTGGCAGTCTTGCCCCTGCGGGCACGGACATGGGGCTGATGCACTGTGTGTGTTTTATTCAAAACACCTGCTCCTTGACAAGGAGCCCATGACTCCAGTCTAAAGCAACCACCTTCGTTAACTGTGAAGGATGGAAGCTATTGTCGCCTTATGAGAAAAAGCAGGAGCTGTTAGTTTTGTAATTATCTCCACTCCATTTGCTGACCTTTGACTTCTGCCTCTTATGCATTCTGAAACTCACCCTCCCACCCTGCTAAATCAACCCCAATTCTGGGAAGTTTTGCATTTTCCCCTCAGCTCTTTGGACCCATCAAAGAAAAATTTCTTTAATTTAAAAAAATGTTCTATGATTGCAATGAAATGCAATTAACTCAACAAACAGACCTGGCTTTGAGGCCGAGCTCTGTGTTTTACTATTTCAGCAATCTAACCCCATAGAACCTTAGTTTCTCAGCTATACCATAGTGGAGATAAAAGTCATGTCGATGGGTTGTTGGGGAGATTAAATTCAATGAGATGATGCAGTGATTGGCACATAGCACATGCTCAATAAAGCATACACTATGTCCTCCACTAATCCAGGCAGGAGTGGATCATCTGGGGATTGATCTTATAGAGAAATCTTGGACACGAAGAAAATCTGAAGTTTGTCCACTGCAGCTCAGTTCTGTGTCTTCTTTGGTGGTGCAGAATTTAGACAGGATTTCTAGCAGCTCTAACTGCCTAGGTGAGGCGGTGTGGGTGGGGATGAACCACCTGCTAGACACAGCTCTGCGTTATACAGATGTGCTTCAGGACTGTGTGTGCCCTTCCAAACAAGTGGATTCATGTAATGGAAGTACCAGTATTCTATATGTAGAGTCCAAATGCAGAGACAGGTTAGTTCCAAGCCAATAAACTCAGGGTTCCAAAGTCTTAATTTCCTAGAATTTGGTGAAATCCTCCCATAAACTGCTGGTGGGTGAGTTTGGAAACAACAGGCTAATCAATCCCATGCTTCATCCCTGTCTGTAGCTAATTCCACAGCGTGGAACCTTCTCACTGGGCCTTGGGGATGCTCTCTTTCACAGCCCTCCATTGAGGTGACTCATAGATTGTTTACTGAACCTAGGATGGATTTCTGGGCTCTGTGCAAAGTGTTCCGGAAACAGCCCCTGTCCTTAAGTTCCCTTCCAGTCTTCTGTTTGTGAGTAAAATTGTACTTCTCCTTGTCCCCAAACATACCTGGTTCTTTGCTACCTCCAGACCTTGGCTTGCGCTGTTTCACTTCTGGAATACCGTCTCTGTTCCCTCCTCTCCTCCCTAACCCTGTTATCTCTGCTTGTCAATATTCTTCCTATTTGATTTAAGCTCTGTTCAAATACCACTCCCCCTTCCTCCTCTGAATTCTCAGCTTAAAGTCCTCATCTTCTTCAAAGAATTACTTGGAGTATCATTTCTCCATGTATACATTTCTCTCCCCTAATTCAGTGTAATACGCTAGGGAGAGAAATCATCATTACTAGTCTTGGTGTCTCCCATGACATGTATAGAACTTAACAGTGGACACTAAAGGTTGAGTGATTGATTGAGTGAATTCATTCATTCCACAAATATTTACTGACTGCCCACTATGGACCAGGCACTGTTCTAGATGTAGAGGATACAGAGGTGATTAGATAGGCAAAGCCCCTGTTCTTGGGAGTTCACATTTTGTATGAATAAATTCCAGAATTGTTTAAAAAGTAAAGGCAAGAGATGTTAAAAAAGAACAACAAACAACAACAACCAAAAAACCTTGATGTTATCACAAGACAAGAAACTACTGCAAATATCTACTCTCTTTGTTATTCCTATCCTGATTTTCCCATCGACTAATATTTGATTTAAATTACTACCTTCTATTGTTTAGTATTTGCTGGGAACTCTGCTAAGTGCTTCACAGAAAATATTTCATTTTATCGTCACAACAATGCTAAGAAACAAGAACTAGTAATCCATTTGAGGAAACCATAGCCCCTGAAGGCTAAATAGCCTACCCAAGCACAAGAGCGTAAGGGAATGAAAACGCTGAGATTAGAACCCCACTCTACCTGACTCCACACAGACTATCTCTCAACCACTGTGTTGTATCAACCTTCAACCTTAGCAACAAGAGTCTCAATGCCATTAACCACATGACCTACAGTTTGCATTTGTTGGTCTTCTACTAGGCAAAGTTTCCCTGAAACCAGCCTTCGTTGCCAAAACTTTGCATGCCCTTTCTGATATACATTATCAACTGGAAACATTTTCTCCATAAATTTCAACAAGTTCAATTGCTACATTTAGAAAAACATGAATCCAGTGGTTCCTTTCTCCAAAGATCATGTGTTGGGACAGCAGCCATTGTTAACCTGGGGTTCACCGTGTCACAGGCAGCAACAGCTTAACCCCTTGGCAGGATTGCCACCCCCAATCCACCTAACATGGCAAACTACTCACAACGTGTCCATTCTCCACACATTGTCAATGATTAATTTATAAATCACCTTCTAAAGCTCTCATGATTTCAACATAAGATGCCCCTATTGGGATTTGTTACGATTCTATCCAATACCATCCCTGTGGGAAGCAGATCCAAACAGAATCAGTTGACCTTACAGGCAGATTCACGCAATCCTTAAAATAAGGCGTTGCGGAGCCAGCCCCCGGTGGAGAACAACGGTCTTTCAAATTTATTATCTCCACTGACTATGTCTGGAACACACCCCTCATTCGATAAATGTTTGTTGAATAAATGAATGAGTAAATGATTTTTTGAATCACTCTGAAAATAATTTAAGGTAAGATGTATTGTGTGGCCAAAAGAACACTGAGCTTGCCGGTTTAAAAAAACTAAAAAAGAGAGTTTAATTCCTGGCTCTGCTAGTTAAGACCTGTGTTGTGTGTGGCATCATGCAAGTAAATGAACTGCTTTACAGTTGCTATAAAGTGAGGATAATATTATTTGGTCCCACTGTTGAGAAGAAAAAATGGAATAACATGACAGAGCACCCAACAGAGTCTTGGTACACAGTAGGTCCTCACTGTTGTTCCTCTTCTTCCAAAAAGAAAATCCACTTGGCTGGGTTGCACTTTTCTGTAAAACATAAATGGAAAGAGTTAGATTAGATCTGGGGTACACTCTTCTCTTGAAACTCCTTGTTATTTGGAGAAGGGGGTACGGGGTAGGGGTTCTATAATTTTAAAAAGTCATTGACGGGCCAGAGGCAAGTGCTGAGTTACTCTACTTGCTGGGAAGTTAGCAGTGGCACATTATCTCACAATGGCCAGGTTGTTGTGCTGCTTGAAATAGCTGCAGGATTCACAGGAAGACTGTAAGTTAGTTGAACTTCATAATGGAGGGAGTTTCAAGTAACCAGAAGTTCCAATTATCCCACATCAGTGAATGTTACTCTCATCTTCCAGAGGTTTTCAGTCCAGTGATCTGATCTATCTCCAGATATCACAGAGTCCAAATAAGGGAGAATGAAGTGAGCAAGATCTCAAGAAAACACTCAAGAGTGCTTGAAACACGATAATGTAATGTCAGCTCATTTGACTTTTTCACCCATTTCCCCAGGCTTTGCCATCAAGTAGCTTCAAGAACTGTAGGTAAAGCTCAGGGCGCAGGTCCCGGGTACAGAGCAGACTCTCAAGAAATGTTACTGCCTCTCCTCACTCTTCTCCTATAAGGGATCCTCATATCACAGCCACGGTATTTGGGCAAAAGCTAAAAGTTGATCAGAGAAAGAGGAATAAGAGAGTGCAGGGCAGTGGCTTTAGCAGCTACCAAGCTAGTGGCTTTGAGCATGTTTTTCGCCTGTGTAACTGAGTGACAACCACTTGCAAGTTAATTGTCTCTTTCTACCCACTTATTGGTTCTTTGAGATAGATATTATTATCCTCCTGGTGACAGATAAGGACAACGGCTATTAGAAAGGTTAGAAAGTTCCCCAAGATCACACAGCTTGTGAGTATTAAAGCCTGATTAGAACCCGAGGCCCCTTTGACTGCAGATTATGGCTCTTATCTCCATACCTCCAGATCTTCAGCTCTAAAATGGCATCTTAATCTTTTTCCCAGCTCTAAATATCTAGCCATTTATTATTTAAATCATTCAAAAATATTTGAGGTTCTACTATGCTAGGTAGAGTTGGGTGATATTGGGAAGAGTAAAACATGAAATTTAAGATCTATGTGGACACACATAATAACACAAGACAGAAGTAGAGACAGTCCCCAAGGGGTTCTGGAAAAAGGGCCCAGGGACTTTAGAAGAGAAAGGAATTTGTCTTGCTGAGCAGGCCAAATGAGACTTCCTGGTGGAGAAAGAATCTGCTCTAGACCTCAAATGTCTACTCAGTGTCCAGAGCAAGAAACTCTTCTACTTCCCAGGGACTGAAACCCCTGAGCTTTTTCTGCTTCTCCGTTAAAGTTGAGAGAACCCCTCTGTGAATTGAGAGCTTGATGGTATTTTGGACAATTTAAAAGCAAGAGAACTCCGAGTGCCCATAATAAAGTACACTTCAAAATGCTTGCTTTAAAAGGCCATGACATTTAAGGTTCAGTTCACCTAAATTCTTCAATTCATCATCTTTGTCATTTATTCCATAAATCATGGACACATGGACATCCAAATAATACAGAAACCTTACCATCAAGCTTCTCCTCTTGGTTTGGGAGGGTACAGTGTTTGGATTTCAAACCCTTGACACTAAACAGAGCTCTGCTTGGGTAGAAGTCATGCTATGGCAACAGCAAACACAAGGACACTCAGTATTTGCCAGATGTGGTTCTAAGTGCTTTACATATATTATTCTCATTTAATATACACAGTTACCCTATGAGGCAGATACTATTAATATTCCCATTTTGCAGATGAAACTCCAAGAGGTTAATTAATTTGCCAAATGTCATCCAGCTAGTAAGTGTCAGAGCCCAGGAATAAACTGAAAAAGCCCAGGTCTGGAGAATATGCTCATCACCACTATTCCACATGGCTTCCTTCTATGCTTACCCAGATTGATTTACCTGGTTTAGAAGTAATAAAGGAAGAAAAACTAGCATTATTCTAATATTTGGGGAAAGCCAAAAGTGTTTTGTTGTTTGCTCATCTTTTTGTTTTACTGTCAACTTTTGGTTCAATGCATAGTCATAATTTAGTGGTCTCAATTTTGTAGGCTTAGATTTGAAAAATTATTGTTAAAATGTTTGTATTGCTATTTTCCTAACTATAAATGTAAATCAAGGTCATTGTAGAAAAATGTTTAAATACAGAAGAGACAAAAAAGAAAACAAGTCACTTATGAAGTAACCCCTGTTTACACTTTGGAGTATTTTGTGGTCCATTATTTTTTCCTATGTAGAGCTTTAGCTTTGCCTTCTAGATATGCCTATTGAGGATCATGGTATACCCAGTTTAGTTTCTTGATCTTTGTCCATTTTGTACCTTGTTACTAAAAATTCTTCTGAAGCCTCATTTTGAGGGCAGAAAAATATTCCACCAATTGGATATTCTATGGCTTATTTAATCAAACCTCTATTTTAAGCATTCAGACTGTTTCCATTTTCCTAATTAAATAAATGCTTCAATAAGCATCTTTGTACATTTTTATAACTGATACTACTTTCTTAGGCTTTGTTAAGATTATATCAGATTTGTTTAACTAATTAGTTCCACAAATACTAAGTACCTACAATGTGCCAGCTGCAGGGCCTGAGGATACTATGGTGTTACTGGGTCAAAGGGGAGGAATATGGTTAAGAATCTTGACATGTGGCTCAGTGCTTCATTTGAAAGGTTGTTCTAGTTATTTATGCTATGTGAGCTGTTTAAGAGTTTGCATTTCACTGAATCCTATATGGATTAAGAAACATATTTTCCAGTTTGAAAGATGACAATTATGTTTCATTGTTGCCTTTGTATTTCTTTGATTTTGAGTGAGGTTATACTTTTTGGTATATTTATTATTCATCAATGTTTGATTTTTAAATTATTGTTCAGGCCTAGTCTAATTGAAGAAATTTCTCATTTCATATTTCTTTATAGCTTGAGAAAATGCAAAAACACTGCCTGAAAGCCTTAATGTTGCCTTTTAGTACCCATAAAAGTCAAGGTCAGACTTTTGATGCATCCAGCTCTCAGAAATCTGGGTTACTGGAGAATATCAAAAATGGGCCTACTGTATGAACTGAGGGCTTAGAATTACCTGGGCAGGGATAGTAAACAAATTTGGGCAGAGGTATAAAATCTGTTGGTCTCCTGGCTGAAGGAAGTTAACTGTATTAATAGTTGGAGTTCTTCTTTCTACAAAATAGTTTTTAAATCCTAGTTTTGTCTCTAAGGTTAATTGTTACTTAATATAATAGCATAAATTAGCATAGTCACGTCACTTAATGGAACATGTGCGTTTCACTGAATCTTAGATGCATAAAGTATTTCAAAGTACTTTAAAAAGATTTTCACAATCTATTGTCAGAAATGATGTCCATTTACCTTTGCCATATTCCATCAGTTAGAAGTAATTAGGTCTAGCTCACACTCAAGTGGTCACACAAGGGCATGAAAATCAGAAGGTGGAGATTGTTGAGGACTGTCTCCGAGGCTGCCACTCACACTCTCTACGCTTTACGGTTTTATTTTCTTCATAGCACTTATCATTAGCTAAAATTATTTGCTTATGTTTTTATTGTGTATCTCCCTTCTCTAAACCGTAAGCTCCAGAAGGGCAGGGGCTTTGCCTTGTTTGCCACATTACTCCCAGCACCTCAACTGTAACTGACACATAGTAGGTTTTAAATAAACATTGTTTAGTTACTTAATTTATTTATTTATTAATCTGATAGACTACAATGGACTGGGAAAGCAGTATTCTAGTGGTCAAGGGCAAAGTCTGTTAAGTCAAACAGACCTGACTTAAATTCCTGTCTTTGCCACTCACTAGCTGTGTAACCTTGGGCACATTGCCTCAATGTCCACATCTGGAAAATGGGGATAACAATATGTACCTTGCAGAGTTATTGGAATTCACTTTAATCATATATAGAGATATGCAATATCATATATATTCACTTTATATCATATTGTATATATGTATTGTATTGTATTTATTTTATTTTGTATATATACACATATATATTTTAATACTACATATATTTTATACTATATACAGTATATATTTTATATAGTATATATATTTTATATTTTTATATTTATTTTATATGTAGTATGTATGTGTGTATATATATATATAAAGACTGAGAGAGAGAGAGAGAGAACTTGGTACACAGTAAGTGTCCAGTACATGGTCATTATCACTACAATTATTACAATTCAAAAGATGATTCTCCTGACCTGTGGGTAAACTCAGCCCAGCAACTGATGCTTTGCACTGGGCTCCTCTGCTGTGAACAGCTGCCTGAAGGGGAGGGTGTGTGTCACTTCCTCACACCCACCCAGGGTCTTGTTTGGCCAAACTTAGCCATAGAGAAGGAGAAGTTGAGGGCGGGCATCCCAAAGGAGAGATCCACATTGTGTGGAGCTCGTTTCTAGTTACTCCCCAGCTCTTGGCCACCGCCCTCAGGTCGAGCTGCTGACCCTCACCGTGAGCTTGTGCCAACCCATCCACACTCTTTCACCCTGGGACCCTAGTAACGGAGGGGGAGTCCCTGCTCTGCAGTTTCCCAGTGCCACCTGGGGTTTGGGAGCTAGCTGCGCCTGACCCCAAAGGAGGGCAGGGCTCTATAGGAAACCAACCCTTGGCACATGTGTAGACCATCTGAACTAAAGCGCCAGGGCCACGATCTGATGAAACAAGAGAAGTCAATCAAATTGGGGTTAAAATTTTCCACTTACAGCAAATGGTTCAGAGTTTCACGCTAAACAACCACAATACCTACACACATTTATAGTAATAATGTGTCCATTAGGTCTTTGTCCACCTACTTCACAGACATTCATTTAGTACCATGTACCAAGTGGATTCACAGATGGGAGAAAGGATATTATAAAATCATGACAGAGTGCCTCAGGAGCTTGGAGGGAACACCTAATTCAGATAGTTACAAGGGAAAAAAACCATTGAAATGGGTTTGTAGGAATAAGAGATTCCTTCCTTCAACTCATACTTATCAAGCTCTTACTGTATGCTCTATGCTCAGGGAAGTGCAAGGTAATGGAGAAAAACAGTGAATAAGATACAGTTCCTGCCTTCAAATTGCTCATGGTGCTGCGGGGAATCAATCGGTAGGTGGGAAGTCTCCTGGGAGTAGATGGGTGCAGGACTTTAGGAAAGGGAAGTCCATGGCTTGTTTGGGAGACAGTATGGTAGGTTGGCTAGAATATATGAAACGCAGGGTGAGGGGAGCTTGGCGGGAGTTGGTGGGAGGCAGCCTGAAGGGAGAGGTTTGGTCTCGATGTGAAGAGCCTCATGCCAAGCTAAGGAGTTTCCACAGTATCCTGTAGGCAACGTCAGGCTGTAGAAGGTGTGTGCAGAGGAATGATGTTACTGGATCCGTGTCTACCAACACCCCTCAGGCACTTGTGTTATGTATAGGTTGGGGAGAACCGTTTTCCAATTTTCCAAGCAAGAAATGACTGGGCCCTGACCTAAGACATGGGCAAGTGCAGAGAGAGAGAGATGGGGAAGGATTCAAGAACTAGATCAGAGGAAGAAAAACTATCACATATTGGGAAATAACTGCCTATTCTCAAAGGATGTTAGAGTCCTTTTGAATCACCTACTCCATCTCTGTTTCACGGATCAGAAAACATTCTTCCAGGAAGGTCAATAATTTGCCCAAGCATACAGCTGCCAGCTTTATCCAGTCTGAAGTGACATCAGTAATTTTGGTTAATGCCATATGTATTAGTTTCTTCGGGCTGCCGTACCTCAAACCAGGTGCCTTAAAACAACAAATTTATCACCTCGCTTTTCTGGAGGCTAAAGTCTGACTGAAATCAAGGTGTCAGCAGGGCTGGCCGTGCTTCCTCTGAAACCTGTAGGAGAATGTGGTTTCCTGGCAATCTTTAGTGTTTCTTGGCTTGTGGATGAAGCACTCCAATCCTCTGTCTTCGAACTGCATTCTCCCTGTACATGTCTATCTTCACACCATCATTATCTTGGAAGGACACCAGTTATATTTGATAAGGGACAAGCTCTACTCCAGTATGACTTCACTTAATTTAACTAATTACATCTGTAATGAACCTATGCCCAAATAAGTTTGCATTCTGAGGTACTGGGGGTTAGGACTTCAACATATTTTGGAAGGGGGACACAATTCAACCTATAACACCATATCAAGTTGTCCTGACACAAAATGGCACTCTCTTGGAATAAATTGGCTTCACCTTGCCTAAATACAGGAAAGGATCTGCTAGGGCCTATATACAGAGGTCCAATCAATCAAAAACAGGCAGGTCTGGGCTCTTGGTTAAAGTGCAGTTGCAATTTTACCCATTTCTAACTTCTCTGCTTGGATTTGAAATGATTGTAATAAGGGAGGCAGGTCAGGAGATCTCAGATTTTTGTTTCATTGTATCCCTACTCAGTATCTCCATTCTGCTGTCCTAATATGGGCTGATCTTTCACAAATCCCTGAGCTTTGCTCACAAGCTATCAGTTTATCTCTCTGTAAAGTGGGAAGAAGGTATCTTCTCAATACCTTCTGCAATAAGCCTTGAGTGAACAGAGAATCTAAGACATTATATCTTAGACAGCAAATGCATATTTCAAGAGAAAGGCCCTGTTGAAATAATAGAACGTTACCATTTCTGTAATCTTCTTGACTGCTGACTAAAGAGGAACCAAGGAGTCTAAAATAGCTAATTCGGTCTCGCCCAGGAAGTACACCCCCCCCACCCCGACTTCCTCCTGTCTTCTCCTCCGGGCACCACAGCTGCTCTGACCTCTAATCTGCCCTGGGGCTTTCACATCCCCTCAGACTCCCAGTCTGTCCCAGTCGCAGAACGCTTTTCTAAATTCTGGGCACAAGAAGCATGTCCTCTTCAGGGATGTTTTGATGAAGAAGGGGATGAACAGGATGGGTTCAGATACTTGACAGTTCCATCTTTCTAGTCAAGAGTGCCAGGGCTTTAGAGAAGTATTAGAAAGCCCACCGCATTCATCTCAAGGCTTCCAGAAAAGTGAAACTTAGATCACAATAAAGCCACCTTCATTTGGAGTTTGGGGTCATTCAAACAGAGCCTGAGCTGAAATTTAATTTTGTCCTAGCAGTAAGGATTTGCTGAGCAAATTAATGCTAGAGTGTAAACAAGGCTTCCCAAGTATGCCTAAGAGCCTGTAAAGGACGACCCGCTTTCAAGGCTTGGAAGCAATCCTTTTTCATGCTAATTACAAACCCTTCGGTATTTGTGAAAGCGGGTCCCTCTGGGATTTCTATTTGCCAACAAGTTGTTTATTTCCAGTGTAAAGGGGGCGGTGGGTCTATGAATTATTGAGTAGCTACAACGCGCCTGCCTGTGCTCAGTGAGAGATTGTTCCTCTGTATCTTCACAGCCATCCTTGAAGCTAAGCATTGCCCCAGTCTGCACCTGTGGAATGGAGATTTGACCGCAAGGGGCAGAGCTAGTAAGTAGTGGAACCGGGATTCAAACTTGCGTGAATCTGATCTCCAGAACCCGTATGCTTTCCTCCAGCAGAACCACCCTTTGAACATGTTAGGTCTGCTTTTCTCTAAACTAAATTCCCAAAGTCAGTCTTCTCAATATTTCAAAATGGCTTGGCCCTAATTAGCCCTAATCAGCTAGCTTTTCTCAACTCTGTCTTCATTTCAGTAATGAGGAAAAAAAGAGGCATTCGTCCAAGAACCAAGCTGTCGAAGGAGAGAGAGGTTACGGCAGGTCTGGGCTTATAAAATCCTAGTCCGCGGTGCTTCCTGAGACCTATGACCCTGAAGGAGACCAGGTGGAAAAGCACTCCCTCTTTGTTACATATGTTTTGCTTTTGGAAAGATGTTTCCACCACTCGCAGGAGAGATGCCTCTGGCCTTATTGCCCATTGTCCTCCCGCAGTGCAGGCTGGGTAGGTGAGGAGCCCGCCTGGGAAGGGTAAGAAAGAGATGGGATGCTGCGTGAGTAGGTTTAACCTTTTGCGCCCTTTTCCGGGTCTGCTGTCACTGTATACTAAGGTCAGAAAAACTAACAAAATGCCAGAAGATAACTGCATGTTCTCAGCAGTACCACAAAGCTCTACCCTCACCAGCGTGAGCCGACTTCTGCAAGTCACCTCATAACCTTCCCACTTATTTTTAAAGCATACACAAAACACATTTTAGTGCAATTAGAGAACTGGAGCTTTTGACCCAGAAATGAAACAGCTGTTGACTTCCAGTCTGCCCGTCATTAGAGAGGAGACTTGAAAAATCAGAAGCAAGTTCAAACTCTATAAGGTACAGTATTGAACTTCATATGTAGCTCATGGGCCCAGAGCTGCCCAGCAGCACATAATGCATGAAACGAAACAGGTTTCAAACAGTTATAAGGCACGACATATAAATCAAGCCTTTAAAATATTTATTAATGCTGCATTTTTAATTGCCAAAAAGTATTCGCCGGAGAGCATAGCTATGACTCTTATTACCCATGGGACTGGCTGTTTGAACGCGAATAATCTTAACTGCTTGCACGCCCATTGGTACCCTTTCAGCTGAGGAGCCATTGAGTCTCAGCTTCAAGTGCAGAGGAAGTGCAAAGAGCCTCTGCACTTCAGAGCTGAGCTTGCTTTGCTAGGAGACCGTTGAGCAGAATCCCAGCGCGCTCTGATTCATTCTGCCTGCTGATTGGCGGTTCTCCTGGCCGCTGACGTCATCCTGTTGCTGGGTGGAAAACTTCTGCCGCACCGTCCTCGACACTGACTTCATTCAGATTGTCCTGAAGGGGACGGTGTACCCAGCAGTGAAATCAGATTACAGCTCAAATGGAATTAGAAGGTCTTCTTTTTGTGTGATCGTTTCAGTTACCTTACGCCTCTTAAATGATAGCGTGCTTCCCCCTCCCCCATAATCTAGCAACTCGTTTTGTGTGGCAGTGTCTCCTCCAGGCCACCCAACCCCCAGCACGCTCTAGAGCACCATTTTCCTTTGAGTGTAGATGGAAGGTGTTTTAAATATCTCCCAGTTGAGGCTGGCTTTCTGACTAGTTTACGTTTCCCTTTATCAACAGATTTGAAGTATGTCCTTACTTGCCATAATGATTGTTAAGTAGTGCTTTGGACTTTCTATAATAAACCCTTTCTAGCTTTCATTTATTCTCCCAGTATTCTGTGAGGCACAGAAAACCAGGAGAAGTGAGGGCTCACTTGTCTATTGCCTTTTACAGATTGCAAAGCCCTTTTTATGTGCATCATCTATTTGTCCCTCACAGCAATCCCATGAGTGAGGTACTATTACCTCCCCGATTTTGTAGATAAGGAAACAAGCCTCCAAATATTAAATTCTTTACCAGCTACATAGCTCATAAATGACAAGGTGGGGGACTCAAACTCAGGCTTTCTGACCTTAATTTCTGAGTCCTTCCCACTCGGACATAGCATCTTCTGGTCCTGGGAAATTAAGTGGTTTGCAAGAGCCAGTGCAGAGTAAGGAGCTAAACCAGTGCCAGCACCCACCAATCCCCCCTCTCCCTACAGAGCCTTTGCTTCTAAACCTCTTGCTAGATCTCAAGAGGTTTTCTTTAGAGGTGTTCTTAGATACACATTTATTTTAGAAATTTCTAGGCTTTCACAAGCTTTTTACTTATTAAGTGCAGCTTTGAGGGGGAAAAAATAGAAGCCTAATAATTTAGATGCACATTTGCATACGTTACATAATGCTTCTATAAGGGGTAAGAGTCTCTAGTTGCAGGCTTATTTTAACTTTTAATAGAATGACTTTGACAGAGCAGAAATAGCAGGCTTAGTACCCAGCTCAGGTGCTTAGATGTCAGAGACATTTTTGCCCTGGCAAGTGGGGCTCCTCCTCATCTCTGAGGAGACACTAGATTTCTCTTGTCGATCTCCAGCTGGGATGATTAACTGCTCTTTGCTTGGCTTTCATCTTGCCTGGCACAGATTTCTCTTTCATCACATTCATTGCTCCAAAGCCTTTCTCTCTTGAACTTTTCATACCCATTTGAAATAGTTCAGCTTCCCTAAGTTCCTTTTACATAAGCAGAGCAAAAAAAAAAACATGGAGCCCCTCCATGGAACCCCTGGTTTGCTCAGGTGAAAACAATTCTCCCTCCCCCATCCTTATTTTTCAGTGAGACAGAATCCTTCAACAAAGGCTGAAGAGACAAAAATGTTGGAGAAGGGAACGTGGGAGTGAGGGGCACAGATGACTCAGACACCAAAGTGTAAGTTTTTATTTTCTCTCTCAGTCTTTGTGGCTGCAGCCCCCAAACACATAGCACTAGGACTTATGTTTCACAACTGACATAGCTGATTTCATGGACTTTACATGCTTCTATCATTTTCCCAAGAGTTGCCTTTTTCCCTCTGGGGACATTGTGGGACCATGTGTCCCCCTCCATCCTCCTGTCTCTCGCTTGCTGTGTGTGACTGATGCACACACGTCACTCTCGATTTCAGCAAAATGCTCTCTCTGAAACTGGCTTCGTTTCACACTGCTCAGATGTTCATGTTTTCACTGCCTGTGAAAGTACAAACTTATTGATTTTTATCTTTCTGGGTTATTTTAAGGTAGCAAATAATTTTTCATATTGAAAAATAGAATCGGTCTCATGGACACTCCAGAGTGAACCTAGACAGTTCTGACATCCAGATGTCCCCTCTCTGTTCTGTGAACACAGCACACCTTCGCTCCTGCTATCCTTTTGCCTGAAATGTATGTCTTTAAAAATGCACAGTTAAGACAGTAAATGTTTGGGAAAAAAATCCTTGGCCACATAGCTAGTTGATGGCAGTCAAAGCTAAAATGAGATTCCAACCTCACTTAATTATTCAACAAGTATTTTCTTGCTGAAGTAATACATTAATGTAGGCTTAGAATTTTGTATGATATCCATCCAATTCCAGAGCTTTGGACATGAAAGTCCTCTCCTGGCATCCCAGGAGCTAGAGTCACCCTCCTTCTCCCATTCCACCCATCCCCCTGCTCAGCCTGTCACTCTCCATTGGGAGGGTCATTTTGTCTAGAAAGTGATAGAGAGAATCAGGTCCATAAGTGTACATCATGTTCTAAGCTAGACAGTCTCAAAGGGCACTTCTAGCACAGCATTCTAAGTCTCTGGGCCCTTTGCAGAATTGTGTGTGCTGGCTTAAGAGTCTGGGTGCTGGAATCAGGCCTCATTCAAACCTCAGGTCTGCAACACACCAGGAGCCTGGGAGGAAGGACAGAAAGCAATATAAATGTGTAGGCAATTTAATCTCCCCCATTTATGTCATTTTTTTAATAAGTCAAGAATATTCATATACATACCTCTTATAAATGAGGATTAAATAAGATAATGCCTGTGAAATCCATATTACAGAACTGGGATGTGGGGGTGTAGAAAAGTCCCAATAAATGTTACCAAGTATTTTTTTAAATTTCTTAAACCATTTTTAAAGGTTACACTCCATTTACAGTTATTACAAAATATTGGCTATATTCCCCTGTTGTACAATACATCCTTGTAGCCTATCTTACACCCAGTAGTTTGTATTCAATACCTCCCTCTCCCGACCGCTAACCACTGGTTTCTTCTCTGTATCTGTGAGTCTGCTTCTTTTTTGTTATATTCACTAGTTTGTTGTATTTTTTAGATTCCATGTATAAGTGATATCATACAGTATTTGTCTTTCTCTGATTTATTTCACTTAGCATTATGCCCTCTAAGTCTATCCATGTTGCTGCAAATGGCAAAATTTCATTCTTTTTCATGGCTGAGTAATATTCGTGTGTGTGTGTGTGTGTGTGTGTGTGTGTGTGTGTGTGTGTGTGTATACCACATCTTCTTTTTCCATTCATCTGTTGATAGACACTAGGTTGATTTCATATCTTGGCAATTGTAAATACTGCTGCTAGGAACATTGGGGTGCGTGTAACTTTTCGAATTAGTGTTTTCGTTTTTTGTAGGGGATATATACCCAGGAGATGAAATGCTAGGTCATATGGTAGTTCTATTTGTAGTTTTTTGAGAAACCTCCATACTGTTACCCACAGTGGCTTTGCCAATTTACATTCCCACCAACAGGTTACCAAGTACTTTTGCCAAACTGACAGAATTTCAGATACAATTAGAAAAAATCAAGGTAGCAAGGTATTAATGAAAGCAAATTTCAAAAATGAGTTATCTGTAGTATCCCATGGTTAAAAAACACAAGTGCGGGAATTCGCTGGTGGTCCAGTGGTTAGGACTTGGCACTCTCATTGCCAGGCCCTGGGTTCGATCCCTGGTTGGGGAACTAAGATCCCACAAGCCGTGCAATGAGGCCAAAAAATAAATAAAAGAAAATATGAAACATGCAGGGATAATATGAAAAACTATAAATTTGTCTAGATGATTAACATCAAAAAGAAGGATTTTTTTATTTTTTATTTTTATTTTTTTTTGGCCTCACAGCATGTGGGATCCTAGTTCCCCAACCAGGGATCGAACCCGTGCCCCCTGCCTTGGAAGCGCAGAGTCTTAGCCACTGGACCTCCAGGGAAGTCCCTGATTGTTGTTATTAATGACCTTTGCCAAATTAAACCATGGTTGTCATTATATTTGGTATACCTGTTAACCAAAGTTCTGTTGGCAAAATCCAGCCAATATGTTGGGCACCATACAGTATTTTTTTCCTAGAGTCTTCCTATCTTGTAGCTAGAGATAAGTGTACTCTTTATAAGAATCCATAGCACTTGTGAATACCCACATCACAGTATGTGTGGCATCGCATTTTAATTTTGTTACCTATCTGACTCTCAGTATGGGGCTGACATACCCTGCCCATGAAATTGGGGGATTAGTTATGTGCAGAAGGGGTTACACATCTCTTTTCTCCAGATTTCACTGCATCACTTGCAGAATCTCTAGGATAAACTGAAGACACTAAAAACTTTTATGAAATATCAGGAAATGTTCCAGAAAGCAAAGGGTATGATACTGTGGCGCCGACTCTGGGGAATGAATGTGAGGCCTTGTTACTGACCCGTGTAGAGCTAAACTGGCCACAGACCTGGGAAAGGTCGGGAGGGCTAAACTCTATATTTCAATCCTTGAAATGTATCAAATAGCCTGGCTGTTTCTGAAAATTCATAAAAAATTATGCAGGCTAAGTCACTGAATAAAGTGTGTATTGAGTGCCCACCATATGCAATACACTGTGCTCGCTGTTGGGAATATGGTGATGAGTAAAACAGCAGCCCCGTGATGATGGTCAGAGAGGTAACAAAATTAAAATGCAATGTTACAAATACTGTGACACAGGTATTCACAGGTGCTGTGGGTTCCCATAAATAGTGCACTTTAGCTACAAGATAGAGAGATTCTTCCCAGGAAAAAATACTATAAGGTGCCCAAGATGTATTGATTAATCAGTCAATAATCACCCAGAAGGGAAACTCTGTTACTACCGTGCTAAGAGGCTTAAGGTCCCTCTGACACCTGTCACCAATTTTTTTTTTTTATTTTTATTTATCTATTTATTTATTTATGGCTGTGTTGGGTCTTCGTTTCTATGCGAGGGCTTTCTCCAGTTGCGGCAAGCGGGGGCCACTCTTCATCGCGGTGCGCGGGCCTCTCACTATCGCGGCCTCTCTTGTTGCGGAGAACAGGCTCCAGATGCGCAGGCTCAGTAGTTGTGGCTCACGGGCCTAGTCACTCCGCGGCATGTGGGATCTTCCCAGACCAGGGCTCGAACCCGCGTCCCCTGCATTGGCAGGCAGATTCTCAACCACTGCGCCACCAGGGAAGCCCCCTGTCACCAATTTTTAATGTAGGGTCTTAAGTTTTCTTAAAAAGAGGACGTATTCATCAGATTGGCATGTGGCATAAAGTTGGGAGAGAGAGTTAGAAAATTGATGACCAAAGCAAGATTCAAAAAGATATCGCAGGTTGGGAGGATGGCCTGAAACCAAGAAAAAATGTGAAATTTTGTATAAAAATATACATAAGAACAGAAAGAGTGAAAACTGGCTCAGAAACAGCCTATATGGGAAGACTTAGGGAATGATTAACTGGAAGTTCTTCTTGGTCTGACTGCAAGCTTCTTTAACAAAGCAAAACGTCATTACTAAACTATGGTATCCTTGAGGACAGGAATCACATCTTAAATATTAAATACCCCTCCCTTGCCTTGCATAGGACCTAATACAGAGTGTGAGCTCTGTAAAACTTTCTTAAATGGAGTCAGAACTAAAGAGCCCAAAGTAGTAGTCTCCACGAACGAATGGGCTTTGGTCAGAACCATCAGGGAAGACTATCAGCTCTCCTCCTATGTACCACCTTCCTGATACTGCTCTGGGCTTTCTCCTCCTAGTTTCTTCTTGCAATAAAAATCAGAATCCTCTGCATGATTGACAAGTTGACCCCATCTCCCACCTGACCTCCAGCCCCACCCCACAGGACCTCCTCTATCCTCACACGCTGCTCCAGCGCTTTTCATTCCTCCAAGGCCCCAGTGTCCCTTCCAGCCTGGTCTCTGATGGGAGACTCCACCCCCCCCCCTCATACGTATACACATGTGTTCCACTTGCTTCTCCTGGTTCACCCTGGCTTTTCACTGTAACCTATGCAGGGAAACCTCCCCTGAACCCCCCAGCCCTGGGCATGTCCAAGTTCCTGATATGTCCCCTTTCTAGCACTTATCACCATCATCCTCCAATGTTGACCATGGAATTCTTATTTCAGATCTGCCTCCCATGCAAAAGTGTGAACTCCATGAAGGTGCAGCTGTCTTGTGTCTTCACCACTGAATCTCAGGTACCCAGACCAGTATTTCTCAAGCTTTAATGTGCCTATGAATGAATGAATGACCTGGGGGATCTTGTTAAGCTGCGGATTCTGATCCAGTAGGTGTGGGGTGGGGCCCGAGAACCTGCTTTTCTTCCAAGTGATGCTGATGTTACGGGTCTTCTGAATCACTTTGAGTAGCCAAGTCTTACAGCACAGCTTGTCCCCGTGTCCCCACTGCCTTTAATCCATCCCCTTCTTTCCATCCTTACAGCTATTGCCTTAATGGAATCCTTTTGCATCTCTTATCCAGATGATCTGATCTCCCAGCTGTTCTTCCTGCCTCAGTTTCCTAGACGTCCAACCCCTGGGTCTTACACCTTCAAAGTGTCTTTCTAATATGTAAACCTGTCATGTTGTCCCTCTTCTTTAAAAACTTTAGAGATTCCCTGTCACCTTGTAGGAAAATAGTCTAAGCTCCTCAGTATGACATTCAAGGCTCTACCCTGCCTACTTTTCTGATCCTACCTCTTTTGTACCCCAATCTCATATCCCACACTCCTGACCTATCAAAGCCTTTGCAGTTCCACGGACTCACTAGGCTGTTTCATTCCTCCCTACCTTTGCTCAGGCTGCTGACTCTCCCAGAAATACCCTCCCCCTCCCCCTGCTCCATCTGCCTGTCAGAAGTCCACACTCATACTCTGAATTACCTCCCCTTGGTGGGAAGCATTTCCAAGGATTCCCCTCTCCAAGGAGAACTGGCAGCTCCCTCATTTTCTTACCAAGTCCAAGCTCGTACTGCTCCCCACGTGACAGGTCAATAAATTGAGAGACAGTTTGCTGGGGCAAGGAGTAGGGACTTTATTTGGAAAGCCAGCAGGCCGAGAAGATGGTGGACTAGTGTCCCAAAGAACCATCTTCCCTGAGTTAAATTCAGGCTTCCTTAATACTAAAAGGAGAGGGGGTAAAGTCCTGGTTCCAGGATGTGTTAACTTCTTTTTTCCTGTAGCCACTTACAGGTGGGCCTGGTCAGGAGGTTTCCTGTGGGCTAAACAAAGGTATTTTAGCTTAACGCTCATCATATGGGAGGCAGGGTTCTCAGAGATGAGCCATTATATATACCTGAAGCTATAGGCAACATCCCTTTAGTGATTAACTTGTAGCAAAAGCAATAGAATACGAAGGTTAAAGTAATTTGTTCTTCCCTATTACAATTTGGGTTTCACTGTAGCTGTCTATGCTGGACTGTCTTATTTACAGGGCAGCCTCTTCCTTCTGGGCAGTGAGTTCTCTGAGCACAGAACTTTCTCACCCATCCATGTTACCCTTACACCTGGCACATGGGACACTTAAGGCATGTTTAACACATATGAATGGATGTTATCATGCTTTGCTCCAGATGCCATATTTTAAAGGTGATGCTTTGACACAGTGGGGTCCTTCTAAGGAAGGCACACCAGTACTGGTCCAGAAACCCCGTGACATGAGAAACAGTTCAAAGAACAGTCTCAACATAAATCCTGAAGAAAAGATGTGCCTGCACATTGTAGGTGCTCAATATTTATTGAATGATGAACAAACGAGTCATAATAGCTCTCTTCATACGGAGCTGTCAGGTAGAAGAGAGCACACACGCATCCGGAGTTACCTGTAGCTCCCGAAGCTCCAACATTATATCTAAGGCAGAGATTTCGGTCCATTAAAATAATGAATTTCCTAACAAGACCAAGATGTACCAAACCGCACTTCCTCTAGGAGCCATCTAAATGATTTCTTTCTTTTACCAAAAGATAAAAACAAAGTAACACAACACATTCTCTGGACCAGTTAGAGTTATTTTTGTGGCAAATGACAGAAAAAAGTTTAAGTTGTGGGTGATTTATTGCCTCTAATGATGTATGTCATCAGGACCCTCTCTCTCCCGCTCTCTTTCCCTTTATCTCCCCACTCCCCACTTTCTCCTCTGTTGGCTTCAGTGTAGAGACCCCACACACAGCTCCAGCTCACTTCTCCCCAAAGCAAAGAAAGGACACGGTCCTCTGACCGGACCAGCTGGAACTGTAGCTGAACAAAGCCCAGTGGCCCCAGGAAGACGGTTCTCTGGTACACAGAGGATCACCTACCAGTGTAGGACCAAGTATACCTGTGGGAGGAGAATAAGATGGGACTGAGGGTGAAGGAGGGGGCAATTTCCTAGACTAACACTGGCTAAGAGTTACCCGAAGGAAAAATAAGAGCTGGAGGACAAAAACAGCACTTAGCCACCGCGGCCTGAACACTTGTCCCTATTCCAGAACTTATAACTGCATTCAGTATTACATTTGCCCATAATATAAATTCAGCTGACAACCACTGGTTATTAAAAATTCCTGAGCAATTCAACCCACATTTTACTAACCTAAAAAGATTTCACTATTCCTATAACATAGACTAGAAGACATTTTCTGCGTTGACTTTCTTTATTCACTTCTTCAAAAAAAATGTTGTTACTGTATTGAGGATACAATGAGGAGGAAAACTGTCCTCATGAAGCCTATAATCTCACAGAGAAGGCAGCCAAGTAAAATGACAATCACAAAGCAGGTGACAAGTACTTTAAGAAAATAACTCGTCTCCATATTGTTGTATTGAGATAGAAAAAGATAAAGCGAAAGTTTCATCACACTCCTTTATGACCAAACATCGTTTTCTTTGTTAACACGACTAGCTGCCTCTCTGAGTTAGGATGTCAACTGGCTGAAATGTTATTTTGGCCGAAGTAATCTCAATGTTTCCCTGGCATAGCAGCAGAAGAAAAGGGATCCTCTTGCTTGGAGCGCTCAGTTTCAAAGCTGGAAGAACTCATGGATGTAACATTGCAGACACTGGAAATCAGCACCTTCAGAGCACAAAAAGCAGCAGATCACTTCACGTGAAATCAGTAGCTCCTATCAGTGGCTGGGTCTATAAAGAATAAAAAAAGGAGGAAGTGAGGAGATTAGCAATGTCTTGATTCCCACACCATTTAATCCCTTGTGCCACCCATACTTCCCACTTGGTCATCAGTTTCACTTATTTTTCTCAGGTTGATGTTTTGAACTTCTATCATGATCCCACAAAGTATATGACCTCTCAGATGTCACCTTGGCTGTGGACATCCTTTTCTCTGTCCATAGTGACATGGCATACTACTCACCTTTCAGAATCTGCAGTAGGTGAAAAGGTTTGGGTGATACCCTTTTCTCAGGCAGAGAATAACAACACTTTCTTTTACTTGCCGCTCCAGCCTTGATCATATGTTTCAGGTTATTTAGGTTTTGAGTGATGGCAGTGGTTGCTGAATTACAAAGTTCATCAGAATTCTGAGCTCTGCTTCTCACCTTGTTTTTAAAAATTTTCCTGTCGCTTATTAAAATCTTAGTTGCTGTTGTTAAGTAGCAACTGTATTAACACTGAGTTAAAGAGACATCTAAAATAACTGCTCAGTGGGATTATTTTGCTATCCCTTCTGCAGGAGGCACAGATGTGCTACACTCAGGTGATCGAAGAGGCAATGGGTTCCATTGTAATTGCTGTGGGCCCAGCTGGGCTGACATTTTAATTTCTGTCTCTTTTGTGGCTTCCATTATCTTGGGGGCCAAGGTAAGAACGTGTCTGGAATCACAATTTGTGGAAGGTTAGTGAAATTCTGGAACAGGGCCAGGACCATTCAGTGCTTGGGATGGATTTCTTGGAGTCTCTCCAAATGTATGGGTTGTCCATTAGTGCCACGTGGCCAGACCTGAGTTTAGAATAGAGAGTTAAGACAAAATTATGCTTACTGCAGCCTGGTTGTACAATGGAAAAAAACAGAACAGAGGTGAGTGGTCTGGAGAGGGTTGCTTCAGTGCTTTAGAAAGCTAGTTCCACAGAGGAATGCTCCCTGGGTGTATAAAGGGTTTAGGGTGCTTAGAAAGCAGTTCTTAAATAAATATAAAAGATGAATTACAGGGAAAATAATGGCTAAGACTGAAAAGGCTCTGGTTTGGGGAAAATGTTCTGCCTCCCAAAAAGAAGGTAGTTCTATGTAATGAATAAAAGCATGGCATTCTGGTTCAGCCTGGGTGGGTGTCCCAGCTTCACCAGTTATCAGCTGTAAGACTTTGAGAAAGTTAACTTCTCAGAAAAGCAGCAGTCTTGTGAAGTTACGGTTAAATGAGGTAATACATATAAAGTGTTTAGCATAATGCCTGACACATAGAAAGTGTTATTTCAAGCCTTATAAGGAGACAATCTAAAATGTTATAATCCAGCGGCTTATAAGGTTTTGGGGTCTCAATCTACCTTGGGAATTTGATGAAAACTATGGATCCTTGTTCCTCAGGGGAAAAAAAATGCACATATATAAAATTTTTATGCACGGTTTTAGGGAATTCAAATATACAAGGAAGTACAACCATACACTTCAGGTTAAGATTTTTTGTTCTAGGGCTACACTCATTCCCAAAAGAGAGAATAAAGACATCAGTTTTATTTATTTTTTATATTTTTTGATGATTTATAATTATAGTCTCAACTTTTTAGAATTGGAGGGAATTTTATCTAGTCTAAACCCCCCTCGACCCCCGCTTTTTAGGAGTAATAATATTAAGGTCCTAGGAAAACTTGGTGTTTCAGATAAACAGGGAACTCTTTATCAATTTCACATTTCTATAATTAAAAAGCTTAATTTTCTCTTTATCAGCTACCCTTCATGTTCCAGATGCTCCTTAAAATTTAGTATATTTCTACTCCATTTTTAGCCCTGTTCTCTGAAATACATTTACAGCCCTCAGAAGCTCACGTTCATTCAAAGCCCATGATATTTACAACGATCTTTTTTTCCCTTGTGTATATGAATTAGCATATTAAAATCGACTCTGCCATACCTGTTTGACATTGTGCTATTTGATCGAGAAGAGCCTTGCTGAAATGCGGTACTAGAGTAACAATTCCATCGGGCGGGAATTCAAATTAACAAAGACTTCTCGGGCACCTACAATGGGACAGGCTCCATTCTGTGCACCTGGGAAACATGAATGAAAAGAACTCAGACAGAGACGTGTGCCCTCAGGGAGCTTACAGTCTATGACGAAAATGATCTTTGCTTTTGGAAGGATTTGGCTGGGGTTGAGATTCTGTTCATGGGCAGGACCAGAGCTAACCTGAAAGGTTATTATCTACATGAATGTCACCCACGCCTCCATCACTGTTCCTCAGGGATACTTGCCTTCATTTGTTTCAACAATAGCTGACTCAGCATGGGCAGCACAAAACACAGAATGGCCAAAGTGTGCCTGGGCAAAATCCCACCATACCTTCCCCCTGGCCAGAGCATGAACTACATCAAGCAGCAAATAGGCCATGCTTAGGTAAGTCATCTCTAGGCTTTCCACTGCACAAAATAGTTTAAGCTCTTCTCCTTTGCTTCCAGGATACTTTGGGTGACTTTTGAGGAGAATGTGAACAAGAGAGCAAAGGTACTGGGGTTGGCAGTTTGCTCTAGTGAGAAGGGAGCAGAAAGTAGGGCTGATGATATGGGAAAGAGTCAGATGAAATAAAAGGGATGGGAGATGATTGGAACATGAAAAGTTGGAAGTAGGTCATATAAGTGACACGCCAAAGGCAAGAGACATTAAAAGGCTCTGAAAAATCATGTGATCTTATTGAATATGCTTCTGGAGAAGCAGAGGCGACACAAAGTTGGTATAGCTAACATGTCACTGTGATCCATGGGCTCTGAGGAATTCACCTAATCTCACTCTGAAATAGGGTAGAATGATGTCAATGAAGCCCTGAAGATAAAGAGCAAATAGAACAAAGCTGAGGGGGTGCGGAGCTGGCTCAGGAGCTGGCAGGTGGAGCTAGAGCCGCTCTTCACCCCCAGGTCGTTGTCCTGTCTCGGGGCTCAGATGGCTGGTCTTCACTCTGAAGATACTTTGGGCAGCTCCAGGGCTACAGAAATTAGGCCACCAACACACCCAAGCATCTGCCTTCCCTTTGCTTTTTCCACCTAGAAAAATCTTACCACTCCTTGTTACCCTCCACATCTAGAACCTTATCCTTGTCTGGCTAAATTTACTCCTTAGTTCTTTGAAAAAGAGGAGAAAATCTTCTTGATGTTCTCAGGAGGATCCAACTTAGACTTTGCTTCAGGCCCTTTTTACCTGAGATGTCACTGCACAAGCAACTAAGAACTATAGTGAAAAAGCAAAAATTATGTTCATGACATCTGAGGAAGGCGAAATCAACCTAAATGAGTTACATCATTTGTTCAGGAGAACAAAATCATTGTCTTATGACGTGGTAATGCGGTGACTTCTTTCTCGTGCACTCAGAATCTGCAAGCCGCAATACTTTTGTCAGATGAATCGCTTATCTCTTCTCCCAGTGAATGCTATGATAGACAACAGTATAAATATCCTGTAGATTGGGCCCTTGGTTTTGTAAACAACCATGAAATAAATAAGGCATTTTGCCTGATGACCAAGGCAGACTCATAAATAGGTTTCTATAAACGGAGGGTAATTGTAAAATGCAAAGAGGAAAGAATCCATGGCTTGGTCCATGCTTTATATATCCTGCCCATTACACCTCCCAGAAGACCCTCTCAGCCCAGACCTATATTTTAAAAAAACTGGACCTATTTATAGTATGGTTAGGTTCTTCTAGAGTCATACAGAATACATGAGGTATATTATCTTCTGTGATTTTGTCCATCTCCCTAAAGGTAGTTACCTCCTGTAGAGTAAAACTGAGAATCATCAGCTATTGGCTAGTAGGCAAAGCTCTTGATGGCAAGAGCCAAGGCACTGTATCTTAGAACTCCAGCTCTTAAATGGGGATGATACGTCCCGTTCATTAACTGGCAAACTGCAGTTCTTCAGTTAAAAGCTTAAGGAATGGGACTTCCCTGGTGGTGCAGTGGTTAAGAATCCGCCTGCCAGTGCAGGGGACACGGGTTCGATCCCTGGTCCGGGAAGATCCCACATGCCATGGAGCAACTAAGCCCGTGTGCCACAACTACTGAGCCCACACACTGCAACTACTGAAGCCTGCGCACCTAGAGCCCATGCTCCACAAGAGAAGCCACTGCAATGAAGAAGAAGCCCACACACCGGAACGAAGAATAGCCCCTGCTCAACACAACTGGAGAAAGCCCATGTGCAGCAATGAAGACCCAACACAGTCAAAAATAAATAAATAAATAATTAATTAATTTAAAAAAAAAACTTAAGGAATGATTATGACCCACTATCTCTAGCTTAGCAAAAAAGAATTTGTTGGAAATTCCCTGGCAGTCCAGTGGTTAGGACTCCACCGCGCTTCCAAAAGCAGGGGCTCCAGTTCAATCCCTGGTCAAGGAACTATGAGGAACTAAGATCCTGCAAGCTGTGAGGCACGGCCAAAAAAAAAAAAAAGAATTTGTAGAGAGCAGGACACATAAAGGCATATATCCATGTGTGTGGACACATACACTCACCTAATACGCGTGAGAGCCCAAGTCCCAGAGAAGATGGTCTTTCTTCATCTTCATCTAGAGAGAGGTTAGAATGGGGGTTACATTGTGGTCATTTAATTTCTCCAGACACTTAGGTTCTTCATTTTCCCACAGGCTCTCTGACACAGAATTCTCTATCTTGTAATGTGATTGAACAGACTAACTAAAAGAAGACCAAAACGTACTTTGCGAACACAAGTGCAATAAAGATGCTTTGATGATCAACCTTGCGTGTTATCAAGTACTTGAGGCCCTTTTAAATCAAAACAAACAGTGGTAAATGGCATCAGGGAACCCAAACATTAAAATTCAAGTAAATTTCAATTGCTATTGAAAAATTATTGTTGTATGAAAAATTTTAAAAATAATAATAGCTAACATTTATTGAGTGCTCATAATAGGAGGGACACTGTTCTATGCACTTTACATAAATTTTTTCATTTAATCCTCAAAAAACCCTACAAAGTAAGTACTAAAAAATGAAATTTGAAGAGTTTTTGAACAGTGACTTGATTATACAATACCGAGATAGAAAAAATTTCACCCGTACAGAGTTCTTAGGTAATACATTTCAGGTCACAGCTGAAGTTCCACTTGTGTAATATATTTCCATTTGTTTCCATTCCTCAGCATTCCAATTCCCCATAGACATGTGACTCTCTAGATGTTCATGTCTTCTTGAAGAAACAGAAAATGCAAAGCGACAGGCCTTGAGTATACAGAAATAACTGTAGAGTTACTGCATCAACAGCAAGTCCAACACGACCACAACCCTTCTAGTATGGCCCAGGGAGAAGCACCACTTCCTTTAATTTCCCATCCACAAAGTTTCCAAAGGTGTGGCAAAAACAGTCCTCACTGGTCAGGTGAAGTACCTCCTTTATTTTCCAAGGTCTTAGCAATTCCTAAGAACTATTTTACCTACAAGATAGAGAATGGGTTCAAGGGTGGCTGAGCTCAGAATAAGCCCAATATAAATGAGAGAGAGAGAGAGAAGGAGAAGGGGAAAGGGAAGAAGAAGAAGAAGAAAAAGAGGAGGAGGAGGAGGGGGAGGAGGAGGGGGAGGGGGAGGGGGAAGGGGAGGGGGGAGGAGGGGGCAGGAGGGGGAGGAGGAGAAAAGAAGAAGGAGGAGAGGGAGGAGGAGGAAGGGGGCAGGGAGGGCAGAAGAGGGAGAAAGAGGGAAAGAGGGAAGGGGAGGGGGAAGGAAGGGAGGAAGGAGGGGAGAGAGAGAAAGAGAGAGACTTAGAAAGGGAAGAATAAGCAGCGGCTCCTGCAGAGACAAGGCATGTGAGGCACAGGAATGGAAACCAAGAATATTCCAGATCTATTCTGGTTAGCTGAGTTGAGCTCCTCCAAGGCTAGTGATTGGCCCTACGGAAACAAATCACTTGTTGAGGCACATTCCTCACCTGGCAAGTTGAGTCAAATTAAAACATTTATACCTGTTCATATTTATATGCCTGGTCCCCTTTGTATTTCATAAAGACCACCACAGTGATCTTTAACCTGCAAACTGACACAAAGCTGCCCTCATTCACTTTATCTTTTTCTTGACTAACTACTTAGTTCTTGGAAACATTCAAGGACATTTAACTTTGATTTCTCTTTTTACTTTTTAAAAAAATCTTTTTGGTTCAAAAACTCTAGAAAATCATTAAACTGGGCCAGCAGGCATGAGGTCTGAATGAAGGATAAAGAGTGGAAAGGGAGAAAGCCTTTTGTCTCTCAAAGTTTTCTTCACAGGCAGTTGCTCACGTAGACACATTAGAATCACTTTGACATTAAACTTGGAGAGAAGCAGTTCGGCTAATAGATTACTGATCTCCATTCTCCAACTGGGAACACAAAACGTTCTAAAAAGTTTGAGAGCAGACTTGCTTAATGAAACGTAAAAATTTTCTATGTGCAAAAATCAAAATGCGGTTTTCTGGCTCCGCGCATTCCAGTTCTTTCTTTTGAATGTCTGACTTTTCACATCCATTTACTAATGAGAACTAAGAGTAATACTTCCTATTTGTAAGTGCTTGACATGTAAGGGAAGGAAGATGGTTTTAGTCTCTTTTGATTGAAAGAAACAGGCGCACTCAAGTTACTTCACAAAATTAGTGGTGGAAGGAGATTCAGATAGGGGTAGGGGCGGTTACAGGGATACATAGCAGGGACCAGAACTGGAAACACCCAGGATCGAAGGCACCTCTAAATACCAGTGTCATAGTGTCTTTGCTTTCTTTCTGTGCATTGTCTCTATGCTTCTTTTCCAACCAGCTTCCTCAACCTTTACTCTCTATCTGTTCTGCCCCTTCATAGTTTTAGCGTCCATATGGTTCATGACATCCTCTCACAATCTGATTTTGCTGCCAACTGGCCTGGTGCCTTACTTTCCAATTGCTGAATTTCCCAGAAAGGCAACTGATCGGCCCAGATCATCATTTTAAGCTAGTCCATCCAGATGGCTGGCCAGGTCACAGAATGTCTGTCTTCCAGCAAGCATCTACCCCTTGGTCCACTCATCTGAGACAAGGGGCAAACACACGGTATAGAGCACCATTGTGTAGAATGAGGCCACAAGCAGAAAGATTTCCTTAGAGGAGAATCTGAATGGGACAGGTTGAGATAAATATCTCTAGTTTGCTGGCAGATTATGTGGAAACCAGTTCATTCATCTTCTTTCTTAGAGGAGCTAATCTCAACCAATCACAATGGACCCGGACCATCCTTGATACAGCATGTAAGAGGAGCAATGGCAACTTACTTCTTTCCTCTCCCCTCTCGCTCAACTTTATCTCCATTACATCCATCACTTTACCTTCATGACTAACCAAGTGCCTAGGAATCATCAGACTTATATATCAAAACATTTGGCACTTCAACTTAGAGTGTCAACAAAAGTATTTTTCACATCCCAGGATCATTTAGTTTTATTTTAGAGTAACATGCCAGTGGGCAATAAAATATTAGAATAGGGAATAATGCGTATTTCTTTTCCTACTCCCATAGCATTGATCTCAGTAGGAATCCAACTACTGGAGGTGCCCACACTGTATTTGGTGGATGTTGGGAGATCTAAGTCAGTGGACCTCACAGTTTGGTAACCTATCACAGAGAATTAGTTCAAAGAATATTTACAATATTCTGAATGTACAATGCCAAGGCAGGATTGAATAATACTATAAACACTGGCATCAAGCAAATCTGGGTTCAAATCTCAAATGTCTTGTAATAACTGTGACTTTGACCAAACTTTTAATCCCTATAAATCATTTGAAAAATGGAGATAATAATAACCATTTCACAGGCATTTTATAAATATTAGGTAAGATAATGTATATAGGATATTGCAAAATGACTGGTACATAGTAAGCATTCAGTAAGTGGTAGTGGTTGCTTCTATCACTGTATCTATTATGATTATAGTATCATTACCATGAATGTTGTGGGGATTAGAGAAAATAGGTTAGAGATATGAGGATTACCTTCAAATACTTCAGAGTCTTAAGAGAGATAAAATAGATGTACCTCTTAGAAATGGTGCCTACATTTAACTTGCACATGGACAGATGGAACTCATCATGGTGGTGGCCTGAGTGAGAAATGTCAAGTGTGAAATAATGATGTTAAATGATATTCTTTAATCTGGAAAAAGAAGTTAAATAGGGATAGTGCTTCTTAGAAAAAGAAAGGAGGATTGCTCCCAGCATAAAAGTTTGTCTACTGTACTGTAAAAAGTCAGGATTCATAGGAGTTTTATAACTGGAACAGGAACTATATTAAGAGGAGAATTGAAACAACAAGATGAGAGTTGCAGATGGAAAGGACCTACTGGCTGGAATATGGGGAGTCACTGTCAGAAACAGTGGACACCCCGCCACTTGGGTTTCCATTTTACTTCCTCAGGGAGGCCAGGACCAGGTTAGATTCCCCTGCTCTATGTTCCCTTCCTGTGTTTTCCCTACTGTAATACTCATTACATATTGGCATTACTTGTTTGAAGTCCATCTTCTCTGCTAGAGTATCTGTTCTGTAAGACCCTGACTCTCATGTTTATCACTTTATCTCCATGGCTAGCCAAGAGCCTGGCACATGGTAAGTACTCCAGAGACATATGTTGAGGAAATTAATGTGTGACTGCGGGAATGAATTGAGTAATGAACATGGAATTAAAAGGTGATTTCATTATATACTCTTCTGTATTGTTCTCTAGTATTTATAAGGGTTAATCCTATCCTCCTGTTGACATTGTAAATTGCATGGAGACACAGCAAGAATTCTGCATCATGTGTCTCCATCACTACCACTAAGGCATCCAGTTACAGGCATAAATGCTCAAAGGAGCTTTCTGAGTTCTTTGCTAATAATTCTCTTACCCTCTCTTCTCCATTTTCTATTTATCTTCTACACCAATGCAGAGATTATACCCCAGTCTCACTATTAGATTATAAACTTATATTTTGTTAGTTTTTTGTCGCCAGGACTTACTACTTGCTGAGGGTCCAATAAATAAATGAGCAAATAAAAGACTATCTGTACAGCATGTATTTCAAAGCATACTCTTGCAAAGTTGCAGCCTTCCAGAATCTTACAAGATGCTATTGTGATTCCAAGCTTGCAGCTCATGTGGGAATGCCAACATTTTATCTTTGAAATTGCTGTGTTTGTTACATTTATATAATTGTTGAAAGCTGCTTCTTGCTAACAAGGCAAATTTTACCTTTGCATGAAAATCATTTTACAGTTTTAAGACAACTTGGGAATTTTATTTGGTAAAAATATGTGTACTCGCTTTCCAGTTAACAAACTCTAATACATCCAACCATTTCATCCAACAAGCACTTTCAAGCACCTCCTCTTAGGTTCCAAGTACTTGAAATACTCAGATGAATAAGATTCATCCCTGAAGATGCTCCAAGTCTGTATGTAATTGTCACTTTCAGAAGGCCTGAAAGTTGAAGTATAGACTGTTTCCTTCTAAGGGTCCCTTCAATCCCACCTCAGTTCTACATGTTGATTTACTGCAAATCCTTCACAATAGAATACTATGTCATCTAAGATATCCGAGTCTAAAAATTATAACTCTTCTGTGCTCTTATTAATTGGATCCTACTTCCAAACTCCTTCACTCTCATGTGGATTTTTGTTTTATTCACCCACTTTCCTTTCTAACACCCAGACAGCCAGCATATTTCACAATGATCTTTCCTTAAAATATATAAAATTATTTCTCTATCTCAGTTTCCTTACATCTGAAAGAAGGATATTGAGAATTGGGGAGAGTGAATTTAGATTATCAAGGAGATGAACAGACTCACAGAAGAAATAAGGGAACAAAGGAAAACCAAGGCAACTCTGGGGATTTTTGAGACTAGAGCTGCTTTTACTTTCTCCCTGCTTACTTGCAGAAATTCTCCTACTTCTCCTATCCTACTAATCCTGCTTGCACTAGATTCTCATGGAAATCCTAAGACAAAACAAATTCACAGAATTTTAGAGCTTGGAAAGGTCTTTGCAATTCTCAGACACGGATTAACCACAAATTTATTAAAATTTAAACTTTAGTGTCCATCACTAGCACTGGCCCCTTCCAAGGCCCTTGGAGAGTCCAGAGCAATGTGTTCACGTGGTCATATTCTTAATTAAATTTCAAAAGCAAGCTATTTTAACCATTATTGGTAAAGACCATAGTCTCTTTTCACTTAAGTTACCTCTTTCAAACTCTCCTTCATGCTGGAAGAATTGGGAAGCCATGTGTATTTTTGTTATTCTGGCTAAGGGAACGTTAAGATGCAGACACCTTTAGCTTGGGTTTGGTGGGTTATATAGAGAGAGCAAGATCACAGTCATTTCAGTGTGTGGTTGTTGTTTTGAGTTGTCCCAACGTAAGAATGGGTTCTAGGAATATTTCTATCGCCCACCAGGCCAATTTACATGCATCAGATCACAAAGATGTAGGTTGGAGGACATTTCATGATGCATAAGTATCCTAGGGCACTAGACTAGAGAAAAATATTGAATTACCTTTCTATTTTCTCCATCGAAGATAACATTTCAAAAATCATTGTCATATGAAGAGGAAATCAAAATATACAGCCCAAAATATGTAGGGAAAAAAGTAACACAGGGTTGTGTCAGGTAGTTAATTAATAGAGATCTGTTATTTATTTGGATTTTGTGATGTTTATAGTATTTTCAACTTTTTAAAGTTTATTGATTCTATTGCTGATTTTAAATAAGTATTTGGTTTCATAAATAATTTTGCATCCATAGTTTTATATTCTTTTATTAAGGCAGGTCCCCACATTATATAAGCTTCAATTTTCCTACAATCTGGATTTGGCCCTGACCCTACTTAATCACCCTTCCACATTTAATAGATAAGAAAACTGAGACCCAAAATCGCATCGTTTACAGCACTACTGAACTAAACCCTGGGTCCTCTGACTTTCTGTCCATTGCTATTTCTACCACCCTACATTCCCTTCTGAGAAGTACCTTGAAAATCAAAGATCTTCACAGAAAAAAAAAGAAACAAATAAAAAAGATCTCCTGACCACAGTATATAATAATAGTAAATATTTATATAGCATTTCTTATATGCTAGGTATTGTTTTACAGTGCTTTACATATAGCTTATTTAATCCTCAAAACAACTCTATGACTAAGCTAATATTAATATCCTCTTTTCAGATGACAAAAATCGAGACATAGAAAAGTTAAGTAACTAGACCAAGGTCACACAGTACGTAGAGAACATAACATCCTTTGTATTGTGGCAGCTAGCAGCAAACATTTTCTGAGGGCTTGCAATGTTCTAGTCACTTTGCTGAACACTACAGTGCGTTAATCTCATTCAATCTTCACAATCACTCTTTGAGGAGGTAGCATTATTACTCAGTCTTACAGATGAGGAAACTGAAACCTAAAGACAGTAAGTAACTTGCCCAAGGTCATATATCTAGTAAGGGGCAAAGTCAGTGCTCAAATCCATATCTGACTCCAGAGCCCAGGCTCTTAGTCTCCATGTGATAATGCCCATCAAAGAAAACACTCTCGGGCTTCCCTGGTGGCGCAGTGGTTGGGAGTCTGCCTGCCAATGCAGGGGACGCGGGTTCAGGCCCTGGTCTGGGAGGATCCCGCATGCTGCGGAGCGGCTGGGCCCATGAGCCACGATTGCTGGGCCTGCGCGTCTGGAGCCTGTGCTCCACAGCGGGAGAGGCCGCGATGGTGGGGGGCCCGCGCGCCGCGGTGGAGGGTGGCCCCCACTTGCCGCAGCTGGAGAAGGCCCTCGCACAGAAACGGGGACCCAACACAGCCATAAATAAAAATAAATAAATAAATAAGTAAAATTAAAAAAAAAAAAAAAAAAAGAAAACACTCTCATGGTCCTTCTACTACTGCCACATTCCCCTTGGTCCCTTTCTCCTAAAGCTACAATTAGAATGGGGATGCGGGCAGACTTAGAATAAGGAGTGGGGTGAAGAGTGTAAAGGACATAATAGTCCCTTCTTAGACAACTATCCTTCCCATTGTGTACACACACACACACACACACACACGTCAGGGTACCTAGCTATCCATCATGATATTCCTTTTTTAAATATATATTTTTTATGGAAATATAGTTGATTTACATATCATGATAATCTTTACATCTGACCCCTTTCCTCAACTTTTGCTATAGCCAAGAGATGACAAGCTTCTTTTCAATTCATATTCTATGATAAAGTTAAGAGGGACAGTCAGCAGATCAGTAATTTAGGTATTTAGGTGCTGGAGACAGTTTATAGAGGTGGCGAATCCTTACAAAGATCAAGAAGATAATGTAAATAAAGTGGCAAAATAGAACCCAAAAGAGTGACAGAGATGTTGGTAAATTAGAAAGTGCATGTCCAAACCCAAATAGCAGGTACTGGGTTCCAGCAGACGCTTGCCATGTGGCAGTATGGGTCCAGTGTGATCAGATCTGACAAATTTTCAAGAGACGCCAGAAATCTAGATTTGGGGGCGGGAGGCGCAAAATCTCCTAAATTATAAATATTTAAAGTAATTCAATGTTTAAAAAGCACTGTGCTGGCTAACATCTTGCAGGCCAAACAAACAACAACAAACCCACATCTGAGGGTCTCGCTCGCCTTTGCAGTCTGCTTTACATGGGGTTAAATGCAGGAAACTCTGAAATAGGAAGTTAGAAGAGAAAGCCGACAGAAATTTGGATGTTGGTGGAATATTTGTTCTTTGAAAAATGAGCTTTGGTATGAATAATTTTCTCGGTGGAGGTGGGTGATGGAGGGGGTGGGATGGGAATGGGCACTCAAGCAGTGGTCTTTTTGGATCAGATCTTCTTAATTTCTCCTTTGGAGTAGTATTGGTCTTGGGCCGCAGGAATCTAATGAACAGCTCAAAGGGAGCAATCAACTTATAATTGTGTGAAGTACAAATTCCTTTGTGCACAAAACAAATTACAGTATTTGCAAATTTGTAAATAATGCAGGACTTTCCCTGAAATCCAAAGGCTTTGGTTGCCCCCAGGGGAAAGAAAAAGAAGTCTGAGGAAGCAAAAGGTTAGAAAATGACCTATTGTCTCAAGAAATGGAATTTAAAAAATATCTTTAGTAATTGATTTTTTTCAATCGAATCCTTATTTAGGAACTATAAAGGGGCCCATTCTTAGGTCAGTAGAATGAGAATATCTAGAGAAGTAAACAGTTTTAAGTCCAAAAGTCACAGCACGTTACTAACAGGGTATCTTCTTTCAAAAGCGCCGAGCATAAAAATGTGCCTCAACCCTCCCTCCCTACACCCTTGGTTTGTGGTAGGAAGTTTCATTTTATAAAAGAGATAGCAAGTCCCAGTTATGATCATTATGTACAATGTCAGAGAAGGAATTGGTGACAGATAAGGACACGAATCCAATCTCTCTGCTTTGCAACAATAGTTGATTTGTACCATTCAATTCACAAATATGTATTGGGATCCTTTTATAAGTTCCTGTAGCTGTTATTAGAGATTCAAAAGAGATGTTCTAGCAGAACTTATGGTGTACTGAGGAAAGTCAGAGTGAAAACTCCTTATTTTCTCCAAGATTTTTTAAGCACTTCTCTTAAAGTTGGTTGAGCTAGGAGTTGGGAGTGAATAAGTGAATGTAGTCCATCCCTGCCCTTAAGGGGTTCACCAGTCTAATGAGAACATAGAATTTGAACCAATCATTTCAGTATTGAGCTTGATGCTAAGGAAGAGGTATAGGAAAGCACTTTGGATGCTTTGGCAAGTGCATATTTCTACCGGGAGATCTTTCAAAGAGAAAGAGATAGAGGGCATTCGAAGTAGAGGTAAGTGGACTATTGACTGGCCTTCTGTAGGAGAATGACAGATCAGATTTGTGCTTTCAAATGATTCTCTCCCCTGTGCTCTTATTCACTGTGAGTTGGTTGCAAATTGGTTAAACCTTTCCACAAAATCTTTTAGCAAATTGCATCAAAAGCCTTAAAACATATTCATATCCTTTAGGTTAGAAATTCCATATCTAGGAATAAAAGATGCTGCCAGAAACTTACATATGAGGAAGCTTATCAGAGCATTATTTATAATCATGAGAAACTGGAAACAACCTACATGTTCCATAGTGGAGTAATGGTTAAATAATTTACGGTACGTCCAAGCCATGTGATTTTATGCACAACTAGGAAAAAAAAGTCACATTTAAAAAAAAAATAGTTCAAAACAAGCAAAAACTATTTTTAAATGATGTAAAATGTTTAATGAAGTGTCATTCTCATTTTGTAATTAAAAAGTAGTGCTCCACATTGGTTGTTAATTTTCACCCAGATCCTACTTTCCTAAAGTTCTTTCTTGTTTTAGATCAACCAGACAACAAAAGGGGCGGAGTTTTTCCTTGCTCTGTACAAAGTTCAAAGAATGGGCTTTTGTTTCCTTCCCTCTTAACTAACAATGCGATCCAGGATTTGCAAGTCACTTATTCTCTAAGTTACAGTCTCCTTCTGGTATCCAGGCTAGCTGGGAAAGAAAGGGAGGTCAGGTGAGGAATGGAAGAGAAAGGAAGGGTCCAGAAGTTGAACATTACCGTGAGAGGGTAGAAGAAGGATGATGGGACTGAGGGTGTGAGAACCAGAAGAAAGGGTGGTCATTGTGTATTGAGAATGAGTTACTGGATTGGAGATTTCAGGGGTGGGACACAGACACATATATCGTGGTTCAATAGAAGAAATGTTACAGTGCAGTACATGGTTGACTGCCAAATAAATTACAGTATAGACAATGTTATAACAGTTTGGAGGATTTGGTGGAGAGGGCCATCACTTGGTCACATACATGTATATGACCATGGATCAATGAAGAGATTCCTCTAAAACCTCCTTTTAGCAATCTTTGTTAGAGGGTATAATTGTATAGGGCTGGCCTCTCTTG
Source organism: Balaenoptera musculus (assembly GCF_009873245.2). Classification (NCBI taxonomy): domain Eukaryota; kingdom Metazoa; phylum Chordata; class Mammalia; order Artiodactyla; family Balaenopteridae; genus Balaenoptera; species Balaenoptera musculus. The sequence continues at coordinate 37,508,805 of NC_045792.1, forward strand.
GCCTCCCTCTTGAGAGATTTAGTTATGGAAGAACTTAAAGGACTTCACTGTGAAAGAATTTTAGCTATTAAATAGAAGGAAAGGATATAAAAAGTATATGATAGAAAATAATTTGAAGTTAAAATACTGTTTGAGAAAACTCAGTCTCTGCACAAAAATTCACTTCATCCTTCAATTTCTCCTTTCCTTTAAAATGTATTCACATAAAATCTGCTTTACAAGCCAGGAATATAACTCAAGATATTTACCACTAAATGGGGACACATATGTGTTTCAGTTCTTAGGACAACTGAGACTTCCTTTCTCCCTGGATTTCTTGGATCTCTGCGTTGAAGTGTACGTAGTAATTTCTCCCTTTGCTGAATCTTCTTGCTTTTACAGTTTCTTCTAACTGCATGTTATACACCTTCCCCACGCCATTGCTATTCTAGGCTCTATAAATCTGCACAGCACCAAGAGAACTTTAGCTATCACTAGTTAAATGGATCAACACATTTACCCAACCACATAACTTAGACCCTTTGGGGGTTTTCCAGTCTATTTTAATCTATTTAAACCTGACACTGGCAGATTTCCATTTCCTTTGTTCCTTGTGTAGACTTGGTTTATGCCTGTTGGTCTCTAAAAGGGACAGAGAGGAGGCAGCTGTCGAAAACTGAGGAGATTGGCAGTTTTAACCACACAATTTGGTCTAATAGCTTTGATATGCTAAACTTGCTAGCTCCTCCAAGTGTACCTTTCTGATTTTGCATCACAACACTACACTGAATCCCTAAGGAAACCAGGGTAGTTTTTTAAAAAGAAAGGGAAGAAAAGAAAGAAATGCAAACCAGTGAAACCGTTCTTTTAAACCATCTCCACAGATTCGTTCTGCCAACTGCAGGCCTTCACAAATCCTCGTACACCAGAGACCTGTAAAAAAGGAGAAGCAGAGAATACCGATCGTGTTCTCAACAGCGAAAACAGGTGATGTCATAACGCACAGTCCTATGTGGTCCCGGCCAAAGCCGGGTGGGGAGCTGGGGCGCCAGTGCGCACGGAGCTCCGCGCCAGTGGGCAGAGCAAGTTATCTCCGGGGTCCGGAGGACACCGGTGAGGACCGGGCACCAATGAGGTTCTCGCTCGGAGCCTGCCTTTGTTCTCACTGGGGAGCAGGTTTCGGGGCGTCTCGCGTCGGGAACCAGCATTCGACTAGCATGCGCGCTGCTAGCTCCTCGGGAGACCTGGCTCCCCCACTCGCCTGTCCCCCACACCCTGCCAGCCTGAGCTTTCCCCAATTACATCTGCGTTCTCTCCCCAGAGCGTGAACGCCAAAATCCGAAATCCATTTTTAGCTTCGAAAGAGGCAGGTCCAGCCCAACAGTTTTAAATGGCAATTTGTTCTCTGAACCTTCGCTCCCAGGCAGAGCTCCATGCTCTGCGTTTATCTAACCAGCTGCCTCAGAAGGACTTTTGGGTGGAAGACAACCCTGTCTCTTTGGCCTTTTCGTGCTGGACAAATAAAGGAATTTTCGTTGCTGAGAGACTGCGAGAAGGGGCTTTAGATGGAGGAGGAAACCGCTCACCTACAGGTTTTGGGTCTTTTCTTCCCTCTAACTCGATTAATGGTACAAATATACTTCAACATCTATCCCCTACCCGCTGCCGAAGCCTCAGGTAACTGGTCTTTTGCAAAACAGGGCTCACGATAAATGATGCATAAAGTTCTTTGAGATCCTTGGATGCAAAGTGCTACGTGATTGCAGTCTTCTTTATAGTTAAGCTAAGATTTTGGTTAAGAGAAAGCCTAACCACTGCCCTGACGGTAAGAACGTTTTAGCTCCCCCCAACCCCCACCCTCTTTCTCAAGAAATCAGGAAATATTTAGCTCAGTCTTAGACCCACTAGCGAGCTCTAGCTCCCAATTATTTATCTCATTCCCTCACCATTTCTGCAGAGATCTAGAGCAGGGGCTGTGCCTTGTCTTAGGGGAGGGGCTGGGCTTCACGGGGTTATTTGCATATGACACACCCTCTTCCTCCTATTGGTGGAGCAGCACACTGTATTCCCTCCCACCCCACTACCTAACTAACCCGCCATCTCCCTTCAGTTCGGAGCCTCGGAGACAAACTTAACTTGCCCAGAGATTCAAGGCGTCTTCGGCCTCTCTGATTGGCCGGTGCAGCTCCCAGCCGGGCTCTAGTTGCTCATTGGCTGTGGGTTAGTGCCCGGGGGGCGTGGCCGGAGCGGTCCGATTGGCGGGAGGGGGCGGTGCCCGAGCGTGGAGGTGGTGAAGGTGGTGGGGAGGCGGGGGCGGGGCCGCACTGAGGCGCTGCGGCGGCGGCGGCGGCGGAGGCGGCGGCGGCGGCAGCGGTGGCGGCTGCTCGTCCTAGCCTGGCGGGGGCGGGGGTCTGGAGGATGGGGGCGGGTGGAACAACGGGCCGGTGAGGAGCAGCCGCCACCGTCTCCGCCGTCGCTTCGGCAGCCGCCGCGGTGGTCGCTTCGGGCAGCCGCTCGCTCTCGGGGCGTCGCCTCCCATCCCGACATCCCGCCCGGAGGACGCTGAGGCTGAAGCGCGGCCGGCGGCTGGGGGACGGTCCGGCCCCTCAGCTGCGCGGGCGGCCGCAGTGACAGCCCGGCCCCAGCCCACCGCCCGCCCTCGCCCTCGCCCTCGGTGCCCGCAGCCACGATGAACCGGGGCAGCAGCAGCCCGTCGGCCGCCGCCAACTACCTGCTCTGTACCAACTGCCGGAAAGTACTGCGGAAGGTACGGGCTCGGCCTGGGGTCCGGCCCGAAAAGGGCGCTTCCTGCCGGCCGCGGCTCGGGCTCCTCGGCCCCGGGGCGCACTCTTGGAGCAAGGCTCAAAGGGATCCCAGGGCACCTTCCCTACGCCGAGACCCAAAAAGGGTGCATGGGTTGAGAGTGGAGGGTTTAGCCTGCTGCTGCTTTTGATCTCTGCCGGGACAGACGCTAGTCCCCAGGGGTTGGGGGTTTGGGGGCGCGGGGGGTGCCTGTGGTCTGTTCCTCCGTTCACCTCCCTACCTTGCCACCCCCGGCCTGCTCCCAGGGCGGAGGGAGGGACGGACCTGTTCGATCCTCCTCCCAGTGCTCTTGATGGAGGTCGGTGTGAAATCAGAACTGCCTGGTCTGGTCCAGAGGAACCTGGCTCACTCTTTGCTGTGCCTAACTCTTGCGGGTGTTGTTTTTGTTTATTCGGTTGCTTCTGCCTTCCTTGCACGCTTTCCCCGAACACTCCCTTTTTACATTCTTTGGATGGTCGTCTTGTGGCTACAGTTCGATCCTGAAAGGAACTGGTAAAGCAGCTTGAACTTTATGCCCATGGGAAATGCTATTCGACGTTACAGTTTCTCAAGCTGGGGTTGGGGGAGGTGGAGACTGAGGTGGACGTGAGTTATCCCTTTTTAGCACTTACTCATCCCCAGCACCCCGGTGTTGCTCCAGAAAAATCAGACGCACAATCAGCTTATTGCTTCCCAGAGTGACTGATAGAAAGTTTACTCCAGTATTGTTTAGCTTACTTGGCTTATTCGCTCCGTTAAGGGGGGGTGGGGTGAGGGGGCTGTGAAAAGATGTCGTTTTAGACTGAGAAAAGCTTTTAATCAGACTTTAACAGCCGCCACTGGGTAATATTATAATCAGTTTATTCTTCTCGAGACTCTATTTTTACATTTCATTAAGTGGAAACAGTAGTTGAGGTGCTTCTGTTTGTCCAGTACAAATGAATTAAAATTGCTGAGCTGTGCAAATGCGTCGGGACTGAAAGACTAAGATGAATACGGCACCGTTTTTAGTCAATTTCTCTAAATACAGTTCAATTAGGATTGTTCTTTATATATTAAAAAAAAAAAAAAAAGAAAGAAAGCATGTAAGTAAGCAAGCTCAAATATTTGCGCTCTTTGTCCAAAAACTGTTTTTCTTCCTCTGTGGGTCAGGCCAAGTGCCAATCAAAGTTGTTTTTCAAGCCTCTTTTCCCTGCAGTAGGGCTGCTGCTTCCCCCCCCCCCCCCATTTTATTTGAGAGCACGAAGAAAGCAAAAGGATTGCATATTTGAAGTTAATCAAACAGTGAAATATGCCTTAAATTGTGTTTATCGGATATGTTTTTCTTGAAACAGATTTTTATTAAATGTGCATGTTGAGTATGTGCAGTTATTTTTTTCCATAAACTCTGGGATCAAATTACAGTTGATACTTGCTCAGCTCATTGTAGGGCAGCTCGTGAGAAATGTAATGGATCAGAAGCGCAGAGCAGCTTAGTTGAATGTTAACTCTTTCACTTCTGGGCCAGATGGCATCTGAACTTAGCTTTTTAAAAAATGATGATGATGATTTTCCAACTTTAAAAGTGATGTTATGTCTTTAACATGAAAAAAAAAGTGTTGTTGAGACATGTTTGATTAAACTAAAGCCTGGTTTAAAAAAAAACAGCTAATTTTTTTTAACTGAATAAGGGAAAAAAGAGCTGTATTGACTTGGATTTTTTTTAATGGCTCTGGCAATTTGGTGGACTAATTAAATTTTTGGAGGTAGTATTAAGTTTCAAAATCTATTTTTCTTTTGAGAGAACCATGGCTGTGGATCCATGACCCTTTGCTAGCTTTCAAGACATCTTTATATCTTTCTCTTAGCTTTTAAGAAACTATTTCTATTTACCTAGAAAGAACATCCTCATTTCTAGCTATTATTAAAAGACAGAGGTAGTATATGGAAAATGGATATTCACCATTTTCAGATCTTACAATTGCTATGCACACCTCTGCTAATTCCCAGTTTTTAGTAACTCCAAGGTATTTAATATTGATTCATGCAGTAGCATGAAATAACTTTAGATGGAAATGGGATTGTTTGAGCCAGTTATGGCATGACTTGGCAAACATTTGTAGCTTTTTAAAAGTGCCTTAAGTGCTCTTAAAAGATATCAAGTGTTTAGCATTTTAAGTTCTTCATCATTCTAAAAACAGCATGTAAGAGTTTTCTAATAAAGAAATGGTTTTCTTTTTGATAGAAAGTATATAACTCTAAGCAAAATTCATCTATAACGCTCAAAATGGGATTCTCTGGATTTATCTTGTGTTTTCCACTTAAAGTGTTCAGTAATAACCATGTGAGTCACAGCATTTTGAATTTTAGTTCAGTGTAGTTCATGATGGAAGAATGAAAACCATGCACATCCAGTGTGAATTACTCTTGGCTGTTATAATCCTCATTAGTGATGGGGGAAGAGTCACCTTTATTTATGTGGCATGACACCTTTTTCTCTAAGTGGCTTAATTTGTTGCAATGTATTGAATTTGGAGGGAACTTCAAAAAGAACTGGATTCACCTTCAAAGAAAGTAATTTGGTTCAACCCAACATCTGAAAATTTAATTGTATATTGTATGAGAATTACATTTATTCTTAGAAGTACCTTTATGATTTTGATTCAGCGTCTTCCAAAAAAAAGAGACTTCTTCATGTATTAAATATACCTAATTTGGTAACCTTAGGTCAGTAAAAAGAATGGAGAGGTAAACCACATAGGGAAAGAAATGAACAAACAAAACTCTCCTCAAATCTATAACTCCTACTTATTCTAACTTGCTCTGTTATCAGAAATAATTCAATAAAGGTTTTAATAAAAGAGGAAATGCTTCTGTTTACTTTGGAAAAGTTAATGAGTTGTGAAGTGTAATACATTTTACTTGAAGAAATTCCACTGACAACTAGATAAATTTCAAAGTGGAGTGCCAAACTGCATTAAGAAAGGTAGGTAACTCTCAGTCCACTCGTCTTCCAGTAAATAAAAGGGTGTATATTACAATGTATTTTGAGTATTGAGCAGTTAGTGCAACTGAAGTGAATAAAACTCTGCACTTTAAGTTAGAGGATTTACCATTTTATAATTCTTAATATGTTTAGGTAGTTCCAGTGATTTATCTTTGTTGGATATTGCACTTTTTCCCCTCTGCTTATACGATCGCTTCTTTTGACAACTTTTTGGTGAGTGAAGAGACTGGGAAAATAAAATGGGAAACATTAGTTTAAGCCATATGAACCTCATTTTTATAGTCAAAATTGTCAGTTAATAGCAGTCTTATATGGTTCAACCAAAAGAATGGTATTGCTTTGTGGATGAGTAGCTGTATTTTTCTTTGGTTAATCAGGTTTCTTATGTACATATTTTTGATTGTCAAAAGTAGATTTTTATTTAGTTTTATCTGAAAATGAACTAGACAGAGACCAAGCAGTGAATTTATGACAGCAAGCCATTATGCAGTGGTTTTCAAACTGCTTTTTATGGAGCCCTAAGATGCTTCAGTGTTCAAAAATACTTGAGTTGGATTAAATTTTAAGTACTTTTTAAAATTATAATTTAAAAATACAACCACCCAAAAATCTTTTGTTACAAGACTATTCTTATGCAAGCCTTGAATTAAAATTTGTTCTGCTCCCTTTGTACATATATTTGAACTTTTTTGTTAATAAGACATTGATCAGAAGGATTGTCATTGATTATGAAGGCACTGGCCTTTAAAAAAACTTCCTTCCTGTGCATATCTACTCATGTTTAATTTTCACTTGTGAGAAAAACTTATCAGTAATTGTTCATTTATAACTAAAACACTTATAAAAACGCTTTTGTGTATTTATGTGTTTCATAGCTCAGATTCAATGTAAGGTTTCATTTGTAAAGGGATTCTACTGCTTCTATAACCTCCCCACCACCAAATAAATAAACTGCTAAAATATAACTGCAAATGTAGTGATACTGGGAGTCACAAGATATGCTCATCATTAGGTCTTTGATAGGTCTTTGAATTTTGGGCAAGTTAGTTAACTTCTTGAAGCCTAGTTTTCTCTGTAAAGTGTACATCATTTCTACTTGCCTTGCAGGTTGCTGCATAGCTGGAGAGAGGTAATATGTGTTAAAGTACTTTGTAAACCATAAAGTACAACTACAAATATAAGAAAGACAAGTCTATGTATTTTCCCTATTCCTAGAATAGGTCCTTTGTGTGTTGTGGCAATATATTTCAATACATACGGAGTGATTTGGTTAGTCTTCACTTTTCTGTCTTGTCTAATTATTGCCTGTAAGTGAGAGGTAAAGATATTATGCTTTTAATTAGAGTGATCAACATACTGATTTATTTGCATATTCTACCCCTCCCCCTCCTTAAATAGTAATCCAATGCATTGCTTTTTTTTTCCTTTCTTTTTTTTTTTTTAATTTTATTTATTTATTTATTTATTTATTTATTTATTTATGGCTGTGTTGGGTCTTCGTTTCTGTGCGAGGGCTTTCTCTAGTTGCGGCAAGTGGGGGCCACTCTTCATCGCAGTGCGCGGGCCTCTCACTGTCGTGGCCTCTCTTATCGCGGAGCACAGGCTCCAGACGCGCAGGCTCAGCAATTGTGGCTCACGGGCCTAGTCGCTCCGCGGCATGTGGGATCTTCCCAGACCACGGCTCGAACCCGTGTCCCCTGCATTGGCAGGCAGATTCTCAACCACTGCGCCACCAGGGAAACCCTCAATGCATTGCTTTTGACGTTTCAAATAATTAAGTAAAATAAAATTGCCTTTTGGACACCTCAGCAGATGAGGGATATTGGTATTAAGTTTGAAAAGACTAAGAGTTAAGGATGATTGTGCTTAATAGAAGTTGGGGCAAATCTAGGGTAAAGCAAAGAATGTTCAATTATTTTAATTTAGGAGAAGAGCTATGGAAGTAAAAAAATGTCTTAATCTTTTTCTCCCGATCTCTTCATCCTCTTTTTCCCCTTTGAACGGACTGGGTTATAACTTATGTTTGGGTAGACCTTCACAATTTTTACAGTGCTTTCACATTATCAGTTGATTCTCATAAACTGAGAAAATTTAAAAGGCATGGACTCTGTCATACAACTCGTATGAAGTCCATTCAATTCTTAATACCGCCTCTGTAATAAGCTAAAAACTACATTCGAATTGTCCCCTGTAGTATTGAGGCCATCAGGGAATAGCCATCCCCCCCACCCCCCAGCTTCAGCATCTGTGGAATGCCTATAGGTACCTAAAACTCTCCAGGTAATATTAGTTGGAAATGTGACTTTTAGCCACTCTTTGACACGTTATTCCAGATCAACTGGAGGGGAAGGAGAAGAGTTAGCTGGCTATTTTTATTATCTCTTTAACAGTAGTTTGGTTAATTCTTTAATGAGGTAAAGCACAGTTCTCAAATATGATCTTCAGACCCTGGGAGTATCCAAGACCATTTCAGCGGGCCTGGGACGTCAAAACTATTTTCATGATCATACAAGACTTTATTTCTGTTTTCACTGTGCAAAAGCAGTGGAGGTAAAACTGTGCTGGCCCCTTAGTGTAACTCAAGGTAGTGGCACGAAACAATAATCACTGTTAAATTTTGTTAAATCCTGACCCTTGAGTGATGAGAAGTATACTATGTGCTTCTACTGCACAGCAATCTGGTTGTCTCTAGGGAAAGAATCTGTGCAGTTGTTTTAGTTGCAGGCTAAACTAGCCACTTTTAAAATGAACCCCATTTTTACTTAAAAGAACACCTGTCAGGCAAACTTTGGTTTGGCGAACTTGGGTATTTGATAAAAATTTTCTTAAGATTGAGTAATGTGACCCTGAAGATTTAAGGAAAAACACTGACAATATTTATTGCCAGTGATAAAATTCAAGCTTTCAAGGAATAATTCGAATTTTGGAAAATGTATATCTGTCACCATTAGCCTGAAAGCTTCCCAGTTCTTAAAGGTTCTCCTTTTGAGAGCAAGGGTGATTAATGGGTGTGATTTTTTTTTTTACAGTATATTATATTACAAAATGTGTCAACGTTTGGAAGATCTGCATGACTCAATGAGCCAGTATCTTTTAAATGACCAGTGCATGAAGACATTGCTACTCAGGACCTTTCTTGCCTTTTCAGCTCAGAACCAACCAATTAGAGCACAATGGACATAATCTTTGCCATCTTGACCATTATTTTTACTACTGCCAATGAATATTGTCAGTTGTTTTCCTTGGATTTTCAGGATCACTTGACTCATTTTTGAGAAACTGTTTATCAAACTCATGCATGAGTAAAAAATCCATTCAAAATACAACATAGACAAATGAAATTTAATATAATATAGAAAGTTAAGTTTACTGATTGGGCTTCAGATTCCACATTGTGACTCACCTTTCGGAAGCTCTACTTGTCAAGTTTTGGTGTAGTATCAAAGCAGAATATTCACAATTATCTCTTGCATTGTCCAACTACATATCTGTGTGAGGCCAGATTTTCCTTCCATACCTTCAATCAAAACCTATCACAACAGATTGAATACAGAAGCAGATATGAAATCCAGCTGTCTTACATTAAACAGACATTGAAGAGATTTGCAAAAATGTAAATCTCTTCTATTTCTTTTGTTCTGAAAAATAAAATTATTTTTATAAAAAACATGTGCCATGATAACATGTAGTGGATTTGTTATTATTTTAAATGAATTAATAGACATTCAAAATTTTCTGTTTTAACTTCTACACTAAATCCAACAGTAAATATTGACAGTTATAACGCACACATAAACAGAAGCTCTTTGGGGACCTCAAGAGGAGGTCCTCTTTGGAGTTCCAAGACCAAAACATTTGAGAACTGCTGAGCCAGAGATCCTGACAGCAGTGTATGTTGCATATACATGTAATTCTCTAGGGTGTCTATGGGGGAAATAAAAGGCTAATATCACTGGCAGAAAATGTAGATAAACCCAACCCAGTCATCTTTGTTCTATGTGGGGATCACTTGCAGACGCTGCCTAGCACCTTTCAGTGACATCTTAGAAGCTTCTCTAGTACCACAGGTACAGATGGTCCTTGATTGAGGAAGGTTCGACTTACAATTTTTTGACTTTACGGTGGTGCAAAGGTGATAGGCTTTCAGTAGAAACTGTATCTTTGAATTTTGATCTTTTCCTGGGCCAGTGATATGCTTTATGATGCTCTCTTGTGATGCTGGACAGCAGTAGCAAGTGGAGCTCCCGGTCTGCCATGTGATCATGAAGGTAAACAGCCAATTCACTTATAGCCATTCCAGACACATACAACCATTCTGTTTTTCACCTTCAGTACAGTATACAATAAGTTCCATGAGGTATTCAACACTTTATTATAAAATAGGCTTTGTGTTAGCTGATTTTGCCCAACTGTAGGCTAATGTAATTGTTCTGAGCACATTTAAGGTAGGCTAGGTGTATTAAATGCATTTTTGACCTAGGATATTTTTGACTTATGATGGATTTATTGGGATGTAACACAATAAGTGGAGTAAGAGCTGTAGTAAGACTTAGACTAGCTAGAGATATCTTTCTGTAAGTTTTGTGAGCATCCCTTTACCTGGTAGAAACTGAGGATGGACAAAAACAAAGCTCTTTGGCTCTAAAGGAATGCTCTCCTTAGTACTTACTATACAACAGCTGAAGAATGGTCAGATCCAAAGATTATGTCCATTGTGCTCTAATTGGTTGGTTCTTGGCTGAAAAGGAAAGAAAGGCCCTGAGTAGCAAGGTTAACCTTTTTTTCTTGAAAGCTGAGAAGTGTGGGAGAAGCAACAGAAGAAGAGACAAGAATCAGAAGAAAGAGGAGTATCAATGTAGACTACTGATAACTAGATTGTTTCAATAAAGAACAAGAAAACCACTACTGTAGACAGGAGATAGGACAGCTCTGAATGTGGAAGTCCCTAAATATTGCAGCCCTCTAAGGTATAGGGCATTTTCCACTTAGTGTGTGTGTGTGTGTGTGTGTGTGTGTGTGTGTGTGTGTGTGGTTGGGAGAGGGGGGGTTACCCTGTACACAAAGCTATGGCAGCCAACAACTACCTGTAATTCAGTGTGGTGTTGAAGGCATGGGCATAAGGATCTATCTGATTACATCTGGTGAGACCTACGAAGGACTACCAGTAGCTGACCTGTCCATTAGACATCACTGTGGTAGGAGGGGGGATAGAGGGAGGAGGTGGAATTCACAATACACAGTACATACGTTGCCAAGCCAAAACATTTAGTCATGTATTGTGTTAACAGTTACCTTAAATGTATAAGTAGATGTATAAACTATTTGAAAATATCTATCCTATAGCATCTAAACCTACAGTTAACATGTAGAATTTCTATTGTTCAAAATTTTTCTTAACACCTATGACATCTCTAAAAAAGTCTTTCCTAATCTTCAAACGTTTTTTTCTTCTGTCTTCTGGACTGCCATGCTACTCAAGTATACTGCATTTATTGCACTTTGCATGTTGAATTATAATTAAAATTTATATATATCTTTCCCCTACTAGGTTGCCTCTTATTTGGGATCAAGTTAATGGAAAGTTTATTTTTAGCAAATATTGGCAGTACATTTATATTGAATACAGTATAATCTAGCTAAGAAAATGACAACTCTTTTCTCACTTTCCAAGATTTGTCTGTTCTTTATAGCCATATTTTGTCCTCTTTATTGATAAGATTTATCTGAACACTTTGAGAAGTTTAATAACAAAAATTATTTTTTCATCTCTGTGACCATGAGAATGTTTCGATTAAATCTCATACCACTTTTTGGAGGGAGTTCTGATAGGCAGCAAGAATGTTAGTTCACTAAGAGGATCAGGACACTGGCCTTAGCAGTTGGTCTCTCTCAGAAATGTAAAATGGCCATTGCTTGGATAGGGACACATGCTTCATCTCCTGGAATCTGCTAGAGTTCTCTAAGGGAAGGCTACTTTAAAGGAGTAACATTTAAACCTCAATTTCTCTGCAGGTCTCCTCCTGAGGTTTGTTTCACCAGAGAATTCTGGCTAAGCCTTTCCCTCTTCTACCTCCCCCAAGTCTTTTACTTTGGAATATTCCCAAGCCAGCTGTGATCTCCTTCGCCACCAAGGAGATCACCCTTGGTAACTGTTAACCAGAGAATTCTTCATAGGCCTGGACTACCTCTTAGCTAGACTTTACTTTTTAGATCCTCCCAGAAGTTATTTATTGGTCTATGGGCCAGAATACTGACTGCCCCGCTAAGGGACACATGAATATTATGGGTTATTCAGTGGTGGGTTGCATTTTGCTGCTCAAAGCTAATAAGGAATGACAGCCATTTTACCTATGTTTCACAAAGAATGTATTGAACATAGCATATGCATAAGTATGACCAAATGTAAAACTGGCTGACTAGGGCCGTGTTATTTCTTGTACCAGAGATTTTTTAAGGTATAGATTTGAGTAAGACTTACTTTCTCTACTAATTAATAGCTACTTGTACTGCAGGTATATGTTCTCATTTCTAGATATATATTTTATTTTTACATCTTCCTATATTGCAAAGATGGAACTAGGCAGTTGAAGAAATGAAATCTCTCTTTCTTTTTTTTAGATATATGCAGAATTAGAAAGGTCAAATTTACCTCACAGGTAACTAAAACTGGATTTTGTGGAAGATTATGGTAATTATCTGAGACTGTAGCTCTTAGTTTTGAAATGCATTTTATAATGTCAATAACAATAGTAGCTTCTATTGAATACCACCTATGTGCCATGGACTGTGCTAAGTATTCAGGCCCTACATGTGTATTATTATATTTAATCATCACAACAAACCTATAAAGAATTATTATTCACACTTTATGGATGAAGAAACTAGAGCTCAGAGAGCCTTAGTTACTTGCTTAAAATCATAGTACCAATAAGTGGCAGACTCAGGATTTAAAACCAGTCTAACTCCAAAGCCTGGCTCTTTATACAGCTATAAACACTGCATTCCCTTGTACTCCACATGTTTTCTTTATGTACAAGATTCAGAAAACGTAAAATTAATGAAACTTAATAGGACCTGATTACTTGAGATTAATAGAAGTGATTTCAAGTTCAGATATTTTCTACTACTTTAATTTTACATGAAAAATGTAATTTTTTCTCTTTATAAGATTAAATCAATGAGAATCAAATTGAAGTTCTCATTGAACAGTTTTGACCTATCTAGTTCATTGTTTTATCTATGTAAATCTATTGTTAATTTTGTGACCATTCTTATCCCAGGATATATTTTTCCTAATTTCCCAACAAACTTTGACCAACTCCTTTTGCCAACCAGCCATACATTAGTTCAATAACATTGATTCATTCAATACTGCTATAATGTCTGTGACCAACGACACTGTCTAGAAACATTTTACGTGTTGTGTCTCATAAAGAGGACCTCTAGGAAACATTCTCACTTTTTGGTAAATTTTTTTTTGCAGTAACAAAGAGTTAATTTAAGAAGATAAGAAGTAGCATGAATGATTACTTCCACTATTCATTTTATTAAATTAATTAATTAATTAATTTTTATTTTTGGCTGCGTTGGGTCTTCGTCACTGTGTGCGGGCATTCTCTAGTTGCGGTGAGTGGGGGCTACTCTTCATTGAGGTGTGCGGCTTCTCAGCGGCAGCTTCTCTTGTTGCAGAGCATGAGCTCTAGGCATGTGGGCTTCAGTAGTTGCGGCACGCGGGCTCAGTAGTTGTGGTTCGCAGGCTCTAGAGCGCAGGCTCAGTAGTTGTGGTGCACGGGCTTAATTGCTCCGTGGCATGTGGGATCTTCCTGGACCACGGATCGAACCTGTGTCCCCTGCATTGGCAGGCAGATTCTTAACCACTGTGCCACCAGGGAAGTCCCTCCACTATTCATTTTGGCTTCCTGTGTTAAGGCAACAATGATGATGAAAGAAAACAAAGAAACCCTCGGACTTCATCCTTCCACTGGCCTTCCCCTACCAACATGCCTACAATACTGTGTCTACAGAAGAGTTTTTTGTCTTACAAAGGGAGAGGGATTTGTGGGAAGACGTGGTTTTGCTATTTGTTAATTGGAACTCTTGAGAGTTTTCTATAGAAACACAGTTAAGATAGCTAGTTAGGTTCTGCAGTACTATTAATGTAACTAGTATTTTCAATAGTCATGTGCTGATTAGGCTGGAAACCTAACTACTAGGTATAACATTGTTTCCAGGGGAGGATACATTGTGAAATCGTAAGTAACTGCTTCACTGGAGCTATCTTTCCTAACTTGTATGCTTAACACTAAGAAGGGTAATGATTTTGACAAAAAGTATTTTTTAATATGTTCACTCTGAGGATATGTTTGGTTATTGGTTGTTGTGTCTAATAGGAAGACTGCAGTCTCATCCAATATTCAAGTAGGAGTTGATGGAAGGGATAAAAATTGGATGATAATCGGGATGTTGAGATAACCAAGGGCCAGTATCAAGCTGGCCTATCTTTGTTCACTTTGTACTCAATAAGACTCTAGTCCAGAATGGTGCATTTTAAACTGTTTCTACTACCCATTGTTGTCTTTAAGGTAATATAAATGAAAAAAATAATCAATTTTAACTCCCCAGCAAGTTTCCTTTTTATTTGAAATTAGGAATTTAACATGTGTATCTTAATTCTTTTGGTATAAATTAATAAAGAAAACAAATTAGCCCAGCAAATTTACTCCACTCAAAAAGAATTAAAACAAAACAAAAATCACCTAAGCTAAAGGTACCTTAGCACTAAACCCCAAGTGATGCTCAAATTCTTTTATCAAAACTTTTTTGTATAATACATTACTTGAAATTAATGAATTCTCAGATGGAGTGTGGAATCCTATTTGTGTTATAGTTTTATTATTTTTTTTAATATGACATATAGTTAATAATCTTGTGAGATATCAATTGTTTTATATTGTACAGCTATTAAAATGACTACAAGGTCTAGGTTCTAATATTCGTTACGCAAAGTACATTGATTGTTGAACACCCAAGATTAACATGAACTTATAAGTATTCTTTTGACTATGCAAGAGACCTATTTAATATTTAGTGCCCTTAAAAATGAGGGGAAATATATATTTTGGTAAATAGGATTGTAGAAACAATTTTCCTTTTTTGGTAAAAAATATATGGATTACCATTTTACACTCATTCTGTGTCTCAATGCTATCACCCGTTAATGGCTTTCATATTCTTAAGCAGGCAAGAAATGTAAAGGCTGTAAACATTTATAAACCACTCACATACTTTGTGAATATCTTTCATTCATTTATTCATTCAACAGACATGAAGTGCCCCTGCCTGTTAGATGCAGAAAGAACACCAAGTGAGGACATCAGGGTTCTTGCCTAAGCAATGTGATGAGTTGCAACACACACCTGGATCTCACAAAGAGATCTTCAAGATTATGCCCCTCCCTTGGCAGATAGTATAGATCATGTTTGGCACCTGTTTCTATAAAGGGGTAGACAGTAGGTATTTTAGGCTTGCTGGCCCAAAGTAAGGGCTAGGTAGCTGTCTCTGTGACAACTACTCACTTCTGCCTCTGTGTTGTGAAACCAACCATAGACAATTCATTAAAGAATGGATTCAGCTTTATTCCAATACAACTTTATTTAGGGGTCCTGAAATTGTAATTTTGTATAATTTTCACATGTCATGAACATTCTTTTGATTTTTTTTCAGTCATTTAAAAATATAAAACCCATTCTTAGCTCTCAAGCAGCAGAAAAAGAGGTAGCAGGCCAGATTTAGCCAGCAGTCAGAAGTTTGCTGACCTCTTGGTATAGAAGCAGTGCAAGGCATTTTGCATCAGAGACCTCGGTTAGGTGACCTTTCTGATAGACCTATTAAAAAGTTTTTTCTATGTAATTCTATCTACTTTCATTGGTGTACAAAATTAATCAAAAGCCAACTATGTAATAAACATTACCATTTGTAAAAACATCTAACTGGAATGACCTGCCTATTTAGTACCTGGATAGATAGCATGTAATTTGGATGGATCCAAAGTAAAACTTTAAAAATCTGTAGATACTGAATATACTTGAAAGCACATTTGTCAGGTCATTTAGCACCTATAAACAGAGTGTTTTTTACCTCTTTTGAAACTGTCACACCTTGTTTCAGTTCCGTGGAAGTGCCATTAGTATTACAGAGGCTAACATTTTAATTAAAGTTACATTTTGAGAGTTTTCCAAAATCTAATATGAGTTGTTTGGATTGATATGTCACAGTGCACAACTAATCACTTAAGAATCTGTTTTTGTGCTGGCCAGAGTCCCCGTGTTAGTATCACAGAGCTCTGTTACTCATATTATCTTTGAGGTCTCACATGAAGAGAATATACAGTAGTTCCATAGACATTCCTTATGACTACAGATTGTCAGTGCAACAAGCATTGTAGTTTTTATAGTAAATAATTTTAAAGTGTTGAACTCTGTCTTATTCCATTAAAGTCCTAATTCCTTATCTACCTTCCTCAACCAACATTCACATAGCGGCACTCAAGAACATGTAAGTGAAATGAACACATGCTCCAGAGCTGACAAGAGTAGTACCTGAATGCAGAGATACGTGAATGTTGGTGTTGGAGGGTGTGTGTGAGGGGAGGATAATTCCATGGAAACAAACCCCTTTCTGGTGAGTAGAAGTGACGGCTATCAATAATTTAAACCTGGAAAACCATTAGCTATTCAAAATACTTTTTATGGAAATGAGCTTTAAAAATTTCACACTGAGCATTTAATCAGTGAATATAATATGGCACCATTTATCCAGGTCCCGCATTTGTAAAAGCATCAGTATATATTTTCCATGCTTGAGATCTAATGATACCCAGAGCAATGACACAGCTAGTGCAATGTGCAAGATTCAAACCTAGTCAGTCACTCAGAATTTTCATTGAAATGAAGATCGGTAACTATGCATTTTAATAATATGTCCTCCAAACTAGATCTGGTAGGGAGTTCTACTGACTAACTCTTGTTATGATTGCATATGGTTATGATTATATATGGGAGAATTAAATGTACATAACCCATGTATTGATACGGATGATCATTCTTGTTCTTCTGTCTTATGAAGTAATCACAAATCTGATGTACTTGGTTTAAAAAAACAAATTTCCATAATGTCTAAGCAGCAAATATTAATGGAACACATTTTACTTTTAATTGATATTAAACTTCTCAAGGTAAGTACACGACATCTGTGTGTTTTTCTGTTGCTTCCTTTACTAATGATTTGGATCAAAACTATTGCAGAGAACATATTTGTCACAACGGCAAATGGAAAGATTTGATAATTAATGAATACCTGGATGATAAGTTCATTTAACTTCAGATATTTTTAAGAAACAATTTCTTACTGAGTAAGAAACTAACTCAGGTTCCTGCCATCAATGTGCTACAGGGTGTTGCATCTTTTAGAGTGCCAGTAAAATTTGAACCTGTGTGGCAGTGTGCATTTAGTAATTTTAGCATTTAACAAACCACTGTGTTACCTTTCATGAAAGGTACTCTGATGTCATGAAAATGAAATAATTTGTCCTCAAGAACTCCTAACTTGTCCATCACTTTTTTTAGTGACAGGTATGCATTTCATGACCATAAAAAAGGAGAGGAGTGCACTGTTACTATAAAAGGCCATTTCCTTTTATTCTATCTTTATAGTCATTTTAATGCATTTTAGTGTTTATGGGTAATTAACTATCTGACAGAGCTGTAGAGCACTTGAAAACTAAAACATAATGTGCTGTCAGTTTTGGATCAATCAATCCAAGATCAAGGATTTCTAAAAATGAAGATGTACGTCAGTGGAAAAGCTAGATGGGACTCATAGAAACTCGATACATTATACATTTTCTGGAGCATATGTTAATTGTCATAATTGATTTACAGTTATTTCTAAGAAAAATTTACATTCAAGTACTAAGTTCCTCTCCACAATTTAATAGTAGACACTTGTTTTTCAAGGATTCACAGGGGACACAAGCCATTTATTGCTGGTCAGGGATTTATCTTCCTGACTGTCATTGTAACCTCACAGCAGTTATCCAACCACTAGATAGCAATTTTTTAGGAATTAACATAGTCTTGATTGAATTAATAGCCTTTCCAAATTGCTATGATTTACTGTTTTCCCCGAGGGAATGAAGCTATGGTTTTCTTTAAAATGGTTCATTTGGGGAAAGATTGGAGTAATTTATTAACAAGGAATAACAATTCTCTAGTCTAAGGAGTTTGTTTGAGGCCTAGGACAATGGTTCTTGAAGTGTGGTCCTGGAGCAAGCAACATCAACATCACCTGCGACTTCGTTAGAAGTGCAAATTCCTGGACCCCATCCCAGACCCGCTGAATCGGAAATTCTGGAGGTGGGACCCATCAATCTGTATTTGAATAAGCCCCGCAGGTGGTACAGATGCACTCTACGGATTGAAAATTACTAGTCTAGGATTCTTAGCTAAATACTTCTACAAGTCAAAATTTATACATCCATTTTATGTTCAGTGTGCGTTATCAATTATTTGAGAAATGTGGTAAAGGAGGAAATTGTTTCCAATTAAATTGATTCTAAAGCTCTACTCTTTAGAGATAATAATGGCAAGTACCAGCTCTAGAATCAGGAAGATTTCTTTTGCCTGTTTTAAAAATACAGATTTGAGACTTTCAGGTACAATTTGCTCTTACCTTGAGAAAAATATGTCATTATGTTGTTGCTAGCTTCTGAACTTCAGCTTAAGGAAAAAAAGAGATGGGTTTTGGAAACTTGTTTATGACTGAAATCAAGTGAAAATATCTCCTGGAATTGCTTGTCTACATAAAAATAGGTGTTTTAGCACTAACACTGGTAGACTCTGATGGGTTTTATCATCTTAGGTGACTTTTATTGCAAGGAAGATTGATGTTTTAAGTTTTCATGGAAAATAAATTATCTTAGACATTTTTTTCTTAAATAGAAGGAGAAATGAATATATGTGTCTTAAAGACAGATTTAGAATTGCCACATTGTCTTTTTAAAATTATTTTGAGTCTCTTAGATAAGATTTAATATGTATATAAATTATGAGTATTCTTTTTTACCTGTAAACCGGTAGCTTACTCTTCAGTTACAAATGGGATGTCAGGAAGCCTGAAAATTAAAACAAAACAAACTTAAGGAATGTATATTACACATGGGCCCTAGATAAAAGGATAAAAGATTGCTCTTTGAAAAGGAAAGATAGTTCCAGTTAGTTGCGGTTCATCTAGGATAGTGAATATAAGTACTCTTATTTTGTTGCATCTAATTTTGAGGTAATGGGAGTTTTCTTCATATTGTCTCTACCTTAGTACTAAAATTTAACCTGTGTTGCTCTTACTCAGGAAAAATAATGGACTGTATTAAATTGCCCCCACCTACCCCACTCCCAAATTTCCCTTATGTGTTGGCTGCCCAAGAAGCGTTTTTAGTGACTTAATTCTAAACCATGGAGATCGATGCTTTTCTATTGACCACTTTTTTATCCTTCTTCTGTGAGGAAAGGACTAATGTAGTACCTTAAATAGAACTGTCTCCATGGCAATGGGCAGTCAGCTTTTGACTTTGAGATTTATAAAAAAGGACATTTTAAAAGGCATTTTCATGGTCTAAAATAGCAGTACAGCAAAACTAAGGTATGAGACTATTTCCTGTCAGTTATTGCATGACTGATTAAGCTAGCATAACATATCTTTTTTTTTACGTAGCACTTTTTGTCTGAGTATTTCAAAATGCTATACAACAATTCCTTCCCTTAATTAATGAGTGATAATTGTTACCTTCAGATTAATAGAAAATTTGAGGAGCTCAGATATAAGATTAGAATTGGGTCCCTGAGAAAAAAGGGTTGCCTAGGTCTGGCTGTAATTTTATTCTCATAAGGAATAAAAATACTGATTAAATTATGGGCCATTCTTGATTATATTTAAACAGAATTATCTCTGAAACACTGGAAACAATGACAAGATTAAAAATAAAAGCTTAGCAATTTCTGCCATCTTTTTCTAACTGGTTCCTACAATTGGGGATCTGTGCATTACTTCTCCTGTTAAAAGACTTCCCTGGTAACCGCCTCCCTTGTTGCCTCTTGCATCCACACCCACTTAAGAGGCAAAGCCCTGTAGTTCTCACTGTTGGGCCACCTAGCCTTCCCTAAATGTCAGGAGTGTGCTGTATAGTAGAGGGCAAAGAGTAAGACCACATTATCCTTTGTAATCTTCTTTTGTCCTTTTCTTTTCTGTATTCATTTCCTCCTTGACTAAGCCTTATCTTAGTATGGGGTTAATTTCCAGCTGAATCATCTCTCAACTTAAAAGTATCATCAGTAAATACTTAATACTCTGATGTTACCGTTAACAAGGAAATTGATTAAACAAATTATGTGACATAAATACAGTGGAGCACTAGACAACTCTCAGGATGTAGATCTATGTGTTGATGTGAACTGATGTCCATAATAGGTTATTGGCTGGAAAAAAAACCTTTTTTAAGGATATTAGGTTTTTCCTTTTTTAAAAAAAAATAAAAAGATAATACAGAAGGAGAGACTCCAAAATAAATAGTATTTGTTTCTGGGTGGTGAGGTTACTGGAAATTATTTTTACCATCTGTTTCTCTTCATTGCCTTTTGTTTGTTTTAACAATAAATATGTCTTTTATAAAAATGTTAAGAGCTCTTAACATTTTGAAATAACAGAGTAGAACAAATTAAGTGAAGGATAGTGCTGAGAGCAAATCCAAGTGAGATGGTAAATTGAAGATGCCTTGAGATGAAAACAAAAGTTCATGCATTTAATAGATATCCATCGAAGCTACAGATAAACTGCTGAGGGAATAGTAATGTGTGTGTAGGTGGCTAATGAGAACTCAGATATGTAGACACAGATGTATACAATCTGAAAATGAATGAAGGTATCGTAGCTGTTTCTATACCATATTCCTTTATGTTATCATAGCAATCATTCCAGGATTTCCCTTTAGGAACCTTATATACTTACTAATATTTAATCAGAAAACTAGTTTTTTCTCTTTAATTTAGAATTCAAAAGATAGCTGCAATTGTATTCTTTTGTAAGAATGTATGGTAGATGAGACGTATTTTCAGAAGTGTATCAAATCTGTAATTTGAACATTATATATTAATCTAGAGGTGTTTTCAATGAAGACCTGAAGATAGGAAAATATGCTTAATTTGTGAAATAATTTAATTTACAGTTACTTAATTGGTATTTATGTTCTAGGGTTTTTGAAGAATACAAAGGTATACAGAATATGACCTAGATTTTAGAGAGCTTACTGTGTGGTTGCAAAGGAAGATCTTTTCTAAATTATTATGAAGGGAGGTAAAAATGGAAAACATATACGCTTTTGGCTTTTTATAGATAATCATAGATTATTATTTATCTTTAACAATTATGAAGGCATGAATAAAACTTCAGTCACCCAAATATGCTAGTGTATCGACAAAAAGGTTAATCAAGTATTAAATATCAAATACTTGTTCTTATTTTTAAGGCAGAGTGATGTGATCTTGATGACTTTCTGCATTTTTAAATCTAAATTTTAATTCTTGAAAATGATCATCACATTATAGAGTATCTATAACCAATTATTTTGTAAATGAGTGTTTCTCACTTAAGTAACTTTATTTTCTAATTTTGTTTTCCATTTTTAATTGTCTGGGTCATTTATTGAGCAAAATATTGAATTAAGGGACTACTGTGAGTCAATTAATCGTTTTCTAAATCCAGTCTACTCTATAAATCTTTTCTTTGACTTGTTAGATAATGTTTAAACACTTTGACTAGTTACACTGAACTTTATGAACTTGGTGTTGCATAATTCTAATAATAGCAAACACATGTAGTAGATAATATGGCACTGTTTTAAGAGCTTGACAGGTATTAGCTCATATAATGTTTTTACTATCTGTTTCAATAGCCTTTTATTCACCCCATTAGTGAGGAAGGGATTCCTAGCTTTGGGTCATGGGGATCACCAAAGAAACAACACTCAACACTGGACAGGTGAAATCAACAGTTTATTAGTTACATATACCACAGCCCAGGGAAAGAAAACACCGCATGCCACGCAGGCCATAGGGAGGTTGCACTCAGGAGTGAGCAATCAGGGGCCGTGGGAGGGAGGTTTTGTAGTATCAAGAAAGTGAGGTACCTCCTGGTTCCTGTGGGAATCTGTGATTGTCTTGCTTGAGTAATTCCATGGCTGGTGGGGAACTGAAACCTGCCACTCAGAGATCAGCAGGAATTGCACCTGGTCCATTTGATAAGAAGGGTTATTTCACCAAGGGACCTTATCTGCATGAGCAGAGTGGGGAGAGGAACTTGCGTTTGAGCCATTTGAGGTCTTCCTGATTTCATCAGATGTCTAGGCAGCGCGTAATATTGAGCCTTAATTTTAGGCTTTACACTATACGACCCTATGAGGTAGGTACAATTATTAACCCCATTTCGTAGATGAGGAGATCAGGTACACAAGCTAACTTGCTTGAAACTATGATGACCACACCTCCAACTGTTGTCTTGTATGTTTACTTTCCCTCAACCTAGATAGAAATTCTCAATATCCAGAAATAAAAGGAAGGCATATAGAAATTCAATGTTTTACACCCATTTCTATCTCGTAAATAGAAGTGAACTGCTTTTGTGTTTGTTTGCTAGTTGTCAGGAGTTTTCATGCATGTGCCCTGATGATTTTATTTCATTTCCCTTTATAAATCTATAAACTCTGATATAAGTGAATACGTTTGCATTTCTTGATTGAGAGTTGTTGGATATAGTCATTATCAAGAGAGGTAATAGATTTGGTTTTTGTCTTCTAAGAGACTTTAAAAGCAGAAGAAATATTAAGATAATTTGGATTTTATTCTGTCTAGCATGGGAGGGAATGGTCTACTGATCTAGTGTTTCTATGAGTAACTTAGCTATATTTCTTATAAATATAAAAAAAAACTTTTGGGTGATAGAAATTTTGCTGGTTTACTTGATTCCAACTTTAGAATTTGCAAATGTGATTTGTCATATTTTTAAAAACATTCTTTAACTATACAACAGAAAGTAATTGATGGTTATCTGCGATATATATCCTGTTTTATCACTCTAATGATATCAGAACATCTCATTTTTCTTGATAAAATTGGGTATCTTTTTCTGTGGATTTGGTCTTCAAATAATGCAAATCAAATTATAAACTGCCTGAATTAACCCTGGTTTTGTTTTTACTTTTCTTTTTTATTATGGCTAAATCTTTGATATAAGGAAGATAAGTATTTATTTATAGAGTATTACTTATCATGAACTATATGACAATTAAAAGCAGAATTTCCACACTTGAGTTTTTCTCATTGCCTTCACCTTGCCTGTGAACTTTGTCAAATTAACTTTTTTTTTTTTAAATAAAAATAATTTCACATCTATTTATTAAATAGTCTTGAGTCGTCTGGTCCATAGGGATAATAAACTTTTTTAGTATTCCTTTCTGTCTTAATGAGAGCTGTGCTTCACTGATGTAGTGTCACAATGCAACATGCTGTTAATTCTGCTGTAACACTTATGCGGATTTGTTCCAATTGATGTATTCGGGAATCATTTGAGCATGATGGTGAATATTGCATTTGCTTATGGGCAATTTCATCCAAGAGAAATACTAGGTGAATTCAGAAAACCACACCCAGTTGACCTGAACTGCCTAGGAATACCCTAAAGACACATGTTGCTCAAACATTCACCCTCCACCTCAGTTCACCAGTGTGTTTTGAGCTCTGTCCATCCACATCTGGTGTCACAACTTTCCATCCGATTTCAGATCATCTTCCTTCCACTGCTTCATAACTCACAAGCTGTAGGCCCTCCAGCACGCACTTCCATTAACAATCTTCAGATCTTTTTCAAGGTAATGTGCCATATTTACTGTAATGCTTATATATTTTTTAGCAATGTAATGTGTGTGAAACTTTGATACTATTTTTTATTAGGTTCCTTTTTTAAAGGGTGAAACTGATGCATTTTTTTTTAGTATTGTGCCCTTAACTTCACTTTCCCCATAAGCCTGTGGTTTTATTGCATGATTTTGCACAGTGCAGTGAATTTTTAGGGGCACATATATTGTGTTATAGCAGAATGACTGTAATTGAAAAGGTTATCCTCTTTTTTTTTTTTCCCCAAATTACCCTTGGCTTTTAGTTAATTCATTGTAATAGTGTGATTAGCTTAGTAAATTTACTAATTATAAATGTGATAAATCAGGCATAGAAACTCAGTAGATTTTTAAAAATAATTAGATCATTAGAGATCACAGATATCTTTAAAATATGTCACCTGTGAGGGCCCCAGAGGGAACTGTCATGTACTCATCACCTAAATTCATGGTTAAAAGCATAATTTATTATTGTAACATTATTAAAATTTATGTTTGGGGAAATTATGGGGAAAAGGAAATTACAAAGTTGTAAAAAATCATGATCTCTAGTAAATTTATATTTATGCATCTACATATGTATAATTAGAAAAACATTGGAAGGATAGAAATCACCATGTTAACAGTGGTAGTTTTTGTATGAAGAAATTATGAAGAATTTTTGTTTGTTCTCTGTGTTTTTCTTTATTTTCCATCATGAATAAAAGTTAAGCTTTATAATGAGAAAAAAAGAAAAACTACAGAGGGGGGAAGAGCACACAAGTTGTGGGGTGCAGTATAGTACTAACAATAATGTAATTTATTTCTTAATGAAGATCTTAGGAAAACATAATCCAGAATGGAGGGAAATTAGTAAATCTTGCCAGAAATTCTGTCTAAAATTTGAATATAGGGCTACTTTTCACTTTGTGCCCACTATATTCTTGACACAGTACTAGATTTTTTTTCTTCATACCTTATCTCATTTAATCCTTATAACGTATCTTATGAAGTTGAGATACCATCGCCACTTGATGAAAGAATAAATTGAGGCTTGAAGAGATTAAATATTTACCTGCTGCCTTGGATGCTGCACTATTATCAATATAATGCATTACTTTTTCTCTGAGGAAATGTGTATTTTTGAAACACTTTTGTTTATTTTTTATTTGTAATAAGAAAAACACTATCATATTGTTCTGTAAATTAGAAAAAAGCACTTTTTTGGGGGAAAATGTTGTTAACTTTTTGTAGAGAAGGACCCCATTGCCTTGAAACCTTGTAGAACATTGCCACTCAAGGCTTATGAATCTGTATTTCATGTTTTGCTGCTAAAGGAATAAATGTTACTTCAAGGCTTATCCGTGAAATTAAACTGGGCCCTCTGTTCCATATAGCATTCTTATTTGATATTTTCATGTTTTTCTCTGAGAAATCAAATAATAACATTAACAAAATACCAAAGAAATCATTGGCTATGGGAAATGCAGATGTCCCTTGGTACCTTGCAATTATTTAAAAAGTATTTGCCAACTAAATTCTGATGATTCAGTAATCACACATCTATTCAAACTGTTATTTAAAATAATTGTATTCACATGGGTAAGAGTGTTGATTTCGTTAAGTTCACTTCTGCTCTTGAGTATAACATAAAATCACCATTTGATTCGTCTCTAAATCCTCTAAAAACTATCATTGGACTAGTTTTATTGATTTGGAAATGTACTTTGTCATGTGAACTTAATCCTTGGGTCTTATAACCACTTATATAATTGTGCTGAGAAAACTCAAGAGTTGTTCCCACTGTAATACACTCCTCTTAGAGAAAAGATAGTTTGGAGCACAACTCGGGGAAAAAATTCTTTGCTTTATAAAGTAAAATTAAACTTTGAAGGGCAAACAATAAAAACTCATGGGGAAGATCTGCAGCTTCAGCTTTTCCATTTGCGTGCTTCTTTTTGGACCCACTGCCATACTTGGAGGAAGCAAAAGCATCCCCTTCTCCATGTGGAGAAGCAGCAAGACACCCATTAGACAGCCAGCACCAGCTGCCAGCGTTTGAGTGAGGCATCTTGACCTATCAGGCAATCTGTACATGCTGATAATTATATACATGTTTGGCACAGCAATGATCATGTGGCTCTTCTTATAGAGGAGAAAAATCTTATATCTTTTGGAGACTGCATTCTAGGGAAGAAACAGCTGTATCTGAAGACCTCTAAGATTATGTAAACTCCCTAAAAATATGTTAGGGAAAATTAGAACTCACAAATATAGACAGGTCTAGTGATCCTTAATGCTGAAGCTAAAAATCTGTAATACATTTTAAAATAGAAATATCTGAGAACAACAAGTCCGTACATCATTTTGTGATGACTTTGAAAAATCATTTATGATATTTATAAAAGATTATAAAGATTATTAATCTTATAAAGATTACTTACAATGCTTTCATCATTCACATAAAACAGCGTATCATAATCCCTTGATTTATTTGGGAGGGAAAAGGAACGAGAGAAAGAAGAAAACCTTTAAGCAACATGGATCCTGACAAGGAATGGATTTTTTAATTTATTTTATTTATTTTTTTTAATAAATTTATTTATTTATTTTTGGCTGTGTTGGGTCTTCGTTTCTGTGCGAGGGCTTTCTCCAGTTGCGGCGAGCGGGGGCCACTCTTCATCGCGGTGCGCGGGCCTCTCACTGTCGCGGCCTCTCCCGTTGCGGAGCACAGGCTCCAGACGCGCAGGATCAGTAGTTGTGGCTCACGGGCCTAGTCACTCCGCGGCACGCGGGATCTTCCCAGACCAGGGCTCGAACCCGTGTCCCCTGCATTGGCAGGCGGATTCCCAACCACTGCGCCACCAGGGAAGCCCGGGTTTTTTTATTTTTAACTTTTTTGGAGTATGGTATGTTTTCTTAACTGGATTATTGAAAAGAATCTTAGATATACTTAAAGTCATTCTGTTTTAAATATGTATACATTATATAATATATATTTATAATATAGGTTATCTTCTAATCTTGGCTTTATAACATTTTACCAAAAACTCTTTTTTAGTTTATTAATAGACTATAAGTAAACTGGTTATTTTTAAAATAACATTTATTTTAAACTAGTTAAAACAATGAGAAAGTAATTCTAAAACAAATTGGTTATTTTGCTTCTGAAAACTTTCTACCAGCACTTAGAGCCTCTCACAACATTGTGTATACCAGAGAATGTTAATGCCAAAAGGCCCTTAGAGATCATCTTTCTCATTTTTTATTTTTCAAATGAGAAAAGTGATGCCCCAGAAACTGATCAAAGTCTCTCAGTGCTTGAGAAGGGAAAAGAACTCAGATTTTTCGTACCCTTTTCATTATATTACCTTGCCTATACCATTCAGTTACATATCATTCTGTTTATTATTGTTTGAGGTATATATGTCTAATTTCACCAGCTAGGTTGTAAGCTCCTTTTAGGTAGCTTTTATATTGATACTTTGTATATTCTTAAGAGAGCTATTACATAAGCTGTTTAACAATGAAGAATTCAGTGCATAACTGAATGGTTATGGATGGTTGTTTGACTTGAGTATGTGTTTTTAACTTAGAATGCTTAGTGCAGTGTTCTGGTTCCCATTAGATGTCCTTTTAATGCTTAAAAATTAGTAATGCTTAAATCACATGAATGATCGTTATTTATTTTGAGTTAACCAGAAGACAATTCAGTATGCTAACACTGAAGCCTTAAGTACAGGCCATCCTTAGTTAAAATAAGTTGTCAGTTAAAATAGAATAAGAAAGAACAGAACATTGCCTGGATAACATCTGTATGTAAGCTAACCCGGAGAGTGGGAGGAACTATCAAGAGAATGACAAATTAAAGAAAGTCTTCTTGATTATTAGAAAATAATTATTTTCACAGATCTCGACTGTAACATAATTGCAGCATGTTCCTTCAATCAAAAACTACACTATGAGAATTTTGTTGCCAAAACAAATTCAAAAGCTTTGGATGTTGTGAAACAGCGGTCCCCAACCTTTTTGGCACCAGGGACAGATTTCATGGAAGACAGTTTTTCCGCGGGGGAAGGGGGATGGTTCAGGCAGTAATGTGAGCGATGGGGAACGGCAGATGAAGCTTCGCCTGCTCTATGGCCACTCACCTCCTGCTGTGCAGCTGGTGGTGGGGGACGCCTGTTGTAAGATAATTCTATTCATTTATAATAGGTGTGTGTGTGTGGTGTGTTTTTTAGGACTACCATGAGTCCAGAATGCCAAGAAATGATTTTTAAAGTGGTGGTTGTCCAAAAATTGTTACTTAGTATCATTAACTGTGTAATAGGCTCAGTAATACATAGGAAAATTGTGCTCAATCAACATTTATTGAGCACCTGATTTGAATTAATTATTCAAGTTAAGATGGAACACTTCATTTATAGTCAAATTGGTGATAGAGAAGATAAAGACATGTGTAAAGGTATGACCCAGAAAGGAGACAGTTCACTGGATTTGAATGATTCAGTATAGTGTATGTAGGAACTCAGTTGGGCCTTATGAGATGAGTGAGCAACTTTGTAATAAATATGAAGAGGGGACATGGCATTCCACATGGAGGTTCAGGGATGAAGGAACAGAAATATGCAAAGGAGTATTTGGGAGTCAGCAAATCAGTGTAGCCGAAGTGAAGTGTTCGTGTCGGGAACACTTGGAAAACAAACACTGGAAAGCTAGGTAAGGGCCAGAATGTCGAAAACCTTACCTTCTTTGTTTCTACTGTTCTTCCCCCAATCCCCACCCCCCACTGGGGATAAAGTAATAGCCTAAAACCAGTAGTGGTGATGGAAGCGGAAAGCATAATAGAGTCACTGAAAGAAAGTTCGTGAGCAGGCGGTATGCGAACCTGGTATGAAGTTATTAAATGTTATGGTGTTATGCATGATAGGAAGTTTGGGTCTTTAAGTGCAGATTAAAATGATAAAGCACTTGACTCTTGCCAGCAATTTCATCTCCCTGAACCCCATATCCTTCCATATACCTGCCTTATAAACGTATATCTCTGGATTATTAGTATCAACCTCAATCCAAGCTGCCTCATTCTTCTGATTTCTTTTATACCAGTTGGTGTCACCATTATTCATCCATCCATTCATCCAATTCCGAATTCTGCGAGGCATCCTAGACGTCTCTCACTATCCTCATAGCCAGTCACTCAATTCCGTTTATTCTACCTCCTAAAAAGCTCTCAACATAATTCCTTTTCTTAATCCATACTGCTTAGTTAAGCCAAGTCATCTCCTTCCTAGAACTTATAGTAGCCTTATAATGGGCTTTATTTCCTCCAACTTCCCCACCCCAGTCCATTTTCCAACTGATGTCAGAAATGCTTTCTCAAAAGACAATATCCTTTTAATATTGTCTGTCATTTATATGAAGTCAAAACTCTTGGCATTCATGATATGGCTCTTGCTTATGTCTCAAGTCTTATTCCCTGAGAAATATTCAGGGATCATATAGAAACAGCATATAGTTCCCCAAATGTGTCATGTCTTTGTATTTTCTTTTCTTTTTTTTTTTAACATCTTTATTGGAGTATAATTGTCTTTGTATTTTCTATTCCTTTTCCCTGGGATGTCGTACCCTCATGGACCTAGCCATCCTTTTCTAGGTAGTCTAACAAATCTTTATTTCTTCGTAAAGAATTATCCCATCCGGAGGGCAATTTTGATCCATCCTCTTGCAGAATTAGGCTTTCCTATCTTGGTCATCTCCATTGAAGCTCCTAACAGGTATTGTAACTGTGCATCCAAATTTATTCACCTCATGTTTCCTTGAGGTCAGCACCTATGCTTTATTTATCTTTATACTTCCAGTTCTTAGCCCAAGACCTTCCAGATAACAATCTTTAAAAAATCAAAAAAAAAATGTTGAATGAATAATAGTTCTTCTTTATAAAAGTTACAATGCTTAATCTTAGTAAGGTTTAAATATGCATAACACATTTTTTTCTCTTTAACTTGTAAACTACCAAAACTTTATTGTAATAATTGTCATTTATTAAATGCCTGTTTCATGTCAGGGACTTTGCTAGGCACCTTTAAAAAAATTATCGTGAAAAATATCACTCTACACAAAAGCAGAAAGAACAGTGTAATGAGCCTCCAAAACCTATCACCAAATTCAATATTGGCAAGATTTTGCTACTCTTACTTTATCAATCCTGTGTTGTTGTTATTGTTGCTGAAGTAATTTAAATTAAATCTCAAAACTCATTTCCTTTTACCCCTACATATGTTAGTATGCATTTCTAAAATATACAGACACATTCTTGTATAGCTACAATGCCAGTATCACACTTAACAAAATTAGCAATAATTGCTTGATGTCATTTAATACCTCATCTTATTCAAGTTCCTGCCAATTGTTTAATGTCTTTTTCGAGGTAACTCTTTCTGAATTAGGTCCACCATTACATTTGGTTGTTAGGTCTTTTAAGTCTCTCTTAGCAGTAGTTCCTCCTTTTATTTTTGTTTTTGTTTTTCATGGCTTTAACTTGTTGTTTTCAGCTGTCCTCTAGAATATTTTGTAACCTGGATAGTTTTCTATGCTTCCTCGTGTTGTCATTTCACCTGCTCCTCTAACCTTCTGTTTCCTATGAATTTGAAGTTGGGGCTGAAGGCTTGATTAAATTCAGGTTCAAATTATTTTTGTATATAGACATTTTCCTCATCCTATTTTATGGCTGTATTGATAGGTTAGATTCCTGCAAGTGGGATTGCTGGGTCAAAGGGTAGATGAATATGTAATTTTTCTAGACATTGTCAAATTCCTATGGGGGGGGGTTTGTTTGATTTTGCATTCCCACAGTTTTTGGGAATGCCTGTTCCCCTATAATCTTGTCAATAAATATGTTGCCTAACTTGGATTTCTGTCAATCTGGTGTGTGAAATATAATATTTGCTTTTCTTTTTATGAGTTATTTCTTCTGTTAATTGCCCATTCTTTGTTCACTTTTTGATCTGGTTGTTGGTTTTTCCCTCATGATTTTCAGGATCTCCTTATATAATTGATATATTTGCCATTGTCTGTGTTAAATTGCAAATATTTGTCTTCTGATTTTGTTTATTGTGTTTTTGTACCATACAAAAGGTTTTTTTTTTCTTTTCAGTGTGTGTGTGTGTGTGTAGTTGAATTATCAATTTTTTTATTGTTTCTGGATTTTGAGTCATAATTAGGGAAGTTCCATTGGTTTTTCTATTTATGTGCTAACACAACTCCTCTAATTATAAAAGTACTATGTTTTACTATATGGTAGAGCTTGCACCCCTTCTACATTGCTCTTCTGTTATAGGGTTTTCTTGATCATTCATGCTTAATTGTTTTACAATTAAGTTTATTTTACAAATAAGGAAATGAACACTTCCACAGAAGTTCTATGACCACGTAGTAATGAGAAAAGTAAAAAATAATAATTGTTCTTAATGGTTTCTTAACACTTTGTCTTCACGTAAAGGTTACTTTTAGCAATCCTTTTGCAACCGAAACCATTTATGAGGATACATAATTAAAAGGAGGAGAGACGAGAGTGTATTGGAAACATTTATTTCAGTCAGTGGTTCCCAAAGTGTGGCTGTGGACCTCCGGCTTTTAGCACAAAATCAAAGCAGTGACATTACACTGAAATAATAATCATTATTTAACTCACCACCCTGTATTCACACACACAAGAAAAGTCAGGTTCACTGAAGAGTATCCTTGATGAAACAGTAAAAATTATGCATTTTATTAAATCCTGACCATTGAATACTTATCATTTTAATAGTCTCTGTCTCAAAATGGAGAATATAAACAAAGCTCTTCTCCATGCCAAAGTATGGTGGCTGTCTTGAGGAAAAGCAGCTGTGTGACTGAGTTGTGAGCCAAACTAGTCATTTTTTTTGAATACCATTTTTATATGAAAAAATGACCGACTCATAGCTATGGTTATTCAGACTTGGGTATTTAGTAGACATTTTTATAAAAATGAACAAAGCGAATCCATCACTCCCAGGAAAACAACTGGTACAGTTTATTGCCAATGATAAAATTTGAACTTTGAGGAGAAAAGAATTTTGGAAAACAGGTATCTTGACCATGAGCTTGACAACTTCTCAAAACTTAAAGATGTTTCTGATATGAACAGTGCTGACATTAACACATTTTATTTTAAATAATATATTCAATGTGTCAACTTTGGAAAACCTGTCAAATGCAGTGATCCACTATTTTCTAAATGACCAATGGTTAATAATACAAAATCATGCATGGGTAAACAATCCCTTCAAAGTGTAAGATAAAAAAATGGATTTTTTTTTTAATTTTTGAATTTTATTTTATTTATTTTTTATACAGCACGTTCTTATTAGTTACCTGTTTTATACATATTAGTGTATACATGTGAATCCCAATCTCCCAATTCATCCCACCCCCACCCCCACCCCCACCCCCCTGCCACTTTCCCCCCTTGGTGTCCATACATTTGTTCTCTACATCTGTGTCTCTATTTCTGCCCTGCACACCGGTTCATCTGTACCATTTTTCTAGGTTCCACATATATGTGTTAATATACGATATTTGTTTTTCCCTTTCTGACGTACTTCACTCCTTATGACAGTCTCTAGATCCATCCATGTCTCTGCAAATGACCCAGCTGTGTTCCTTTTTATGGCTGAGTAATATTCCATTGTATATATGTACATATGTACATCTTCTTTATCCGTTCATCTGTTGTTGGGCATTTAGGTTGCTTCCATGACCTGGCTATTGTAAATAGTGCTGCAATGAACATTGGGGTGCATGTGTCTTTTTGAATTATGGTTTTCTCTGGATATATGCCCAGTAGTGGGATTGCTGGGTCATATAGTAATTCTATTTTTAGTTTTTTAAGGAACCTCCATACTGTTCTCCATAGTGGCTGTATCCATTTACATTCCCACCAACAGTGCAAGAGGGTTCCCTTTTCTCCACACCCTCTCCAGCATTTGTTGTTTGTAGATTTTCTGATGATGCCCATTCTAACTGGTGTGAGGTGATACCTCTTGGTAGTTTTGATTTGCATTTCTCTAATAAGTAGTGATGTTGAGCAGCTTTTCATGTGCTTCTTGGCCATCTGTATGTCTTCTTTGGAGAAATGTCTATTTAGGTCTTCTGCCCATTTTTGGATTGGGTTGTTTGTTTCTTTAATATTGACCTGCATGAGCTGTTTATATATTTTGGAGATTAATCCTTTGTCAGTTGATTCGTTTGCAAATATTTTCTCCCATTCTGAGGGTTGTCTTTTCGTCTTGTTTATGGTTTCCTTTGCTGTGCAAAAGCTTTGAAGTTTCATTAGGTCCCATTTGTTTATCTTTGTTTTTATTTCCATTACTCTAGGAGGTGGATCAAAAAAGATCTTGCTGTGATTTATGTCAAAGAGAGTTCTGCCTATGTTTTCCTCTAAGAGTTTTATAGCGTCCAGTATTACACTAAGGTCTCTAATCCATTTTGAGTTTATTTTTGTGTATGGTATTAGGGAGTATTCTAATTTCATTCTTTTACATTTAGCTGTCCAGTTTTCCCAGCACCACATATTGAAAAGACTGTCTTTTCTCCGTTGTATATCCTTGCCTCCTTTGTCATAGATTAGTTGACCGTAGGTGTGTGGGTTTATCTCTGGCCTTTCTATCTTGTTCCATTGATCTATATTTCTGTTTTTGTGCCAGTACCATATTGCCTTGATTACTATAGCTTTGTAGTGTAGTCTGAAGTCAGCGAGTCTGATTCCTCCAGCTCTCTTTTCTTCCCTCAAGGCTTTGGCTATTCAGGGTCTTTTGTGTCTCCATACAAATTTTAATATTTTTGTTCTAGTTCTGCAAAAAATGCCACTGGTAATTTGATAGGGATTGCATTGAATCTGTAGACTGCTTTGGGTAGTATAGTCATTTTCACAATATTGATTCTTCCAATCCAAGAACATGGTATATCTCTCCAGCTGTTTGTGTCATCTTTGATTTCATTCATCAATGTCATATAGTTTTCTGAGTACAGGTCTTTTACCTCCTTAGGTAGGTTTATTCCTAGGTATTTTATTCTTTTTGTTGCAATGGTGTATGGGATTGTTTCCTTAATTTCTCTTTCTGATCTTTTGTTGTTGGTGTATAGGAATGCAAGAGATTTCTGTACATTAATTTTGTATCCTGAAAGTTACCAAATTTATTGATTAGCTCTAGTAGTTTACTGGTGGCATCTTTAGGATTCTCTATGTATAGTATGTCATCTGCAAACAGTGACAGTTTTACTTCTTCTTTTCCAATTTGTATTCCTTTTATTTCTTTTTCTTCTCTGATTGCCGTGGCTAAGACTTCCAAAACTATGTTGAATAATAGTGGCGAGAGTGGATATCCTTGCCTTGTTCCTGATCTTAGAGGAAATGCTTTCAGTTTTTCACCATTGAGAATGATGTTGGCTGTGGGTTTGTCATATATGGCCTGTATTATGTTGAGGTAGGTTCCCTCTATGCCCACTTTCTGGAGAATTTTTATCATAAATGGGTATTGAGTTTTGTCAAAAACTTTTTCTGCATCTATTAAGGTGATCATATGGGTTTTATTCTTTAGTTTGTTAATATGGTGTATCACATTGATTGATTTGCATATATTGAAGAATCCTTGCATCCCTGTGATAAATCCCACTTGATCATGGTGTATGATCCTTTTAATGTGTTGTTAGATCATATTTGCTAGTATTTTGTTGAGGATTTTTGCATTTATATTCATCAGTGATAATGATCTGTAATTTTCTTTTTTTGTAGTATCTTTATCTGGTTTTGGTATCAGGGTGATGGTGGCCTCATAGAATGAGTTTGGGAGTGTTCCTTCCTCTGCAATTTTTTGGAAGAGTTTGAGAAGGATCGGTGCTAGCTCTTCTCTAAATGTTTGATAGAATTCACCTGTGAAGCCATCTGGTCCTGGACTTTTGTTTGTTGGAAGATTTTTAATCACAGTTTCAATTTCATTACTTGTGATTGGTCTGTTCATATTTTCTATTTCTTCCTGGTTCAGTCTTGGAAGGTTATACCTTTCTAAAAATCTGTCCATTTCTTCCAGGTTGTCCATTTTATTGGCATAGAGTTGCTTGTAGTAGTCTCCTATGATGCTTTGTGTTTCTGCGGTGTCCATGGTAACTTCTCCTTTTTCATTTTGAATTTTATTGATTTGAATCCTCTCCCTCTTTTTCTTGATGTGTCTAGTTAAAGGTTTATCAATTTTGTTTATCTTCTCAAAGAAGCAGCTTTTAGTTTTATTGATCTTTGCGATTGTTTTCTTTGTTTCTATATCATTTATTTCTGCTCTGATCTTTATGATTTGTTTCCTTCTGCTAACTCTGGGTTTTGTTTGTTCTTCTTTTTCTAGTTCCTTTAGGTGTAAGATCAGATTGTTTACTTGAGATTATTCTTGTTTCTTGAGGTAGGCTTGTATTGCTATAAACTTCCCTCTTAGAACTGCTTTTGCTGCATCCATAGGTTTTGGATCATCATGTTTTCGTTGTAAGTTGTCTCTAGGTATTTTTTCATTTCCTCTTTGATTTCTTCAGCAATCTCTTAGTTATTTAGTAACGTATTGTTTAGCCTCCATGTGTTTGTGTTTTTTATGTTTTTTCCCCTGTAATTTATTTCTAATCTCATAGTGTTGTGGTTGGAAAAGATGCTTGATATGATTTCAGTTTTCTTAAATTTACCTAGGCTTGATTTGTGACCCAAGATGGGATCTATCCTGGAGAATGTTCCGTGTGCATTTGAGAAGAAAGTGTAATCTGCTGTTTTTGGATGGAATGTCCTATAAATATCAATTAAATCTATCTGGTCTATTGTGTCATTTAAAGCTTGTGTTTCCATATTAATTTTCTGTCTGGATGATCTGTCCATTGGTCTAAGTGAGGTGTAAAATCCCCCACTATTATTGTGTTACTGTCGATTTTCCCTTTTATAGCTGTTAGCAGTTGCCTTATGTATTGAGGTACTCCTATGTTGGGTGCATATATATTTATAATTGTTATATCTTCTTCTTGGATTCATCCCTTGATCATTATGTGGTGTCCTTCCTTGTCTCTTGTAACATTCTGTATTTTAAAGTCTATTTTATCTAATATGACTGTTGCTACTCCAGCTTTCTTTTGATTTCCATTTTCATGGACTATCTTTTTCCATCCCCTCCCTTTCAGTCTGTATGTGTCCCTATGTGTGAAGTGGGTCTCTTGTAGACAGCATATATATCGGTCTTGTTTTTGTATCCATTCAGTGACCCTGTGGCTTTTGGTTGGAACATTTAATCCATTCACGTTTAAGGTAATTATTGATATGTATGTTCCCATTACCATTTTCTTAATTGTTATGGGTTTGTTTTTGTAGGTCCTTTTCTTCTCTTGTGTTTCCCACTTAGAGAAGTTCCTTTAGCATTTGTTGTAGAGCTGGTTTGGTGATGCTGAATTCTTTTAGCTTTTGCTTGTCTGTAAAGCTTTTGATTTCTCCGTTGAATCTGAATGAGATCCTTGCCAGGTAGAGTAATCTTAGTTGTAGGTTCTTCCCTTTCATCACTTTAAATATATAGTGCCACTCCCTTTTTGCTTGTAGAGTTTCTGCTGAGAAATCAGCTGTTAACCTTATGGGAGTTCCCTTGTATGTTATTTTTCATTTTTCCCTTGTTGCTTTCAGTAACTTTTCTTTGTCTTTAATTTTTGTCAATTTGATTTCTATGTGTCTCGGCATGTTTCTTCTTGGGTTTATCCTGCCTGGGACTCTGTGCTTCCTGGACTTGGGTGGCGATTTCCTTTCCCATGTTAGGGAAGTTTTCGACTATAATCTCTTCACATATTTTCTCGGGTCTTTTCTCTCTCTCTTCTCCTAGGCTGTCTTCATTTCTTTTCATCTTTTTTCTTTATTCTGTTCCATGGCAGTGAATTCCACCATTCTGTCTTCCAGGTCACTTATCTGTTCTTCTGCCTTGGTTATTCTGCTATTGATTCCTTCTAGTGTATTTTTCATTTCAGTTATTGTATTGTTCATCTCTGTTTGTTTGTTCTTTAATTCTTCTAAGTGTTTGTTCTTTAATTCATCTAGGTTTTTGTTAAACATTTCTTGCATCTTCTTAATCTTTGCCTCCATTCTTTTTCTGAGGCCCTAGATCATCTTCACTATCATTATTCTGAATTCTTTTCCTGGAAGTTTGCCTATCTCCACTTCTTTTAGTTGTTTTTCTCGGGTTTTATCTTGTTCCTTCATCTGGTACAAAGTCCTCTGCCTTTTCATTTTGTCTATCTTTCTGTGAATGTGGTTTTCCTTCCACAGGCTGCAGAATTGTGGTTCTTCTTGCTTCTGCTGTCTGCCCTCTGGTGCATGAGGCTAGCTAAGAGGCTTGTGCAGACTTCCTGATGGGAGGGACTGGTGGTAGGTAGAGCTGGGTGTTGCTCTGGGGGGCAGAGCTCAGTAAAACTTTAATCTGCTTGTCTGTTGATGGGTGGGGCTAGGTTCCCTCCCTGTTGGTTGTTTGGCCTGAGGCGACTCAGCACTGGAGCCTACCTGTTTCTTTGGTGGGGCTAATGGTGGACTCTGGGAGGGCTCACCCCAAGGAGCACTTTCCAGAACTTCTGTTGCCAGTGACCTTGTCCCCCCAGTGAGCCACAGCCAGCCCCCCCCCGCCTCCACAGGAGACCCTCCACCACTAGCAGGTAGGTCTGGTTCAGTCTCCTACGGGGTCACTGCTCCTTCCCCCAGGTCCCGATGCGCACACTACTTTGTTTGTGCCATCCAAGAGTGGAGTCTCTGTTTCCCCCAGTCCTGTCGAAGTCCTGCAATCAAATCCCTCTAGCCTTCAAAGTCTGATTCTCTAGGAATTCCTCCCTCCATTGCCAGACCCCCAGGTTGGGAAGCCTGATGTGGAGCTCAGAACCTTCACTCCAGTGGGTGGACTTCTGTGCTATAAGTGTTCTCCAGTTTGTGAGTCACCCACCCATCAGTTATGGGATTTGATTTTATTGTGATTGCATCCCTCCTACCGTCTCATTGTGGCTTCTCCTTTGTTTTTGGATGCGGGGTATCTTTTTTTTGAGTTCCAGTGTCTTCCTGTCGATGATTGTTCAGCAGTTAGTTGTGATTACGGTGCTCTCGCAAGAGGGAGTGAGCACACGTCCTTCTACTCCACCATCTTGAACCAATCTCAAACCAATGGGTTTTTATGTAACAGAGTAAGAAGTTTATTGATGTGGTTTCAGATTCTGCATTCCAACAAACTTAAAAGCTACTACTTGTCAAGTCTTAATGTGGTATCTGTGAGGCTGGATTTTCTTCATGTTGTACAACAAACAGATTGAATACAGAAGTGGATATAAGAATCCAGTTCTCTTTAAGCCAGATATTTGCACAAATGTATAATGATGCTACTCTTCTTAGTAAATTTGTTTTGTTTTGTTTTGGAATCTGTAGTTTCAAAAAAATTCATTTGTGTTAAAATGTAATGGGTTTATTACTTCTATTTTTATTTTTAAGTGAATTAATATTTAAATTATTTCTTTGATTTAATTTCTAATATAATAATTATTGATAGATATCACTCACATTAACAAAAGCTTTTTGGGGTCAATAATTTTTAACAATATAAAGAGGTTCTGACATCAAAAAGTTTGTGAGCCATCTACTTACATGAGCATAGCAACTGGTTTTAATTCCAATTATAACAGGTTTTAAGTTTACCTGTATACATTAAAGCACAGTTTTGTAGTCCTCTGTTTATAGATTTAGGGATTGACAAAATAGAGATGAAGCGATGAAGTTCATGAGACAAATCCTATTTTCTATTCTAGGCAAAAATTAAAACACAATTGTTCCTTTCAAACTTCTGTTCTTTTCAATTGTATTGAAACTGAAGTTTAATATAATTCGATGTGAAACTGAACATACTTTAATTTGCTCAGTTGTGTTCCTGGCAGGCTGTGTGAAAGGTACTTTCTCAATTTAAATGAGAGCCTGAGTTCTTGTTATTTTTGACAACTCATTGTATAAAGAAGTACTGGTTTTTCAAATGGCTAAATGCTTGTTTTGAAAATCTCTAGAAATCAATTGTATTTAATGTTTTTTTCCCTGATTACTCTAAGCTGAGCAAGTGACCTGTATTTTGTTAATCATTGTGTGTTGAAAAACCTGGAAACTGTCCTGTCATTCTGTTTCATTAGAATAACCTAGAGGCCTTTTGATTTTGTTACAACATGGGTGGTAGATACTAAATACAGATGTTTGACTTAAAACTGTACTTTTCCTTCATATACCAGGTAACTACATTCACAGCATATTTTTTGTTTCTCCAAAAGACTAGTAACTCTCAGCCATATACTTAGTAATATTAGAATGTTCTGTAACTGTAATTGTCTCTAATAGGAGTCTAAATTTCAAAAACTCCCAATGTTTATTCTTTTAATCTAATTAGAACATAATTTTAATAGGTAAAGCTTTCTAAAATTAAAAGCAAGTTTTACTATTACACATTACAGAATATTAAAAATTGTTTGAGGGAATTCCCTGGTGGTGCAGTGGTTAGGACTCTGCGCTTCCACTGCCAGGGGCCTGGGTTCGATCCCTGGTCTTGGTGAACTAAGATCCCACAAGCCTGCAGCGCAGCCAAAAATAAATAAATAAATAAAAATTGTTTGTATGGAAGTAAAGCACTTCTTAATACTTTTGTGGGACCTGGGGAGTGATCTTATAATTAGTGGTAGAAAAGTATATTGTCTGTATGTTAATAAGGAAGCATTGAGTTAGGTAGCTATTATGAAGTTGCATTATCTCAGGTACAAGGCATAGTTCTCTTCTCATTTTCTTGGCCTTAGCCCAAAATTTTACAGCATGTTCAACAAGTATATTTTGTCATTCTGCATCTCTAAAGAAAGTGCTTAACACTTAAGAGCTTTTATGGGACCCTTGGTTGCTCAGGATCAGTGTCACAGCATGCAATATTATTACTGGTTTTTAAGAAAGTAGTACAAATTATAGGAAGTTGCAGGTCCTGCTTGTTTTAACAACATAAAAAGATAAACAAATGGAGAAAAGTGAATATTTGTCACATAGGGAGCCCAGAGGGTATAAGGAAGGTAGTGGATTGATGTCCAGGACTGTGGTTATTAGTTTAATTTATTGGTATTTCTCAATAAGAGTCCAGAGAACTGCCTCGAGTCCACAGGATGCTCTTCCCTGCTGAAGGAAGAGAAAAGGGATGGAAGAGCCTGTACCAGACTCCTGTCTCCTCAGTTCAATTCAACAAATGTATGAGCGTTTACTATTTTCATGTTGCTGTACTGTAATGCTATAGATACCATGTTAGAAATTGATCCTGCTCTTTTAGGAGCTTACTTATGGTCTGAAGGGAGTGATAAGATAATGATATATGTTAATAGCTACAAGAGAGAAACAAAATATAATTGTGAATCTTAAGAAGAATAGATTTAAATTACTAGAAGAGCTTGAGAGTTGGTGGGAGTGGAAGAAGACCAAAAGAGTTGGTATTTGAGCTGGGTCTTAGAGGAAGAATGGGTAGAATTTCAATAGAGATAAAAAAGGAGGGCAGAGCCTCAGGAAATGCTGGTTCAAATCTATCTAAATTCCACAGGACACAGAGAAGATCTGCCATGTTAGAAATACCAATTTTTAATTTACAAGTAAACCTAACTTAATTGATTTACGCTACTCTGTGGTATTACATGGAAAGTGGAAAACGAGGTGTATTCTTTGCTACTTGCCTCTGGATGGCACTGGACTTGAGCATGATTTTAAATTTACTTTCAGTTTAAAGGATTAGCTAATGGTGTAGTTTAAAGGCTATCCTAGGCCCATATTTGTTCTTCTTTGTAGGTTTGTGTCACTCTGTGGTTGTAGAGGGTACTTGTGGTCCTTTGTTTTTAGAAGTTTGCCATTTCATAGACAGGGTGTAAATATGAAAACTTACCTGCACTTTGAACAGGGTCACCCATGTGTTCTAATGAGTAAAATTTAAGGGATTTTGTTACTAGCCAAGGGGAAGCTCATTTAGAAACTCAAAGTTTAGAAACTTTGCTCTATGGATATTAATTTTTAATTCTTTTAGTGCTAGGATGAGGTCCATTCATCTTTGTGTACTTAATTGCATCTACTACAACAGCTACTGCTGATTTCTACTAGTAATAGTAGTACTCATGGCTACTGTTTCCAGAGTACTCAGTAGGTGAGTTTGTTTATCTTTAGGCCCACAAGTTAGTAAAACAAAATTTATCTAACTCTTCCTACCAAATGGCACACCGAGGTTTTTTGTTTTTGTAGTGAGAGTTGCTTAATTCATTTCCTGCAGCTCATTTTTTGAAAAGAGATGCTGTTATTCAAATGGCCATTATGTAAAACTTTCAAAAATGGACCTGAAGTTTACCTGACACCATACACCATACTAAAGTTGAAATACTCCAAGATGAACAAAGTACTGTCCCAACCCACTAGCACCTGACAGCTTAGTAGGGGGATGAGGAGGTAGGGAAATTGATAAATGCAGTACTTTTAGTGGAAATGTTTTGAGAGTTCAAGTTAAAAATCTTACTCAGTATGTGTTGTTGAAGAAGGCTGAAATTCATGTTATTAGTTACAAGATCTTTGCAGTGTTCCTCAAGTGACTATACCCAGTGGTGGAGCTGTTGCAGAAAGGGCTTGGTAGCCTTGGTTTTAATAGCTTGGTTAGAAGGGGAACTGAAATCTCAGGATCTTGGAGACAGGATTCCCCACTTATGAAGGGGAATTTCAAGTGCTCTTAAGAGTGTCTGCAAATTTCTGCCACACCCTACATGTGGGGCTGGGCTCCTGGTGCTCTTGGGGTCCCTATACCACTCTAGCTCCAAGGAATAGAAGAGATGTTGTGTGATTTGCAAGATTCTTGCCCTTGATGCTATTGCTGTTTTCTGCTTACCAATCTTTTCTCACTAAATGACCTTAGATCTCAGTTAGTTATTATAATACATACCTTTATTATATTGAAGGTCAATACATATTTTAACCTAGAGTAGGAGAAGTCACAATTTTATTAAACAGTCTTTTAGGCCATTTTGGGATGGTGGGAAGTAATGTATATTCCAGGTAATGACAGACATTTAAATTTGAGTTTACTATAAAATTAAAAATCTATTACAATTAATCTAATTTAAAACCCGTCCTTTTCTCATTTAGGAATGGAGAGTTTTTAGAATATCTCTGTGTTCTTTTCTATTTGCCCTTTCCTTCTGAAATATGTAATATCATCAATTTCTATAAACCCAGTCATTACTCCTGAGATTGTCTGCTAAGGAATAAAAAGATGACATCAGCATTATTTCATAGCATAGAGCCACCTGCCCATCTCTGCCCTTTTTGCAGTGGTTTCTGCCAAAATGGAACATCTAAAAAGAATAGAAGGAGAGTCAACAACTGTAATTTACTGTTTGTATTGATAATTGCAGTTAGCTTTCTTATAGTCACAATTAAAATTTGTATTTGGGACATGTGTTTTATACTTAAGATATTTTGTCATTATAGTATGTTAAAAAAATGTTGAAGCTATTAAATTATCTTCTAAGGATACCTTTAAAAATCTTCAAAAATTGAGGGATTAGTATGTTAAGTGGAGTCAAATTTCTGTTTTGCCAGAATTTTTTATATGTTGAACACATATTTTTAACCTCTTAGTGTCTGTATGTAAAGTTAATTATACACATTACTCTCAATATTATTGTCTCCCATAGATATAAATTCATAAGCAGCTTTTACATTTTAATGGATAGAATTTGTATGTTTTTTGCTTTTCCATTTTTAATGAAATAAACTAAAGAAGAGAAATATAAAAATTAAATTGAATAATTTATTTTAAAGATATTTAATAGCTTAAAATGCAGCAATTAATTCTCCTTAGCAGTTGGCCTTTTAGGGGCAAGTAATTTGCTGATTACCTCTAAAGTCTCATAATTTTAAGAATTCCTAACATCCACGTAACTTTCTAGTGGGATTAATTTATATAAAGTGATCTAGTAAATTGCCTAGCAGTTAAGTGTCAAAATAAGCAATTTTCTAAATATAATTCATCTTTATCCTTTTAGTGTTTTGTTTTCCAGCACATAATTACTTAATAGGCATAATTTCACCTGATGAATTTCAAGCATAACTTCTTTCAGCTATAATAACACATCTGAAAAAAGAAACTTTCCTTATGTAGCATTCTTGAGATCACAACCCTTGTAAAATAATCTCTTAGGACACATGGAACTGATACATAAAAAGTATCAGTTCTTATTTTATAACTAGTTTTTCTCTTGATTGAAATGGTAGGATTTTATGGAATAAAATGTATGCAAATACTGTGACTGCTGTCTAAGATATTTGAAGACAAATCACAATTAAATTTACTATTGTTTAAAATTTCTTAAATATTTTATACCCCCTTTTATTTTTAACATGCGTCAACATTTTAGAGAATTTCCTTTCTTCTTTTTAAGGTAGTGATTTGAAAGTTGTCATCAAATTAAGACTCTGAAGAATGGCATCTGCCAACTTTTCTGCCATCGTGGTTAATTTGTTGGTTTTATTGGTTTTCCAGTCTTACTATCCAAATAATTTTTTTTATTTCTATGAAGTTACCTTAATACTTGTTTATTCTGCTTATGTTCATTCCTGAATTTTTAACCATTTTGTATCTTTGCATTATCCGAGTAGCTGAAATCAAGACTAATCAATGCTATGGAACAATGCTGTACCATAGAACTTTTGGCAATGATAGAAAAATCCAGCTTGGTACCCACTAGCTACATGTAGCTATTATACACTTTAAATGTGGCTACTGCAATCAAGACACTTAGTTTTTAACTTCTATTTAATGTTAATCAACTTAAATTTAAAGAGCCACATGTGACTAGTGGATACTGTAACGGAC
Organism: Balaenoptera musculus; assembly: GCF_009873245.2. Classification (NCBI taxonomy): domain Eukaryota; kingdom Metazoa; phylum Chordata; class Mammalia; order Artiodactyla; family Balaenopteridae; genus Balaenoptera; species Balaenoptera musculus. The sequence continues at coordinate 37,552,504 of NC_045792.1, forward strand.
AGTACAGTTTTTAAAAAATCCAGGACTTGTTTTTTGGTTTTATTTTTTCACAGAAATGAAACAAGGTTTATGATTTCAAGGTCATTGTGTAAGACTCACTAGTATATGAGTATATGATCAAAGTCACATATTCCCCAGGATAAGATATTAGCTTTATACTTAAGAGAGGAAAACACGGCAATATTATTCCTCAAAATTAGTGTAGCTGTGGGTTATTTTCACTTCTAATATAGAACAACCCTGGAATTCTTCTATTAAGAGTAGCATCTGTTGAGAAAGTATATTACAGCTGTTCCAGTTTGGGGTGTTTTATTATGCTTTAGGGAAAATAGAAGAAAATTTTTAAAATGAGATATTGTTTTGTCTTGTACTTTGTGTGTTTTTTTACACTTTTATCTGTTATCTCCTCAAAAGCAAGGGCCTGGAATTGACATGATTCTCAGCTGTGAGGGGAAAATATTTCTCAGCATGAGAGACACTCTTATGGTTGAGATGGAGCTGGGGAAAGGGTAACTGAAAGATTTTGTTGGGAAGAGGGAATTATAGGATTTAGCAGCTGTTTGAATGCAGATTCTTGGGTGAAGAGTCAAAGATAACTCTGTAAATCGGAGCCAGGGTTACTGGTGTTGTGTGGTGATTTGTAACTTATAGAGGAAAGTGAGGAACAACCTGTTTAGGGTAGGAGATTAGTTTAAAACATGTTGAGTTTAAGGTTCCAAAATGCCCCAGCTGTTCGAAATGCCCCAAAGCCAGACAGAAGGGCAGAGCAGAGCTAGCTCTGAGCTCAATAGCAAAGGTACAGCAGTCAGTCGCAGGGCTTGCTTGTTTTTCACATCACATGCCCTTCTCTCTCCTTAATCTGCTCCACCCTCCTCCCCCCAGTATAGTGAAGCTCAACAGTTCAGTAGAGTTTTGTTTGTATCAAGAAGATGGAAGCTATGGACGAGAACACTCACTTGAGAGAATGAACGTCAATGAAGGAAATGCAAGGAATGTCTAGGAAGAGTGTAGAAGTGTTCAAAGAAGTCAGTGGATTTGATGGTTCAGTGCTAGGAAAGCTGAGCTAGGGGAGAGTTGCCTAGCAAGAAGCGGATGTGAATTGTCCATGGAGGTGAGAAGACCGGTGATTGCAGGGGTCGCATCTCAGCTGGGATCTGAAGAGTGTGGGCAGCTGTTGTTCAGTGGGTGTAAAGTTTCAGTTATGCCAGATGACAAAGTCCTGGACATCTGTTTTCAGTACTGTACTGTGCACTTAGCTTGTTAGGAGGGTAGAGCTCATGTTATGTGTTTTTCTACCGTAATTTCTTAAAAGGGGAAAAAAGAAAAAAAAAAAGTCCTTGATATTTTTTGCAGACTGTAATATGTGCAGACATTGAGACAAAGATTCTCAGAACTGGCTGATTTTGTTTTTTTTTCTTTTCCTGAATTGTTTCTGTCTGGATTCACTCTCAATTCGGTTGAGAGGATTTCTGCAATTACATTAAGATGCTTGGTCATGGGATTCAGTAGGTGTGACCGTCAGACCAATAACTCTGCAGAGCAGTCATTTAACATTTCAAAAAGGCATTGAAATGCCTGAAGATGTGATTAAAAGAAAATCAGATGTAGTCTCGAGCAGCATTTCGGCGATGGTGGAACCTTCTGTGATGGAGATGCCTGCACAGGCCTGTACAGTAGGAGCCAGAGCCACATGTGGCTGCTGGGCACTTGAAATGTGACCAGCGTGATTAAGCCACTGGATTTTGAACTTTATTTAATTTTAATTAATTTAAATGTAGTCACATGTGGCTGATGGCTGCCATATAAGGCAACACAGGTCTGGAGACTTCAGAAAAGTGAATCAGGGCATGAATAAAGTAGGAACCCAGTTCTTGGGCATCTTGCATTTGAAATAAAAGCTGAGGAAAGGTATTACAAGGTATTACAGGGGACCAGAACTCCAGCTTATGGTTGTAAAGGGAATCTTTTGGATATGGTGCTATCCTATTTCTTTTGTGTTTTATTTTATCAACTTTAAAAACATACAGAAATAGAAAGTAGGTGGGGAATAAACTTTCAGGAAAATGAGTTTTAAGTAGAATTCACAAGCTGCCTTGATCGTTAAAAAAAATTTTTTTCACCTTCATATAAATATACAAAACAGTCGGGCTTCCCTGGTGGCGCAGTGGTTGAGAATCTGCCTGCCAATGCAGGGGACACGGGTTCGAGCCCTGGTCTGGGAGGATCCCACATGCCGCGGAGCAACTGGGCCCGTGAGCCGCAACTACTGAGCCTGCGCGTCTGGAGCCTGTGCTCCGCAACAGGAGAGGCCGCGATAGTGAGAGGCCCGCGCACCGCGATGAAGAGTGGCCCCCGCTCGCCGCAACTAGAGAAAGCCCTCGCACAGAAACAAAGACCCAACACAGCTAAAAATAAATACATAAATAAATTTATTTTAAAAAAATATATATACAAAACAGTCAACCGAGACAATAGTAGAGTCCTCACCAGAAAATATGCTTCTTTTACAGAAGCTGGAAGTCAGCTGATCCTTTCAATAGTGACTCCATTTTAAAAATATAACTGAAGAAGGATACATGCTGGTATAACTTTAAAATGTTAGTTTTCCCTTCTCTTCAGTGTATAAATAGCTCTCTTAGATGAGGCCACATCATCTCTCCCCTGGGCTATTGCACTAGCTTCCCAGCTGGGGTTTTGTTTTGTTTTGTTTTTTGTTTTAGGGTGTTATTTTGTAGTTTTTTTGTTTTTTGTTTGTTTTTGTTTTTTTGTCTCTGGCCCAGGGACCACATCACTCCCAGAACTGTATTATTAAACACACAGATCTGATCACAACTCTGCTTAAGGAATTTTACCTCAAATATGTATACAATTAAAAGTTTCAAACACATTTTTGAAGGCTGTTTTTCACTTTTGAAGTTAGTGGGTTAAGAACATTTTCTCAGCTGATGAAAATAGAATTGGTAAAACATTTCCGTTAGCATATTGGTAGTATGCAACAAGAACTTTATAAAGATTTATAACCTAAACCCTAGTGAATCCACATCTGGGAATCTTCCTAAAGAAACCATCTTAAATACCACAAAATGTGCCCCCAAGTCTCTTTATACAAAGCTATTCATCATAGCATTATTTATAATAGTGAAAACTGTACATAACTTTAATGGAAAATGACTAAGTAAATGACAATTAATAAAATGATGTCTTCCCATATCACTTTGTATATGCATCTGCTATGGGCTATATCATATGATATAGTTAATGCATTTTTGCCGGTCTACTCCTTTTTTGTGTCCCCACTGTGCCTAGCACATTGTGAATGCTCAGTGAATACTTGCTGAATAAATGAACAAATGAATGTTGACACAAATGAAATCGTGTCAGTTGCTTCTTATCAACTGGTTAAAATTAATAGATGTTATATTCTTTTAAGTGCAGTAGTGTGTAGTTCCATTTGTGATGAAACTGTATTTCAGATTTAATTCTCTGCTATTCCAGAAAATATTTTTGTAGACAAAATAACTATTTCAGACATTTAAAGGTAAATTCAGTTGATACATATATCAAGTAATGATTTTTATAAATAAATCATATTAGTAATAAATCATTCTTTCTCCAAAGTCCCTTTGTACACTTTTAGTTTATTTTTCTCTCCCTATATTTTCTCTGAATTTTATGTATTTTTTAATGCACCTAATAAAAGCTTCCACTTATCTCCCTATTGGTATTTTTCCCCTCAAACCTGTGATTTGTCCTCACAATCAGTTCCTCTGACTGCTTTGTTTATTTGAAATGATCAACTGTCAAGGAAATTGCTTTTCACATACTAGCGCATTAGGCTATACTATATAGAGAGTATTCGAAATTTTATTTTCTATAATTTACTAAGGCTAGCAAAGGGAAGAAATCTGTTATTTTCTTTTAAATTATTTTTCCAGGTAAATCTAGATGATAGTTGATGCAGACAAGAAATACCAATATTAGAAATTCTAAATTATTCCTTTTTACATGGAATCCTCTCATGTATTTCACCAGTAGATAGAGATCTATTTGTCATCGCTTCACAAATATAACCTAGATGCCTACTTCTTTCTGAAACATTAGCAGTTTGAGATGATCATTATTTACTATATTTATTTCAGTAGAACCCTGAAATTGTTGAAGACTGTGTGCCAAGCTCCCGAGGGCAGGGACCATATCTGTTTTGCTCAACCTATGTCTTCAGTCTATCACAGTATCTGATTAGGTTCTCAAAGAATTGTTGAATGTCTGACTGCTTCCTGATGAAGTAAGGGATTTAAATAACTGTTTTGTGTTTGGTAGGCTCTTGGATTGTAAGGAACAAAAAAAATTCAGGTTACCTTGTGGAGAAAAAAGAGGGAGGGGGAAGGGAGAGAAAGAAGAGATGATTAGGCTTTACTTTCTCTTGTGAATCTGTAGAAACTCTAGTGGTGTTCCCATAGAGGCTGGTATCTGTTGATGCCACTCTGCTGCTGCTTCATTGTTTTCTCTTTGCCTCTGCCTCTGAGAGCTATTTTGTGTCTCTTCTCTGTCAGATTACATTACTTTCCTATAACTCTAGTACTCTAGAATCTTACTGGTCCAGCCAATTACCCTCAACTCTGTCTGGGTAGAACTTTTTTCATCAAGGCCCTCGTGGGCTGCAGATCAGCTTCTGTGTTGATTGGTCTAGTTGGCTGTGGCCAGGACACAAGGTCATGTGAAATAGTTATTGCCATCCTCAGATAGGAACCACCTAGAGCTGCTTCCTCATTTTAGCAGTTTCCTGAGGAGGGCTTGGTGGCAAGCCTAATATTAACACTCCTTTCCAGCAGACATCTGTTCCCATGTTCTTCAGTTTCCCAGTCTTTATAATATTTATAACCATGGCATAGTCCCTATTTTTATGTAATGACTTTGGAGGGCTTCTATTTCAGGACCTTAGGCTGTCACTTTTATTATAGAAAATTAAGTGGCCATTCCTCCTGTCTCTTCTCCTGGTTAAAAAGGATTTCAAAGCCTGAGAGTTCTTCATCATGCCTACGGAGAAGGAAGTTAGTCCCTGATCGGATTTTCCTGACTTAGAGATAATTGTACTTGAATGGGGACACCAAAACAATTTAACAAAAAAATTAAAAACTTAAAAAAATAAACACTCAGACCTACCTCTGGCAATCTAGCAGTTGTTAGTACTAAATAGAATAGCAGTGGAACAATAAGCATTGCTATAGTCTCCATTTCTTAGATTAAATTAACCTCTGCTTCTCCAAGGTTTACCATTTTCCTACTTAAAGCTTCAAAACTTTATATTAAATATGCTTATTCCTATTTTATTCAGAAAGAAGAACACAAGTCAGATCATTGCTTTGGGTAGTTGTATGTAATCCTCTTAAAATTTAACCTTTCCTTTAGCTTTCAAATTGAGGTCTAACAGTGTACTAGTATACTATTAGATATGATTATTATGGAGGTTGATGGTTTCAGTCACGTCAAATATGGGCTAAAAAAATCTATGGTGCTGTAGAGTGTGACTGAGGGAAATGACATTTGGGGAGCCTACTGGGTACCCAGCACTGTGGTAAGAGCTTGTCTGTCCCATTATCTTGTTCATACAATGGCCATATGGGGTTTTTGTTGTTGTTGTTTGTGTTTTGCAATGGGGGGGGGGGGGAACCAAGACCTAACACTTACTCTGATTTTACATAATTCTATTTATTTATTCCATTTATTTTAGTACCTTAGCAGTCAATTTGCACCAATTTAACTTTTCATAGAAAGTCATCATTAATACGTAAGACTTTTCTTTTAAAAACAGGATAAAAGAATCAGAGTATCTCAACCCTTGACAAGAGGACCAAGTGCCTTTATTCCAGAGAAGGAAGTAAGTTGATCTGTCTTAATATACATAAAGTGTGATTTTAAAACAAAGCTTAATTATGTCAAAGAATATCTCCATTTTTTTTAATATGGAAGTAAACATGTGTTTTGCTCTTATTTCTTATTTATATGTCAGAAAACCACAGAGGTATTTTCTTTTCAACTTCACTTAAAAGACTGTGTGTGTAATAATCTGCCTTCTTATTTTGGAGTTAGGTAGTACTGCAAGGTTAGAATAATATAAATTTTACCATATTTGATTTCAAATAAAACTTTTCTGAAGAAAGCTGCTAACAATAACAAAACAATATTATTTTGAAGGTTTAAGGTTTTAAAATGGCTAGTGTTTCATGGTGATTGTAGGTTACATAAATGTTAAGAAAAGACATTTTGAAATGAAAAAGTGCGTTTCCCAACTAAACCTGTTGAAGAAAACATGATATTATATCACTAGCAGTCAATCTTTTCATTTGGTTCTAAGTCTCTGGTGGGACAGAATGTCACAGAATCTCCACTCCAAGCTGCACTTTTGATGAGGGTGGGAAGTTAAGATGGTAAATGTTGAAAGAAAGGATGTAAAATGACACAAAGGAGATTATAATCAATACAAGATTTGTGTACCTATTTAATGGGTATATATCTCTATGAAAGATCACAGCAATGTTTAGGACCTGTAGATTCCTAGATGCTGCTAAGTTATACTTGGGCTAAGAAAAGTTTAAGGACCACTAAATGAGTTTTTCTCTGCTTCAAGGAGTTATTAATTCATATTAACTATGGTTATATATACTGATTTACTATTGGCTGCAAAGATATCATTTATCTTAAAGCACCAGCATTATTCCTTTATTGTTCAGAAATTAGTCAACACCTATTTATAGAGTACCTATTATGTTTCAGGCAACGCTTAAAAGAAGGGATGAGTACAATTTGAATAATAATACATGCCAGGCCATTGCCAGAGTCAGCAATTCCATCATGTTCATTTGCCTTTTTAGTGACCTTACCATTTACATGAAACTCCAAAGTTAACAGTAATGTTTCAGGAGCTCAGTGACTGTGGCTGATCTAGGTGGTGACCATGCATTAGAGAAACTGCTGTGCTTGTCCTATTTCCCGCATAGAACACAGGGCTGCTCTTAGCGGAGTGATTGCCTCATATATATATAAAGACTTCCTGAAACACAGCCATTTACACAGTATGTATTTGAAGACAATCTGGTTTGCAGAAGCAGCTGCTGTTTTCAGGCTCTGTTGCATCATGTGAATCTATTAATGTATTTTAGGCATCAGTTAAACAGAAGAATCTGCTGCTGGAAAACAAAACAAAAACAACAAATATTCTGTCCCTAATTATATGTAGTTTATCTTGATCCTATCATATTTTTATCATCTTGGTTCCCTGTGGTTGACAAAATGGGAGGAAATGGGCAAATGGAAATATATTTGGTTTTATAATGATCCAAAGTGGAATTGCCTCTTTTTTACACCATTGTAATTAACATTTCCTCACAACTTACACTTTTTAAACATTACATTTCCTTTGGGATTAAATTTTCCTCAGTCAGTAGTGTCTTTGTATAATTTGTACTTGTTTTCAGAAGAGACTGTGAAGCCAGCCCTGAAAAGTAAACAGAATTTCTTAAGAGCAGTGTGGATCTTTGGAAAGACCATGAGTCTGGACTTTAGATTAGATTTTAGACCAGTCTCTGCTATTAAATAGCTGTATGAGTTGAATTTAATCTTGAGTCTGTTTCCTTATCTAAAATAAGGGACACATTCTTCTTAGGTCTAGAACTCTAATTCTAAAATACCAATAAATAATGAACCAATCTGAGAAATACACATCTGATGTCCATTAATTCCCACAGAGCAGGGTCCTTCTAAGAGGTGCTAATACGCTCTTAACACCTTCGTAGCCAATTCTTGGTATCACGCCCGAGCTGTCACTGTTTATAAAGCTATATGTAAATAATCTATTTTTGAGAAAGCTCTTTTGATTCTCTCCAATGCAGCATGTTCATTGTAGTAATTTACCTTGTTTTTAGTAATTAATATGATAGGCTCAAAATAGGAATTCTAGTGTCCTTATTAATTTTTCAATTAACACTTTCCTACAAATTATCATATTTTTCTTTGTCCCTAAAAAGACTGCAGAAAGCTTTTTTAATGTTGAATAATGAAAACAAGCAAAGGATCAGTCTGAAAATACTTGTCTTCAGATATAGTGATTAATGATTAAGTATCTCCATAAGCTATTGAGATAAAATTGTAAATATATGTAATCAGATGCCAGTGCTTTTGCCTCCCCAATTTTGCCTTATGTGCCTGGCAAAGCAGATGGGAGCTTCTTTTCTCCAATTTCATAGCTGTGTGTATAATGTTTGATAATTTGACATTTGTTGTTTAATAAATTGTGGTCCCAGAGCCAAAAATGCATGGGCTTTCTTTTTCATTTCTGTTTCTAATATGAGCAACTACCTAATTTCAGTGTCTGTTCATATAAAAAGAACATTCATTTGCTCCAGTCGTGGCATAATGTATGTAAACCAAGGGTGTGTTTACAAAAATCATGATATTGTTTTGTTTCTTGATTGGAAGGTTGCCCAAGCCAACACAGTGGATGAACGTACTAACTTTCTTGTGGAAGAATACTCTACATCCGGTCGCCTGGACAACATCACCCAGGTCATGAGTCTGCACACGCAGTACCTGGAGTCCTTCCTGAGGAGCCAGTTCTACATGCTGCGCATGGACGGCCCCCTTCCTCTACCGCACCGGCACTACATCGCCATCATGGTGCGCTGTGTTCACGTGACATCATCCTTACTTGGTCCCTCTCCCTCCTAGTATTATATGTGTGTGCACAGCTAAGTATAATTAGGTAGAAATAAGAACTGAAAAAGCCTGTGGACTTTTGGATCCCAAGTCCATTGGATACATTTTGAATGCTTTAAGCCACTTAATGTACTGAATGTTTCTCGTTTAATTATTAGTAAAGTCATTTTCCATGTTTAATCTCTTATGATTAAAGATGCTTGTAGGGTCCAAAGTAATATCTCTAGTAGCCCACAAGTTTTGTTTTTGCTCCTGAGAGCTTTCTTTTATTATTAATATATAAAACAGGTTGTTCGTGCCATTTTAGTCATTCTTTACAAGATGAACATCACTAATTTGGCCAAATAAGAGGAAAGTATCAGCCAGCACCAAAGGAGGCTCTGGATAAGAGAAGAATTCTTAAGTGAACTCTAATACTTCTAAGTTTAGTACTTGGTACAAACTAGTTAGCTAGTTAATGTTTGGGGGGGGGGTGGGGAGAATTATAAATTGGGATGATAGGTAGCAGGAGTAAGAAGGGTAGAAGCAGTGCTACAGTTGGACTGTTGCTGGAGAAAAGAAGAAGAAGACAAGATGCAAGTGCTATATATTTGGAGAGGTTAGTGGAACTGCTGAGCTGGCAGAGTGAGCAGAGCCAGCCAAGAGTTCGTTTTTATCCAGTTTAATTTGTTTATGCTCTCACTGAAGTCTTAAACAACAAAAAAGGGCTGCATCCTGTGTTTTGTTAAATGATGAACTTGACAAAGATTACTCAGCTTAAGGTTTTGATGACAGTGAGGCCAAAAGCCAACTTAGAATGGTCACCAATGAAGAGAGAAATAAGATGTAGAAAATAGAATAAAACAATACTGTTTAATTGAGAAGCAGCCCTGAGGAAATGAGAGGTGAAAAGTCTGTTTTGCATGGATTTACCAACTTATCAAGGCTGATTCTGGCTTGCAAATGAAACAAAGGTTCAGTGAGCTTCAGTTTCATCTCGATAGGAGGATGGGCACAGATAAGGCTGATTCACAGTTACCTCAAAGGGAGTACGAGAAGTACTCAAATTAGCATACATTCTGAATTGGTACAGTACAAGTTAATGAGATTTTGTTGTGTTTTAAGTAGAATACAGTTGATATCATTTACCATAATGAAATGAACATGTATTTCCTTAACATAAATAGAAAATGGGTTCTAGGTTGACCCGTATCACTTCTGGATGGGAAGTAATTGGCTTCTTGTGACATTTGCTTATATAAAGTATCAGCTTTATATATTGATTCAAGAATCTATGACAGCATTGTGATGAAAGTTTTAGGAAGAGGATTCTGTAAGAAAAGAATTATTAGCTATAAAAATTAACTCTATCTCAGTGATTGGCTTAGTAATAGTAGAATAAGACCATACCATGACTATTTTATCCACTAACTTTTTTCTTTGTGTTTTAGGCTGCAGCTAGACATCAGTGTTCTTACTTAATAAACATGCATGTGGATGAATTTTTAAAGACAGGAGGTATTGCTGAGTGGTTGAATGGTTTGGAATATGTACCACAAAGACTGAAAAATCTTAATGAAATAAACAAGCTGTTAGCACACCGACCCTGGCTGATCACAAAAGAGCACATTCAGGTACCGAGTGTTTCTTTTGGGGAAAAAAAAATAGTTTACTAACGATTCTCACTAAGAGTTAATTTTTTAGTTAAGTATTTTACCTAAGACTTAATTTTAAATACGTGCATATTAGGAACTTGAAAAATAAAAAAATAGTGTATTAATATGTGTAGGAAAGATAAATTTAGAAAGTCAGTGGGTATAATTTAAATGTAAATGAATATTTCTCTTCAAGTAATCAGTAATTAGCTTGTACTAGCGCTTTAGCGAGTAGCTATAAGAAAAGTTGATTCCTATTTTCAAGCAGTAGGTAGAACAAAGAAAATACACTAGCAGGATAAGATACCTGGGTTCTAGTCTCTTAACTCTGTTACCCACAAGTTCGTGACCTTTAGTAAGTTAACTTCTGTGGGCCTGGGTAGTTCACCCTTCTATAAAATGAGGGGCCTAGGTTAAATGAGTTCTAAACTCTTTTCTAGTTCTAACATTTCATAATTTTAAGATTTTGAAAAAATGGTTTTGCAAATAAAAATGATTTGCCAACTGGTGTGTGTATGCTTACATGCCTCTAGAAACTAGAACTTAGATAAAAAAAGAGAACTGTGATTGACTGGAGCATTTGCCCTTCAAAAGGAGCGTCTGTGAAAGGCCTCCGGGGTGAGGTTGTTGTATAATATGCTTAGCACTGTCCTTGGCACTTGTTCACTATTCAATAAGTAGGAGTCATCATCTAAATCATTATCAGTAGAAGCCTTAGGTATTTAAAATCCCTGCTTCTAATGCATAGAAATGTCCTTGGTTTTGTTTTGTTTTGTTTTGTTTTTTCCTCGTTTTGTTAGTTGTTTGCCCAGTTAAACCAAACTTAGCTTTTGTCAGTATGCGTACTCTCAGACTTTTATTATCTGTTAGGGATTGTTTACAAAAATATGAACAAAGTTATAGCAATTTGAACATGTAAGGGAATGGAGATGTAGTTCTGGGCTACAATATAGCCCATGCTTCATGAACATCGCACTTTTCAAAAAGTTTGAAAAGCAGAGAAAAATGTAGGTATACTCGGATTATATACTACTACTTACGAAAATAAAAGAAGATATGTAAAAGTTACATTAAAGTGGTAGAATATGATTGATTTTCCCTTTTTTTCCCCTGATCCTTTGGTAATATATTAAATTTGTATATAGTTAAATAATGGGGAGTAAGGCAAAAGCAGTTTTTTGGTTTTGGGTTTTAGCTGTGAAGTGAAACAAATGAAAGTTTTACATTTGTGGTGGTGGGGGGGGGTGAAGGCACAGCAGGACATATCCCCACGCATCCACACGCGCTGAGAAAGAGACAGACAGACAGATAGACAGAGACGGATGGGAGAGGATCCCTGACGGATTAACAGCTGGAATTGGTATTGGAGGGATTACTACTTTTAATGGCTTCACTTATGATTCCATCATTCACCTGGAGGAGCCAGTAAAATAGCATATAAAAAAGTGCTTTGATATTCTTTATGTCCTTTCAAATGTGAGCTAGTATTCTACAGTTTCTCTCATCTGCTATAGGTTCTTCCTCCGTCAGAGAAGATAACTAAAAGTTAACTTACTGAGTAAATGTTTATGTGATTTTTAAGGTAGCGTCTCTACCTCAAAACCTTAAAATGAATGATTTTGCTAGAGAATCTTTAAAGTCCCTTCCCTACTTAAAGTAGCTTCAGTGTTCTTGGATTCTCTAAAATACCTTATTGAAATAGCATAATATGTAAAAGTGCTTTGGAAGCAGAAGTTGCATTGTATATATAAGGAATTTCAGAGAAGCCACGATGTACTTCTGCTGTTAGGTTTGATAGGTTTAATGTAACATTGTTTGAGCAAAGCTGTATCTTTAATATATGGAACATTTTTAAAGGGAATTTTAAGTATTATAAATGGACATGTGAAATTTTATAGATTTTCCATACTTTCTAAAATTGCTTTGTAGCATTATATGATTTTCACTTTTACTCTGATTTGCTTTCTCATTTCAGAAACTTGTCAAAACTGGAGAAAATAATTGGTCTCTGCCCGAACTGGTACATGCTGTGGTCCTACTGGCACATTATCATGCTTTGGCAAGCTTTGTTTTTGGTAGTGGCATCAATCCAGAAAGAGATCCAGAAATCTCCAATGGATTCAGGCTAATATCAGTCAACAATTTCTGTGTGTGTGATCTCGCTAATGACAACAACATAGAGAATGCATCTCTAACAGGCAGCAACTTTGGGGTTAGTTTTCTTAACTGTTTTCTTTACTACTTTGCCTTTTAACTTGCTACGTTAAAAATATCTAGAGAATTTATCTGATTAAACAGGATATTATGTACTTGAAATATTTCATATAATTTTTATTACTGTAAAAATTTAACCTGTACCTGAAGTTCTGAATTGTCTTAAGGAAACTTTTAAAGCAAATAGATTACAAATCATATTACAAATCATAAGGCTGCCTCAATTTTCAAAATAAGTGATAATGTAATTTAACATATACCAAATTCTAGAATTCTAGATTAAGTAAATCCATTCATATAACCTTTCTGTATTTATAGCTGAAGCAAAAACACTACACTTCTGAAAATGTTTGATTTTGTCATATGATTTTCTTTGGAGTTCCTGGAAAACCCACTTAGGAACTTAATAACTCTGCTAGTGCCACTATGCATAAGGTGACATTGGGAGATGGAGACATTGACTGGAACAACTTTTATTATTAGTAACACCCAATATTATCTTCTCTGGCTCCAGATCGTCGATTCTCTAAGTGAGCTAGAGGCCTTAATGGAAAGAATGAAAAGGCTTCAAGAAGAAAGGGAAGATGAAGAGGCATCTCAGGAAGAAATGACCACTCGCTTTGAGAAGGAGAAGAAAGAAAGTCTTTTTGTGGTCTCTGGAGATACTTTTCATTCATTTCCTCATTCAGGTGCTTTTTTATTTCACTGTCTTTGCCTTTTAGTTGTTCTTAGAACCCTGACAGACCACCTTCAGTATTTTCCATATGGATATGTCGAAATGATTTTACTACCATGTTCCTTTCATTTAGTTCTCCTCTACCTGACCCTAATGCCATTGCTTCCCCTCTTATGTTGGTGTATCTTTGAATATATTTCAGATTCAGTTGAGAGGTACTTCAGTTTTGTAGTTCATATTCTATCCTGGATAAAATGTTTTTCAGAGCAGACCGGTTGCTTATAAGGTTAGATAGGAATATTTAATCCATCCTACTTTTGTAATTTTTTTTAATGATAAGTATGATTCTGTTTCGACAGATGTCATTTGTAAGAAATATCTCTGCCTTTTTTGTGGGTGGGGAGTTATGTGGGAGGATTGTTCTCACACTGCCACTTTTTTCCAGATTAGTTCTAAAATTACACTGCACTTGCATTTGCATTTCTTTGGAGAAACCTTTGGAATTTTATAAGAATATATTATTTAGGTCATTTTCTTAGGTTGAATTTGGAGGAATTCATTCTGTATTAAAAGCTAGGCTTCTTTGCTCTAGTCTTAAAAACACATTTTTTTTCCTAATACCCTGAGAGACTTTGAAATAGGAGGGAAACTTTCCAATTATGACTAAAAAAGATATTGAACACCACATAGTAAATGTTATTAAAATAGCATAGACTCAATAGACTTTGAAAGCTTAAACCCTTCAAAGTCATCAATCTACATAACATTTATTTTTAGAGTTCCCTTGGTTTAAAAGAGGGCTTCAAAATGACTAGTCATAAAGCTAGTCAGTCTCATAAATCCTGAAGGTAATTGATTTGGCCATGACTTGTTTGTTAAATATGGCGTTGACCAATAGCTCTCAGAAGCTTTACCAGGAAGAACAAGAACCCCTTTTATCATTTCCCCGATGATTTTTTTTTATGAAAGATTTTATCTACCAAATTGAGTATATTTAGTAATAATTTCTCAGAGCTTCTAACCAGCAGGAAATGCCAAATCTAAAGAAGCTTATTGTTTTGGTTATTGATTTACTATTCATACTACAAACATTTATTGTACCCTATGTAATCTCAGCAGGGTGGTAGGTACTAAGGTTTCCAGGCTAAATAAGGCATGATTCCTGCCCTCTGGGGGGCTCTCCTTGCTAGTGGGAGAGAAAGAAATAATTACAATACATGGCAGAATGTGAAGGGTATATGGACCCAGTCGTGGTGGGGGAGGAGTGTGGACAGAAAGGGTCCTAGAGGAGGACTTCCTCCAGCTGCTTGGCTCGAAGCTAAATCTTAGAGACTGGAGTGCAAGGGAGTCTGACGGTGGCTGGGGGATGGGGAGTTGGTGGTGAACAGCATACCTGCCTGAGCCATGGCACGGTGGTAAGGAAACAGGATGGTAGGTGCAGAAGCAAGTGGTTCTGCATTAGGACGTAACTCACGAGGTAGGTAATGTGAGGAGGAAGCTGATTAGGTAGGCAGAAGCCTTATCATGATGACCTTTCTAACCTTACAGAGCACGTAACCTGCCCTATTTTGGACATGTTGAGTTGCAATGTCTCTAAAGCTTCCAGTCTGGATACATCTAGTACAGTGCTTCTCAAACTTTAATGTGCAATTGAGTCACTGAGGAATCTTGTTGAAATGCAGATTTGTATTTGGTCCATCTGGGCCAGGACCTGAGAAGCCTCATTTCTATCACGTCTCTAAGTGATGCCTGTGCTGCTGGTCAGCAAACCGCACTTGGAGCAGCAAGCGTTGAGCAGGAGAGGGTTTTAAGCTCAAGATAAAGTTTTGGAAGTTATCAGCATATATGTGGGAGTTAAAATCAAAAGGGTTATTTATAAAAATCATCCAGGGAAAACAAATGGGACAAAGGAAAGTAATGAGCCTTCTAGGTAAACCAATATTTTAAAATGTAATTGTATTAAGGTTAGTAATATCTATTCGCTTTTAGACATTAATTTTTGTGTGTATGTATGAAAAATTTTAATATACATCTCTTTATAACTGAAAGAGTAAGTAGACAAAAATCCAGAGAGTATTTAACTTATTTAGCACACTTTAGCTAATTGACATGTATAAAACACTATATCCCAAACTGCAACATATACCATTTTTTCAAGTGCACATAGAAAATTTCCCAATGTCAACCATATACGGTTAATAAAACAAATATCAACAAATTTTGAGATTAAAATTTCATGGATCATAACTTTTGACTATAATGGAAGTAAGCTAGAAATCAGTAACAAAAATAACTGGAAACTTCTCAAGTGTTTAGAAATTAAGCAGTCAGTATACTTCTAAATAGCACAGAGTGAAAGAAAAAGTTACAATGGTTAGAAAATACTTGGAGCTGAATAGCAGTGAAACATGGCATAGACATTAATTTTGTAAAGCTTCTCTAAGACCATTAGAGCTTAAAGGACATATAAATGTTTTATTTCTTTTAGGTTTTTTTTTTTAGTACTGAAAATATATTTTAGAATCCCAGTCTTTACCTTCTTGGACCCTTGAGCAAGGAATTCTAGCTTCTATAGTGAATTTTGACCAGCAAGTCTTAGACCCTAGCCAAAAATTATGTTCTGATTTTAACAGAAAAGGCTGCATCATTTATAAATTATTCAAGGAAAAATTGTTTCATTATTAACTCTTCACCATTCCCAGTACTAAATTTGCTGGTCACACAAAGATAATAGAAAAATGACTCAGTATGTGGCTAATTGAGTTATTTTTATAGACTTACTACGTTTTAAAATGGAAATAGAAATTAATTTTTCCCTATAACAAGTTTCTTGGTTTGATCAGTGTGATAAAAGCATTTCAGATTCCATGCAGAGATTCTAAGAATAGTTTTTCAAACCTCTTGGAGAAAATAAATGTTTAAAGTGTTCTACAAGGGGAGAATTCGGTAGCTTGATAACAGAGTTAACTAGCTTTTATTGTTATTTTTTTTTTTCCAAGTTAGAATGGTGTTCCATTACTGTAACATAGTATTTTCTGTAGTATATTAGTAGCCACATCTTAGGAGCAGAAGAATGCAGATAATATGTAAAATAATATTTTGAGTCCAGAGTTTGAAATATTTGTTTAGATAGAATTAAGATTAGAGTTTTAGATTTGTCGATCAGACACATTTTTTTTTTTAATTTAAGTTCTTAAGGTAAATTTAGGAAAAAAAAATTTGTAGTTTGAGAGAACTTTGTACATTTCCTTCTATGGACAAAATTGTCTAGAAAACAGATCTTGACTGACTCCTAATTTGAAAATGAATAGATGGATATTATTTGTAGGATAAATTCTATCATGTTTGGTTTTACTCTTTATTGTTTATTTTAAAATGTTTAAAGTTCCTATGACAACTTAGAAATATATATGAGCAAAACAAAAGCTAAGAGCAAAGTCAAAGGAGCCAGCTGTGTAATAGTCAACCCCAGGATCGATGTCTGCCAAATGAGACCACCTGGTTGTACAGTGTGGGGGGGCAGATCACTTCAAGAGAGGAACTATTTTATAGAACTTATTTATCACTCACTGGTCTTGGTTTAACCCACAAGACTCCTAGTTTTCATAGCAACCTCAGTGATTGCTACTACATTTTACATTTTTGGCTTCATTTATATTTATTATGTGATGGACTGAATTAAGGAAAGCATAACCTCGTCCATACATGTTAAGAGATAATGCATTGAAAACACCATTTTTTAAGTGTTTCTATTTATCTGAACAGAAGCTGGAGCACAAGGAGACAGGGCAGTGGTTGTGGGGTTGGGTGGGAAGAAGCCTGAGCTTTCTCTTCGGAGAACTGCAAGTCACCTAAAAGCTTCAGATCAGTTTAAGTAGTTTAATGTTTACAAGTTTCCCACATCATCTTAAACTAACCCACACTGTATTCGTTTCTGACACTCAGTACTGATAATGGTATTAGTAACTTACAGTTAGTTTTATTTCTTAAGTATATATTTATTTTCATATTATTTCTTAAGTATATTTCTTAAGTATATATTTCTTAAGTATATATTTATTTCTTAAGTATATATTTCTTTTCATATTAATGAAACAATGAAAAAATAGATATTAAGTACATAGCATAGTATCTGGTATATTGTAAGTACTCAACAAATGCTAGTTTCTTCTCTTTATGTGTAATAAGTTACGTAAGATTTTAATAAGCTGTTTCCTAGGTTGGGTAGCCTGGGCACTTGAGCTTTCCTGCCTATATTAAGCACCCTAATTAGTCCATGCTAAGGGAACTAAGGAAGGGTCAAAACTCGTGAGAAAAGAATAATTGCTAGGATTTTCATGAATAGCAAAGATTAAAGATAATTCAGGTACTACTAGTCTATTAGGTCTTTCAGATGAATTACTGTAATTGCACTTGTATTTTAAGCTTCTCAAGACTGTCCACTTGAGGATTATAACTTTTTATTATGCCACAAAATTGTTTCATTACTATTATTTAATATTTATTTATTTATTAAATGTTAAATTTATTTAATATTAATTAAAACACTTATTAGGAAAATACTGTTCTTTATGTGGAAGAAACTAGTGTTTTATTTTGAAAAATATGTATTCATTTTCTAGAGTAGAAGGTAGTAAATAAAGGTCGTTCATTCCCTTTTAGTGTTTGAAATCAGAAAAAGAGTAATTATAAAGACAGAGTAACCTAGGAAAAAAAAAGTAAGTTAAAAAAGAATTATCTTTAAACCAAATTAACACGCATTGGGCATTTACAATTTTTCAGTGGTAAATTTTTAATATTATCAACTATACAGAAGTCAACTGTCTTAAAATATTATTATAGTCTTCTGTCTTTCTGAATGCCATTTTGATAATATTCTAATCACAGTCTCAGAAGCACATTGTTTACTTCATATGTTGTATACCTTGTTGTTTTCATATACACAGAAAAGCGCATGTATCTTAGGTGTAAAACTTAATGAACTTTACACACAAACTGATCCTTCCTGTTTAACTAGCACCCAAATCCACTAAGGGAATAATAGTGGTACCCAAAAGTCTACTTTCCTCCCTGTTGTGAGCCCTTACCAGTTCTCCCTGGATGCCTCTTTGTAAGCTAAAAATGAACTCTGTTGAACTAATTTTCACTGTGAATACATCCAGATGAAACACCATCTAATTTTAATAAAATTCATCTTAACATTAAACTCAATTTTAAGTGGTCTTTCACCTTCATCCCTTCTCTTTCCCCACATCCTACTTCATCACCTGGAGAGATCAAAAAATTTTTTAAGCTTTATATTCAAAGGCCTGTGCTATCTTCCTTTTCTAAATAAGTAAAACACTTGTATTGATCCTTGACTACTACTATTTAGATATTTAGTCAATTTTTTGCCTGGGTAGCTACAGCTGAATGTTACGATTGCCAATATTTGGTAATGAAATTGTATTCAAAACTTCAGCTAAAGATATTTTATGTGAATTTAAGCCATGTAGTCAATATTGTCACTTTGGAAAGCCATGGAAAAGCTAAGCGAAAAAGTGGAGGAAAATGAAGCTGATTCATTTGTTCTAACTCCATATGGTTTCCTTAACACTAGATTGTTCATTATTGTCCTTAGATTTTGAGGATGACATGATTATAACATCTGATGTCTCCCGATATATCGAAGACCCTGGTTTTGGGTATGAAGACTTTGCCAGACGAGGAGAGGAGCATTTGCCAACATTCCGAGCTCAGGTATGAGATGCCTTTAATTCAGAGAAACTGGAGAAGAGATACTGTCATTTTAATGGTGAAATGTTGAAATGTAAATAAATTGACTTCTAAATAAATTAATAGAGCATTTCGATAGAATCTGTAAATAACTTTATTTAACCTAGTTTTCGGCCTTGTCTAATTTGATGTCCCAGTTGATGGATTATTATTTCAACATTAACCCCCTTAGAAGGCAAAAGGAAACTACTTTATTCAGTTACTTGCATTATTACATGATAGTTGTATAATGTCCTTTTTTGGAGAGGGCAGGGAGGAAATCAAGTGATATGTTCACATTTATAATAAAAAGGCATTTTGTAATAAGATCATATACATCAGTAGCTACAGGCTTAAGGGCCACCCCCTCCCCAGCCCTAGAAAAGAGCCATAGTAGTGATGTGGTTCATAAAAAGAGTATGAGTGTGAATAAAGACAGACTCCTCCGTGCTTGCTTCATATGATCTGCTAACCATCCGTGTCACTGAGTAGGTTTAGTCACATAGGAATATTCCAAGGTCTTCTGGGGTCCTTCCAAATGAGGGCATAGTTTGCACAGTACTTGACCACAGGAGGTAACCAGAGTTCATCACCAGTGTGCCAAACCCTGGACCCACCGAGGAAACAGCACAGCACTCCCATCTACAAACTGATGGGAAGCGTTCTTGGTAAAGCTACAAACTTGGAATTAGTGAAAGAATTACGGACTTTGAAATATCTCCACTTACTTGCTTCAGTAGTTATACTTAAAAACATAGTTAGACTTTAAATGGAGAGTGACCGTTTTGTAATTGGAGATACATTTTATTTTTTTAGGACTATACCTGGGAAAATCATGGGTTCTCCCTGGTGAACAGACTTTATTCTGACATTGGACATCTTCTTGATGAGAAGTTCCGCATGGTCTACAATCTCACCTATAACACTATGGCCACCCATGAGGATGTTGACACAACCATGCTGCGCAGAGCTTTATTTAACTACGTTCACTGTATGTTCGGAATCAGGTATGGTCATCATGGAGACAGTTTTATATGTTTCTAAGTGAAAATTCTGGCATGCGTCTTACTTCTATCCCATTGAGGAGTATATGCTTCTGGGGAGAAAATATTACATGTGGACTTCTGATTTTTAAAAATTAATTCTGTCTTATAGAAAAGCATTTATTTTTTGTTTAACTGTTACAAATCTTAACATGCATATATAACTATAGTAGTTAGAATCTACTAAGGAGGGAAAAGAATATCAGTAATCATTGGGGATAGGAGAGAATCACTCAATTTGAGAATCCTTACTGGACGAACTGGACATTTAAAAATGTATATATTATGTCCCTTTAGATAGCAATAAGAAGTGCTGGTTGGTTGGTTAGTTTTTGGAGGAATGGTAATTAAGGCATAAATAAAACTAGGGTAGAGTCCTCCCTCATAAAGCTCACATAAGCTCACATAAGAACACTGAAATGAAACTTAAGTCAATATAAATTAGTGGTCTCTAAATTTAGAAAATTAGAATTGAGAGGACAGGGAGTCAATGAGTGAATGAGACTGAATGGTCTAATCAGGAAAGCTCTTTTGGAGAACATCCTTTTTGAGCTGGGTTTTGAAGACTTTTATGGAGAGGGATTTGCAGAAAGAGAAAATCCCCTTCAGTCAACTGAATGAATACATTCAGTTGACTGAAGAAAATCCTCATTCAGTCAACTGAATGAATACATTCAGTTGACTCTATACTATATCCTTTCTGATATAGTATCAGAAAGCCTTTATGGAATGGAATTAAAATGCAATTTGTTAAGCAATGTGGTTTCTATAACTTTTTAAAAAATCCCAAATTTCCTGAAAAATCAACTAATAATGAAATAGTCCACCTAAAGGACACTATTACAATGGTAAATAATAAATCTGCTATTTGCCCATTTACCATTCTAGAAAGAATCATCACACTTTAAAACAGATATTATACCAACCTAATTAAGAAAAAGAAACACTAATAGATTTTAATTCAGTTGCAATAAATATTTATTATATTCAAGACAATAAATAACAAATATTATGGTGATTATATTTCTCTGTTAGATGCTACTAAATAAAGTTTATATAAAATCCTGGAGGCTTTTTTTTTTTTAAACTAAGCGTTATGTTTGGGTTAGAAAGTAACAGAAACTATAGAAGAGAAATCCCACAAGCTCCCACTCCTACATTTACCCTTGTATCTGCCTCTGTGCCTGTTTGCTCTTTCTTCTCTCATATTATGGATGAACTGTCTACATTCCTATGCTCTTGGGCATAGAATCCCATCTCCTCTCAGCTTCAAAAGATCCCTGTTCTAGCAATTCTCCCTTCTCCCTCCTGCATAATCAACTTTACTCTCTTAATCAGATCTTTCCCATCAGTATATAAACATGCTATTTTTTCTCTCATCATCTCAAAAAAAAAAATCTTTTCTTCATCCTTCTTTTCCCTCTGGCTGTTGCCTCATGTTTCTGCTCCCATGCACAGCAAATCTCTTTGAAAAAGCTTTGTATGTCTACTGTCACCATTTTCTCATCTCCCATTCTCTTGTGAACCGACTGCAGTATCAGGCTTTTATTCCTGTTATGTCAACAAAGCTGCTCTTACTGAGGTTGTCCGTGACCTCTGCATAGCTCCTTGCCGTGGTCAGTTCTAAGTAGCATCTTCTTTGACTAGTCAGTAGCATTGGACGCAATTGATTATCCTCTCTTCCTTGAAATGGGAAGCCCTAGACTCCTGCGTTAGGGCTCAAATGTCAGCATCTCAGAGAAGCCTTCCTGCCCACTCTATCTAAAATCACAATTCCCCTCCCAGCCTCCAGTTGCATTTTATCGCCATAGCAGTTATCACTATCTGATACATTGTATGGTTTTCTTTTTCATTTCTTTCTTTTTTCTCCAGTAGAATTTAAATTCCCCGGGTCCAGTGATTTTTGTCTATTTTGTTCATTTGTGTATCACCAGTGCCTAGGGGAGTAACATGGTGGCACATAATAGACACTCAGTAACTATTTGTTAGGTGAATTAACGAATGAGCTTTTGGTATTTAATTATTAGATAATTATTGTGTCTTAGTGTAATTTTAGAAATCAGAAATTTTGATTCTGTCATTCTAAATCTTGTTGTCATATTGCTTATAGGTATGATGACTATGATTATGGAGAAGTTAATCAATTACTTGAACGAAGCCTGAAGGTTTACATTAAGACAGTGACCTGCTATCCTGAGAGGACTACCAAGCGCATGTATGATAGTTACTGGCGTCAGTTCAAACACTCAGAAAAGGTGTGTTTCGTGACTAAACCTTTTACCGTAGACCAATATTCAATATAAGGAGTAATGATTATGAAAAAATTATACATGAAAATATTAATAAATTAGCTCCATCAAAGAAATGGAAGTGGCATCATCTGGCCATCTGTTTTTCTTTCAGGGATTTTAAATTAGGTTTTATTGAGTATTAACTAAATTTTGGTTATGTGTTTTGTCCAGTGTGCTGTATAAAGTAAAAGTTTAGCATTGACCTTTGAAAGATTGGATCTGAATATTGATATTTTAAAAGTACATTTGGGAAACTGTCCACCATCCTACTAGTAAAAATCAAACCTTCAGAGATGTTGTGTGAGCTATAATTGTATATTATTGTATGCCCAGAAGGCATATCCATTTAAAGATTATTTCACTCTAGCCATTACAGTTACCCTCTTAGAACAAGGGTTTCTCATTCCAATTTGGTAATTTGGTATTTTGACAATATAATGGATTTGGATCTTTTGAGCCAAATATGTTATTATATGAGGATATTTCTTTGGATTGAAATATATAGGAATCCTTATTTAAGACCTAATAAATGTTAAGGATCTTTACCAATATACTAGTACAGTATAAGTATGGCTATAAATCCTAGGTCTTTGACCTTAAAGGCCACGAATCTTCCATTTATATCACAGTTTCTAAGCTTGAGAAGAAAACCTTTTAGGGTCCTAATATTCACTCAATAACCATATGACTTTGATAAAGAACGTTATGACCTCAATCCCTAGCAGACTTTCTTGAAGTCTTAGAGCCGATCACACATCAGATAAATAAATACCTATTTGCCTCCAGCATCTCTCCAAGACGGATCGCTATGCTCTGCTTATATGTTTGCATTAGATTTTCTCCCTTTACTAGGTGGTATCTAGAAATTCTCCTTACTCATCAAGAGAATAGATCCAACAATACATCTAACCTATAGAAAGATATCAAAATAATCTAAATATATCACAACATATTTCTTTGTAAAATTTTGAAAATATGTGGGTATATAATTTAACCTATCGGATGAGCTGTATCCCCCCAAAAAAGTTAGGTGCTTGTTCACAGCTGTATCTGAAAGACTCTAGGCAAGCTATGCATATCTGAGTACCAGACACTAATTCCAAACTGCTTTAGGCTTCACATTTTCACTTTAATGTCTGCCAAGTACAGGCATACCTCAAAGATATTATGGGTTTGGTTCCAGACCACTGCACTAAAGTGAATATCACAATAAAGGGAGTCACATGAATTTTTGATTTCCCAGTGCATATAAAAGTTATGTTTACACTATATTGTAGTCTATTAAGTGTATAATAGCATTATGTCTTAAAAAACAGTATACCTACCTTAATTTAAAAAAATGCTTTATCACTAAAAAGTGCTAACCATCATTTGAACCTTCAGTGAGTCATAATCTTTTTGCTGGTGGAGGGTTTGAAATGTTGTGAGGATTCCCAGATGTGACACAGAGACACAAAGTGAGTAAACGCTGTTGGAAAAATGACGCCGATAGACTTGCTTGACGCAGCGTTGCCACAAACCTTCAGTTTGTAAAAAACACAGTATCTGTAAAGTGCCATAAAGCAAAGCATGATAAAACGAGGTATGCCTGTAAATAGTAAGAAATGTTTTTAAAAGCTCTCCAAGGAATAAGCATAGGCTATAAGAAACGTGGGGCTGAGTTTTAGCCATATAAAATTTTACAACTGGAAGAACGTGTAATTTGTAGGAAAATTGTGATTTGTAAAAATTAGTTTTATTTTATAACCCAAAAGATTGACTGGCTTTACATAACATCTATCCTAACAAAATTATTGGACGTTTTTAAGACTTTAGGGGTCATTTTTACTGCTCACTTTTTTTTATAAATGCAGTTTTCTTATGAGTATTACATCATGTACATGCATAAATATGCCCAGGCATGTGTGTTTGTGTATGTGTCTGTAATACCCATGAAAAACATTTGTGAATGTCTGATATATGAAAAAAAAAATTAAAGTTTTTTCAGTTGTTTATAATGGTCACTAAATTGGTAACACTTTCATTTCTAGGTTCACGTAAATTTACTTCTAATGGAAGCACGGATGCAAGCTGAGCTTCTCTATGCTCTTCGTGCCATAACTCGGCATTTGACCTGAAGCATCATCCAGGGAAAATGTCATATATGTGTAAAGACCTTTTCACATAGGATATACATCAGAAGCTGTTTGTGATGTAGCATCAAACATTATTCAATTCTCTAGTGTCAAAGTTTTAGCCGTTTTTTTGGGGGCGGCTGTAATGTGCAATGATGTTATTTTCTTTTTCTTGATGCTTAACATGACTAACAATTGCAAAAATAATACTGAGGAGCACTACTTGGCATTGTTTATAGTTGGGTTTTTGGATACTGATCATAAATCATGAACCTGGTTTGTTAATGCTTAACTTCAGTGCTTTGGGGTTTGTGTGTATGTGTATTTTTGTTCTTTCCTTTTTTTTTTTTTATAATATGGAAAAGCGCTTACAATCTGCTCGAGCAATTGTTTTTCAGATATTGGAATTCAGCAATGAATGACCTCCTCTGGCCATTCTAGAATTTTAATGTTGTGTCCTAAATCTGGTGGAGGAGAAGCATGCGCTGTTGAACTAAGCTGCTCACAGGACACTCATCTGTGTCCCCAGGAGATTATTTGTCAGGCACTGTTTATTTTTTTTTGTTTGTTTATTTGTTTGTTTTTTTTTACTGCTATTGGCGATAACATGAAATGTGATACAGCCATTGTCCATAATTTAATGTGAAATTGATCATGATGAATTCTATAGCATGCTACTGAAATGCCAAATTCAGCTAGTTTCTTTCTCTTCTGAAACAGAAGTTTCCGTTTTCCATATCAGATGTATATATTAAAAGTGGAATTATGCACAATCCTTTCTATCACTGACAGTAATCCTCAGTCATCAGAAATAATCAGTGCTTGCAGGGCTACTTGCAGTTCATTTAGTTGGCACATATAAACATGTACCCACATAAGACTGACCAAAAATTTTCTTTGCACATTTTTCTTTTCTCATAGTGTTTTCTATATTGCAGTAAGCGGAGGAAGGTTAATATACCTATATTTTTCCCTGCTAGGCTTTTAGAACTTATTTTCCATGGTTTTTCTTATGATAGGTTAAACAGTTTATTATTCAAAGGTAAAAATTGTGTTTCTATGCATTAATGTGATTGAACGACAACAACAAAAGAGTGCAATATGTTAAAAAAAATACTCAACAGACTTTCCCCCTATTATGTCACTGCAGAAGTGTCCTTTTAACAGAGAGCCATAAAGAAATTTGGTTCAGATTTCTTTATCGCCCAAGGCTTTTGCCTTCCTGGGGTTGAACAATGTTCCTTTCATAATGCCAAAGCATCCCCTTCCCCAGAAAAATCTCTTTGGACAACTGGTTAAAAAAAGATCTCAAGTCTTAAGGGAAGAAAAAGCATCCCAAAAGTCACATTTTTGCATTGGTTTATGTTACTTGATTAGATTATCTTCACAGAGCACAACGTTATGTGTTTATAGCTTTAATTTATATTATGTTAATGAACCAGTGAAGTGCCTAAAGAGATGCTTACAGCTATCCAGTAGGACACGACTGCACTGCTTAAACACTTTTTGGTTAACTAAGGGTGACTTGAATTTTACACAAACATGCTAATTGTTTTAAAACAGGTCCATTTTTTCATAGTGAATAAGATAGTTAAAATTTTCCATTAGAGTTCCCACAAAGATTTCATTTTAGACTTACTTGTTATCTAGGATTTACTTTTTTTCTCTCATGAAAGAATTGTGGACTAGTGTTCTGTTCAATCATTTTCCCCTTCCATTTATCATCCTTTTCTGGTACAATCCATTAGGTTGCTTTCTTTTAGGCTTTGTTCTAGATAAGAAAATAGAAAGATGACTGTAAACCTATGAATATGAGATAGTTCTGCATTTTTAGATTCCAGGATTTTGTTTGAAATCTTCCACTTGAGGAAAAAAATTGCTAATTTTTTTTGACAGGGTGGTTTATTTAAAGAGATTATTCAAAGAACTCGTTTCAGATCTAGTCTGTTTTGTTTATTGCATATACAATATGTTGATTTTATGCCATATCACATTATATAGATATGTGTTAACCACGAAGAAAGTCTTTAGGGGAATGGCAAAATACGAATGACAACATGCATGTCCATTTGACTTCCCTAATTTTAGAACTTTCAAGTTGAGGATATCCTTTACTCTTGACTTTTTTTTTTCTTGTTTTTTTTTACTAGAATTCTTTCAGTTAATATCCCTATGTTTTTGTGCAGGTGACCTGTATTACAGGATAAAAAATGATTTTTATATATTGAAAAGGAGGAGAAATTCTCACAGAACACCATATGAGCTTTAGACCAAAAGGGGAAACAAGGTTTAAGTAACTAAAAAGGCCACTTAGTTTTTGTTTTTTGTGTTCCCCCCAACCCCCCGGAAATGTAGGTAGTTGGAGTTGGGTTATGGAAATATTAGTGCCTTCACTAGATCTCTTTCCTAGCAAGGTTTCTTAGTAGCTCAGCATCGATCTGTCTCATCACTAATCAGGAAAATCAGTTGACTTGGAACTAGAAACAAAAACAAAACAATATATTTATGAACCTCACTGAATCAGCCTAGAAAAGTTGACTTTGAAGGTGCCAAAGCACCTGCCAAGATGCAGCATGCACAGCCTTCCAGGTTGTGAAATCCATTGTACAGCGAGTTTGCTGTGAACTTCAGCTAATGCAAACTTGAAATTCTGATGTGGTTTTCCAGGGTGGTATTTTTTCAGAGTATTGAATTTACTATGTAGTAATTTATAGTATAGCTTTTTATATTAAAATGTGATATTTTTAAAAGAGATATCTGGTTCAATTGGTGTATTGATGTGACTATACGATCTGCTAACCCACCCCTTGGGCTCTCATTGTGCCAAACTGAGATGTGCAGGTGTGCGTGAGAAAAGCACACGTGAATGGGAAGTCTCTAACTCCGTTGCTTATGATTTTCAAAATAGTCTAATAATCCACTGATGTATATGCTTGGTGGATAGCCGTTTACTTTTGAATTTCAAGTTTTCCCACTTCCAGTTATAACTCTCAATTTCTCAGATCACCTTAGGAAAATCCAACTACTCTCCTCTCTGAAGGTAAATCTTGAACCCAATCCCTTGACTGCGGGAATGGCCAGGCAGGTGCCTCCTTGGAGCCTTCTGATGAGGCTTCCTCAGATGGACTTGTGATAATTAGAGGAAAACAGGCTTTTGAGACGGGACAACTTATTATTTCTTCACCTTTTTGAGCTAAGGATACTATCTCAGTCTCAGGAAGAATCTTTGTCCCATTTGGGGACTTTTTAAAATAAAGAATGGCTAGTGTGGAATCTGGGGCATGGCCTTGGCCTGTAATTATGACTTTAAACCCAAATAATAGTGACAGAGCAACAGAGGACTGTCTTAGAACAGAAAACTCGATGTCAGCTTTATGTCAAAATCGTATTTGAACCAGAGCCCCTATTTAAATTGTATTATAAAGTCCCTTAAATTGGGATTGACCTATATACACTAACTAATATGTGTAAAATAGATAACTAATGAGAACCTGCTGTATAGCACAGGGAACTCTACTTCATTTCGCTGTACAGTAGAAACTAACACAACATTGTAAAACAAATATACCCCAATACAAAATTAATTAATTAATTAAGTCCCTTAAAATTTTTAAATGCTTCTAACAACTAGTTAACATTATTCCTGAGCAACTTTTTTTCCCACCTCATAGAGTTTTTAAATCCAAAATCTTAGATCTTTATGCCACAGCAAAATGAAATTATCAACGAACAATTAAAGATCTGTACTTAAAAATAGTTCACCACTTTCATGCAGAGCGCATGCATATATGATGGTAAGATTCTTTTAAACTCTAAGGACAATTCGTCAGGGAAAAAAAATTTCAGTGCATATTATAAAAATGATTTGCACTGTGCTAGTAAAATGAGGTTTTTGTTTTGTTTTATGTTGTGTTTTAAAGACAATTCTAAATCATTCCTCTGGAAAGCAAGACCTTAAACTCTTCTCTTTATCTAAGGGGACTTTTTCTTCTTTTATGCAAATAGACGGTCTTGCATGAAGTGAAAATTATGCAACAATAATGTTATATAAATAGTACAGGAAATTTGCTAACAGTATAATTCAACAGCAAACTGAAAGGTATATGGCTCCTCTATTCAGATCGAGTTTTAAGTTAACTAATTTCATAGTCAGAAACTATTCTAGGTGGCCATAGTCATAAACTATGTTTCCCGATTATATCCCTCTGGAGACTGAGAATCAAATAATCTTTCCTTAAAACAGTACTGTAACACGAATGTATTCATCTCAGTCAACAGAACTTCAGTGCCCCCTGTATGTGTAGATTACTTCCATGCTAATTTGGCTTCGTTAGTAGTATCCGCTCAGGTGAGACCTAGAACAAAAATATCTGGGGTGAAATGGATCATAGAGGTAGAGGTACCTGTCAAGGCAGAACCCTGTGAGGAAGGAAGAGTCTTTCAAAGAACACATGGACCATAATTCTAAGAGCGTGACTGCCCTCAGCATCACACACCTAATCTAAAGGAGCACTTCCTATTGTGGGAGCTTCTGCCTACATTCAGCCCGTCCTTTCCTGCCTGCTTTCTCTTTCTCCAAGTGCCTCGACCTCTACCACGCTCGCTCTCTTCCCCTCCCCTCGGCCCATCTTGGTCTGAGCGCCTTTTCACAATCCAAATGAAACACCACCAGCCACCTGCTGATCGTCACCAGCATTTACTTTCCCCAGTTACTTTTTCTCCATCCATGAGGAATACGGCTTGTCCCAACTCCCTCGAAATCCCTCTACCATCTAGCTATATCTTGGCTAACCTTTGCCCTAGACACCCTACCAGATCTAATGCAGCACCACGTGTAATCTCGTCCATCCCATACTGTTCTACCCTTTCACAGCTGCCAAAATATCTTGCTCTCCTCTACCTCATCCCCAAAGAGCCTATAAACTCAGAGTATCCAACCTTTTCATGGATTCACTCTCTGTTGTTCAGTAATACTACTTCCATATTTTAAATAAATCATAGAAGATTTTTGCCTTCTATCAAAGTAGGAATCTTTATATTTATACATGATACAGAAATTGAACTATTTCTACCATGCAGAATTTAGCATTTAGCAGGATTTTAAAGTGATTGAATTGCCATCTTAACCTGGATCTATATTTGGTTAGTGCAAGTTATTTGAATGTAAAGTGAAAATTCTCCAGCAATCCAGATTGATCTGTAACCTATAAATGGAACAGGAAGTTTCTGACATACGAATGGGTGGTGTTTCAGACATTTGTCTTATTGGTGTCATTTGGGCCTTGAAACACATTTCCAATAGAAGGACATATGATAAAGGATGTTTAGGTGGTCCCATTGGATCACAGAAGACCATTTGATTTATAATATAGATAAAATGCCATAAAATTGGCTACATAATGGTTTGATCAAGCTTCCCTAGGTTAGACTAAGCTTCTAACCCCTATTCCTACCCTATTCTCATTGGGGAAAATGAGCTACGGGATGAAAAGGGAATGCACTGCCTTCGTAGTCCGTATAACCATGGCTGCACTTCCGGTATATCCAGACAGTATCATTGAGGAACAGGAAACGCACAGAAGAGGAAGAAGCAGCAGTTCTTCCTCTATAGCCAGTGCCTGCTCAGTGTGGTCCATAGATGAACACTGTCAGGCTTCTAACGTGGGGCGTGTTTATCTACAGACGCTTGTCTGACCTGAAGACAAACCCCCCTTGTTTGAAAGTACAGATTATTATGATCTACAGTGGTATTTGGATGGCCTTCCACGCCCGTTCATGAACAACCCAACCTGATAACAGAGTCTAGTCAATTCCTTTAAGGGCCCAGAAATGAATAGATGCCCAGTTAAGAAATGAGACTTGAATGATGGAGACTGAAAGGATGGTTTTTATTAAATCATATGTCATGAAGTGTTCATTCTAGCTTTAAATTAATTATGACTGCACCACCATGAAGTCCAGAGTTGAAAACAGAAGGAATTTGGGGGCGGTGGGTGGGGGGATGCATATCTGATTCTTTTCAATGCTTGTGGAAATCTTTGAAATAATAAAATGCATACTATAAAATAGCCATTAGAACAAACACCCCATTTTACAGCTCATAGGACAGCATCAAACGTTAGTAAGTCTAAATATGATAAATGTAATTTTTGGTATGTAAATTTGCTAAAACAGTCTATTTTCTTGCACCCCTGAGTTTAACCTCTTAAAAATGAATGTATAATTTTAACAGAAAGAATATCAAAAGGAGAGACACTCTCTAGTCTTTAATGTTAAAATATTGTTTATGAATGCTGATTAGCTTAAGTATATGCATTATGACACTTACTGAATGAAACTGATTATACGTCTCTTTCTCGAGTTAGTCATTACAAATTGTCAACTGACTCCCAAATCTGATAAGGAAGGATCAAAAGGTAGGATAAAGGAAATGTATCAGTTGGGTAGCCAAGAAATTTCCTTCGTAATGTTGAGACTGTCCTCTCCTTTCTGAATTTCACTGGTTCGCTAAAATAAAGGGTAAGCGTTAAATGGTACCCTTGTTCATCAAGGAAAGAAAGTCATCCCAACTCTATATCTACTGCAGATAATTTCTTTTACATCCATATATCTTCCCTGGAAAGAAAATGCAATTTTTCCCTTCCTCTTTCTCCTCACATTTACTCTTTTCAATCTGATAAGATAGACACAGAAAGCAAACCACAAGCCAGTTTGGCATCTTCTCCATGCTAATAGAATACTCACAGCCACATGCACAGTTGGAGCAAGGTTACAAAGAACCCTGCCAGGTCAACTTGGAACATGGCCTTGCTACTTGGATTAGCTCCTTCAAACCTGAAAATAACTTTCCTGGTCATGGAAGAACTGGATGTATCCTTTAGCTTATGAAATAGGATTTGAACTTGAAATCTCTTTTTTTTTTTAACCTGATTTTGCAGAGCAGCTACATCATGAATGTATATATTAAGACTCTGTAGCTGAATTGCACATGAAATCAGATTGCCAACTTCTTATCTTTCAATTTTAGACATCATTTTATCCTTAAGTTGTGAGTGATATATGTAGCATGCTGTGAAACGTCTGTTATAGTTCTTTAATTCATCAGTATTAATACAGAGTTATCTTTTGCGTTCCTTGGTACTTTTTATTCCATGTAATCAGAAGCTGTGATGTTTTGCCTTTGTAGTCCTGTGCTTTGTTACTGTAATTTTTTTTTTACGAAGCACGTGACTTTGGACTAACGTGAGGCGGATGACGTGATCTTTAAGACTGCTATATATCTATCAGTCTCTTACTATATAAGGTTTTCAATTAGAATAAGCTTTTATCAAATAGATCATTGATGCAATTTAGGATTCACACAATTTTCAGTGTCAAATGGCGGTCTTACATTTATAGTTTCAATTCTGAAAATAGCAAACTTGCTAAACAGCCACTTTAAACTTGTTCTGGCAAATCAGACCCTGCTGTAGATATAGTCTAAGTTAGTTAACCATATAAGCCTTTTCAACTATTATGCCCTCCACATAAGTCAGCAGTTAAGAAGATTATAGAACCCATGAAAGCTTTTTGTATGTATAACTAGGTTTTATTTTTCTTATGTTGCTGATTCTACAGTTCTGACTAAAGCTGACCTGAATGGATCAGTTTTTGTGTAATATTCTAGTGCTTTAATGCCTCTTTTTTTTTTTTTTTGGAGGGATGGGTAATATTATTTGAACAGATGCAGAAGGAACTGTTGGTGAGTCAAGGCAAACACATTTGAAATAAAGGAACTGTGTATTAACATGTTAACAATTCATAACTGCACTTTTTATGACATTTTGAAAATCTATTTATAGGTACAGAACAATGGGTTTTGTTAAACTGTATCACATTTATACTTGCAGAAATTTATTTCATTGTTATTAGTAGGAATTTTATTGGTTCAATAAAATTGGCAAAACTGAACACTGTTTGCTTTTATGTATATATATTTAAATTAATATTGGAGTAGCATTCTTTCCTAGGTTTGTTTCTGCTTAAATTATTGGACAGGCATTCTGAAAGACATCAGCATTGTAAGAGTCATTGTTTTCCCCTTATTTCTTCGTGACCCACAGTTTTCTTGGGATATTTCTTACAATCACTTGATACTGCATTAATGGAATACTGCAATAGTGTAAGTTGTGCAAAACGTACAGTTATTGTTACCTTTGAAAATGTCCATTGTGATCTCAGCAATAGGCAAATTAGTTTCACTATTATCTCTTATTAACCAAAAATAGTAAGGTAGAATGAGGAAAGGGGCATTGAACCTGGGGTCAGAGCTTGAATTCAAAGCTCGTTTTTCACATTCTACTAGCTTTGTGACCTTAAGTAATTTGATCTCTAGGAACGTCGATTTCTGTACCACAATCTGAGAGGCATAATGCCTTCTTGAGATGGTTGTTTGAGATTAGGTGAAGTGTAATAATGTATTTGAAATATTCAGTACAGTGATGACTCTGAGCGAATAAATGAGAAAGCCCGGAGAATACTCTTGTTGCTAATTGAAATAAAGAGTTAGGAAGGAGAATTTGGGGGGAGGGGGGTTTATACATGTGTAATGTGAGGTGATAGTAAGACTCCCAAGTAGAAATGTAAAATAGTCTTTGGGAAAGTTATAGAGGATGTACAAAGCCTTTTGTGCAAGGTATTCCAAGGAGAGCCCTTTTTATTTCTCTTAGCTCGCTGATTGCATAAAAATTCATAGCAAAGGCAAGAACTCTCCCTCTGTGCCATGTGTCCAGCTGTACTGGGAGATCAGCAAAAACCAGCTTATTGCTGATTAGAGTCTGTCTTTTTCAATAATATGCAACCTCTGGGGGAGATAAAGGACAGGACACATCAGACCAAACTCAGCCAACAGCTAAGTTTGCACTTCTCCCCCAGTTCAAAATCCAGCTTTTTGACACTAGTTCCCTAGGAATTGATTAATAACTTTGAGCCATTTTTAAAAGTAAAATGAAACTCCTTGTTTATGTGTGTATTTGATCTTTTCACATATATGATCTCATTTAATCCTCATAATAACTTTGTAAAGAAATGATAACATTTTACAGAAGAGGAAACTAAGTCTTGAGAGCTTTGCCCAAGAGTTGGCACCTAGAATCAGCACAGTGGGAATCTGAACTCTGTCTTTCTGATGCCACGTGTATACTAAACTTCACTACCTTAATTCAGCCTAAGCTTCTTAAGTTAATGATATAAATGACTATGCTCTCAACATGACATTTTAACTGAAAAATAAAAGGATAGTCCATGCTCCAAACAAGAGGTTAGATAACTTACCTCTCTGGCTAACTAACTGGCAACTTTTTTTTAATTTTAAAAAATAGATTTTTTTCCTCCAGTCCTGAATGGGCCTTTCAATTTAAAAGATGGTCCCCGAGGGACAGGTTCACAGACCAATATATAAAAGCAGGTCTTGTCAATTTAAAGGCCAAAAGTCTCCAAAGAGAACAATAAGCCTGATGCTAAAGAAGACTCAGGAAAGCTTACAACCATGTTACTTTTTTATTTTTAGGACCATTCTGTATGGTGGAAGTTACCAATGCAAAGTCATAGTTTCTAATGTATGTAATTTTCTTCTCCCATAACCTCACGTACTTGACATGTTTCAAAACACAGGTGGGCCCACATCTTTCCATAGAACTCTTTTTTATATATATAAATTTACTTAATTAATTTATTTATTTATTTCGGCTGCGCTGGGTCTTCGTTGCTGCATGCAGGCTTTCTCTAGCTGCAGCGAGCGGGGGCTACTCTTTGTTGCGGAGCACGGGCTCTGGGCACGTGGGCTTCAGTAGTTGTGGCACACGGGCTCAGTAGTAGTGGCTCGCGGGCTCTAGAGCACAGGCTCAGTAGTTGTGGCGCACGGGCTTCGTTGCTCCGTGGCATGTGGGATCTTTCCGGACCAGGGATCGAACCCTTGTCCCCTGCATTGGCAGGCGGATTCTTAACCACTGCGCCACCAGGGAAGTCCTTTTTTTTTTTTTTAATTCATCCATAGAACTCTTTAAAAGGAATTTGAGACAAGAATTCTTAATACTCCCTCTTACACTGGCCTGCTTCTAAAATAAACATAAACGAACCCTTCATCTTCACATCAAAAGGAAACTCAGGAAGACTCTCCTGGTTACAGTACTTTCACCACCCACTGACTGTCTCCTTTATTTGCTGAGGCAGCAGTGCCAACCACTCCACACACACCAGCTGCTTCGCACACCAACCACTTGACCGTGGCCCATCGCTAACTCCCTCCTGCCCTGTGCTGTGGCCACCAACTCCGCGCAGGCTGGGGCCAGGTTTTCCCAGAGACAGTGGGAAAGCACCTCTTAGGTCTGGCTTCCTGCCCCGGGGCTGCTCTGAGTGCCTGTGGCAGGGTGCCAGGTGGACCTGCCTCAACACTGATCATGCACAACCGCAAGTGCAGGGAGTTAACAGTTAACCCCTGAGCAGTGACTCACTGGAGACAAGGGATGAGTGTTTCCTTCTTTCCATCTCCCAGGTTGCAGTTCGGAGACTCAGAGGGCCTGGTGGAATCGAATACCAGTCTACTCTTTCCTCCTTTTCCTATTTCACTCCCCCGGGTTCCTCCACTCCGGCCACTTGATCTCAAATAAACTTTGGTCTCGGGCCTTGCTTCCTGGAAGTCCACGCCAAGATAAGGCAGTGTAGTGCAGCACAGGGGTTTATCGAGCAGGTCCTAGAATAAATTCAAACCTCAACTCCACCATTGTGAACTATCTGGACTTGAACAAACTACCTGATCTTGTGGTTCCTCCATTTCCTCATCTGTAAATACAGCTAACAGTAATAACAAAGAAGACATAGCCCTTGTCGCTAAGAAGGGGGAAGTGTGGGTAAGAAGAGGGTAAAATAGGCAACATCAGACAACATAGGAAAGAAGATAATAGCTTGTAATGTGGGGTCATAAAAATAGCCATCGTTTATCAAGTTATCATGTGTCCTATCTAAATGTTAGGAACTTTAAATACATTATTTTATTATAACCCCCCTGCAAGTAGGTATTATCCCCATTTTAGAGAGTTAAAAAGAACCTTCCTTCCGAGGTAATGAGCATTCAGCTAAAATACCCTTGTTTAGCTCACAGGAAACATCCTGACCAGGTTCACCCATGAATGACTGCAGGGAGGAAGAAATTAACACATCTCCTCCGGAGGCTGATGGGAGCCAGGACGTGTTTGACTTTCCTCCCTCCCCTTTTAATATAAAAGGAGTCTGAATTCTCACTCAGGCAAGATGGTTCTTTGGGCCACGAGTCCACCGTCTTCTCGGTCTGCTGGCTTTCCGAATAAAGTCGTTATTCCTTGCCTCAACAACTCGTCTCTTCGATTGCTGGCCTGTCGCGCGGCGAGCAGTACAAGCTTAGACTCAGTAACCAGATGCCAAATAAAGAGGAGGGTCGTGCATTTTTGTCTGCTGTTAACAGTGATGGTTTTTAAAACAGTGAATATTGAAACAGGCACTTCTAGAATTGCTACGATCTGGATTTGCAGAGATTGAGGAACTACATGTTTAGGCAAGGAGGTCGGAGGGAGCAAAAGCCTGCTGCAACATGCAGTGCACGTGCGCGGGGCCTACATTAGAAGATGAATTTGGAAATTGTAATTTGGTCAGATGTGCAGGGTCTGAAAGGTCAGGCTAAAGGACTTGTATTCATTCATTTGGAAAAGGAGACGAAAGCCATTTTCAATGGGTCTTTAGCACAGGGATGGATGTGTCCCACTTTAAAACAATAGCATCTCCTTGGCAACCAGAGCCCAACTAGAATTTCAGGGCAGCATGGAAACAGGATCTGCAAGGTCACTGTGATGCCTTCTTTGGGACGTTTTCTGAATATCTTGAATAATTTCCTGAATACTTTTGCACATCCCCCTGGATGATGTATTCCAGGCCATGACTGGTTAAAGCCTAACATACTCGAAGCAGACAGTTGCCATACAAGGCCTTACCTTCCCGCCTATGTGCGCAGAGACTCTTTCGATGCCCAGAACCAATGTGAGACCCTTCAGAACTTGGTGCCTTCTAGCCATGCAATACCTAAACAGATAAAGATTAAGTGATGGATGTGGTAGATTGTTTGTATAAATGGCACCAATTGATGTCCTCCCTGGACCCACACGCTTTGGAATGTGACTTTACAGCTTATCTTATTAAGAGGTAGGGTCTGTTTCTCCACCTCCTTGAATGTGGGCTCTTCCTGTGACCAAGTTGGCCAACAGCGTGGCAGAAGTGGCATTGTACAAGTCGCAGAGCTAGGCTCTAAGAGGCCTTGCACGCTTCCACACTCTCTCAGAATTTGGCCACGCCTGGGCTAGCCTGCTGGAGGACGAGCACCTTGGAGCAAGCTGAATTGCCCCAGGGGTTCTGGCCAAGATGTGGGAAAGCCCAAGCAAGATCAGCTAAGTCATTTAGCCTGACTGCTAGCCTGACAACTGACTGCTGACTCAGGGGGGGCGCCTCACCCAACCCAGTTCAGATCAGCAGAATCACCCCGCCAACCCACAGACTCATGAACAGCATTGTATTGTGCACCACTGAGGTTTTACGGTTGTATGTTACACAGCATGGCTGTGGCAGTAAATAACTGATATAACATCAGTGCTGGAGGTGGTTAGCACTTCATCCACAGAGAAACTGGATTGGAAAAATTATTCTTACATCACAGTCTCTGAAGGATAGCCTTGAGAATAGTTGTAGGGATTTTCATTTATAATCTCTAAACTAGAGTCAATGTCGTTGGTAACAACGATCAGCCCTTTACTCATCCCTGTCCTCAGAATGTCCATCTTCATGGGGTGAAATGTATCACATTCCTGTTAAGCTTGTTCTTAGGTCTTCATCCTCAATATTTTGGATCCAAAGTGTGACTGTACTCATAACGGGGCTGGTGAGGTTAGGGCCAAAATACCCGAACTTTATAAGAATCACTGAGGAACTTGTTAAAAATCCAGGTTCATGGAACCATCCCCATTAATTCTGATTTAATGAATATGGGCAGAGACCGGGAATCTCCATTTTATTTTTTTAATTTAATTTTATTTATTTTTTTATACAGCAGGTTCTTATTAGTTTTCTATTTTATACATATGAATCTCCATTTTTAAAAAGTATCCCTGGTAACAGGGGGTGGCATGGTCAGACTTTGAGGGGAAAATGGTTCAGGTTACAAGACGAGCTTTCCAGTTCTGAATGTAATAAAACTATAATATGGGGTCATGCAACCGGGTAATAATTGAAGTCCGTGAAAAGAAAAAAAGCAAACCAATCCACAGGAAGACAAGAGGCCACAGAAAGTAATCATGAATCAGGTACAAGGAAAAGAAATATTTTTCTCCTGGCCTTTCACTACAGTTTCCTGTGCTAATTCTATTTCTACCTCAAGGGAAGTTTAGGCTAGATTAATAGTTCTCAACCATGTTGCACCTAGAGTCACATGAGGACTTTAAAAATACTGATATCTGAGAACCCCACACCCACCCCGAGATTCTGGTGGAATTAGTCTGAGGTGCAAGCAAGACATTTGGTTTTGAAAAGCTCTCCTGGTGATTCCAACGTCCAGCACATTTTTGAGAACCAGTGGACAAAATTAATAACACCTCCCACCAAGTAGATCTCTTCCTAACAGTGGGAAGAATCACAGCCCAATTTATGACCTCCAGGCAGAATGGAGAGAAGACAGCTGGATTAGGCAGAGAAGAAAAGGAATTCTCATCTGCTTCTAAAATCATACTTTATGGCAGAGTCTTAGAAGTGCTGGGAAACATACAGCCAGTTCACATGGCCCCAGGAAAAGAAGTCAACTGCCCACGCTTGCTTGTGGGCAGAACAAGTTTTGCATACTGAAGTCATTCTAGATGTCTCTGTCTCTATATGCAGTGTGTACAGTTAAAAGTGTGGTATACAGGTTACATCGTGTCTTTTTGATAATTAACTCTCTCCCTCTAAATTTGTGGTAAGAATGCTTGTCTGGTATTTTGGATATTTCTTGAATGCACAGATCCTGTGTGATGCCATGAAAATAAGACTTAGGGGAATTCTTTAAAAACTAAATGGACTCTGGAAGATTACAAGTCTAAGCAATGGTTCTCAAACCTTCTCCCTGTGCATCGAAATCTACAGGGAAGCTTCTTAAAAACAGAGATTCCTGGAAACCACCTGAACTTACTGAATCAGAATGGGAGGTCGGGGGCCAATACAATTTCCCTTTTTACAAGCTCCCCACACAAATTTTTATGCACTCAGCACCACAAGAGTCTCCTTTTGAGAACCATGTATCTTTGGGGACAGGCCCCCTTAGGGGGATTTTACACAGAGTTACACAGCCTTAAATCCACTTTGACTGTCTCCACCCTCTCTCCATGTTCAGTATATGACTGGGAAACCAAAGAAGGTTGCCATGTTATCAAAGCAGCAAATCAAAAGGCATCCAGAAGAAGCTGCATCAAAGATGGGCTCCCCACGGTGAAAATGAGCTCCCCATTATAAACTTCAGTTACAAATATCTACTGAAATGGAACTTCTCAGTCAAAAGGCAAAAACACTCTTAATGCTCTTGAAATGCACACATTTCTGAATTGCTTCCCAGAAAGGCTGTGCCAGTTTACACCTTGCCAGTGTGCATGAGATGCCCGTCCCTATGGTCACAAACACTTCAGACAAACTGTATCTCCTACATGAGTTTGCCCAGCGCTGGCCTTGATGGGATAAGATAGAAATACACTGTGCCTGGACCAAGGAGTCAGTGAGGGGCAAGGCTCAGACAGCCATGGGACTTCTGAGCCAGAAAGGACTCTGACCCCCTGATTGATTGTCTGTGCTTTTCAAGAGAAGTGTGGCTCTCAGCCCGGAGGGGCTGTGGCGGCCCCAGCTGCTTGGCAGAAGGTTGGGGGGTGCTGCCTATGGAAGCAGCTCCTCTGGGCTGAGGCCGGGGCTGACTCCATGGAGAGGGCCCCCAGGTGGGGTAAGGGAGTGACTGAGAGGGTGGGAGGTCAACAGAGGCGGTGAGGTTGAAGGCTTCGGAAGACCCTGCCCTCTAACTTCAGGTGACACAGCCAAGTTACCCCTGTGCCCTCTCTCTCAGCTTCCTGGTGCTGCTATGGGACTCCCAGCTGCTTGGGGCTATGCCTACCCGACTTCTCCTAAAGCAACATGCCCATGTCTCTGAGGGGTAGATTCTAGCCAACTCCTTCCATGGAGCACTTTCTATGTAAAACAGTATTCTATACCTAGAACTCTTTTTACTCAGTTCTGGTGGGCCTCAAAGGATTTAGAAGTTGGTGAGGTGCTCCCATATTCCAAAGTGAAATAATGGCGCATGAACTCAGGAGTAGCAAGAGAGGTCATCCCACACCTGTCTGTGATCCTTAACCTCAACCCTGCTCCTGGCTATGAAAGAGCTGAAGTTGAAAAGGCAGGAGGAGATTTCTTTACAAAGAACTATGTTTGAGCTCCTCACAGAGACCTTTCTGAGGCATTTACACACATCTGGTGGGGTTTAAAGAACCCCATGGACAGTGTTCGCCTCCAATCTAGAAGAAAGCACACAGACTAGATTACGACTCAAGTTGCCCAGGTTGGCATTTGGCAGGGGACGGTGCGTGAGCTCTCTTAGACCAGAGAAGACCTTGGAAGATAAGCTGGCTGGAGCCATCCTGAAGGGACACTGTCTAAGAGGGGGCCTGCCAGTGGAAGGTGGGATCACAAGAGGTCACCCAGAGAGTGCATGTCCTGAGTCAGTCCCCGTGTGGTCAAGGCTGTTTCAAATTGTGTGTGTGGAGGAGGGAGGGATGACGTGATCGGATCTGCATTTCAAGAACATTCTGGCTGGAGCATGGAGAATGAAGGGGACCAGAGGAGCAGTAAGAAGGTGTGTTAATAAGCCAGTCAGGTGAAAGGAGCAGGTAGCATGGACCAGGATGGAGACTGCAGAGGTGGTGAGAAGTAGATGGATCTAGGAGATGCGAAAGAGGTCAAAGTGACTGAATTGGGGGGAGGGTAAACAAGGAGGAGGCACCCACGACTCCTTGTTTCCTGGTTTGCCCATGTGGCTGCCTGATGGAGCCATGGACTCAGAGAACCCTGGAAAAGGGCCACGTTCCACGGAAGAGACCATGTGTTTTGCCTCGGTCATGGGAATTCGGGGTGACTTGAAGACACACAGACAAAAATGTCAAGTAAGCAAATAGAAGCTTTGGACATGGGTGAGATGGCTTAGGAAAAAGAGTGAGACATGAAGGCAGCCTAAGAGCCCACCTTGAGAAACTCAACCGTCAAGGCCAGGACGAGGAGAAGGCACCAGTGCTGGGAAAAGAGGATGAGAAGGAGCTGCCAGAGACCTGACCAAAACGCCATGGGCTGCACCTGTTCTCAACGCTGGCTGCACAACAGGGAATAAAATAGATGAGTTCCCTGCCCGCACGGAGTTTACAGTCAGGGGCAGGGGGCAGGGAACAGTAAGCAAGAAAATCTTAACATTTTAGAACTAGAAATTGGAATAAATGTTGTAAGGGGAAAGACAGGGAACAAGAGTGAATTGTGGGGCAAGGAAGGGTTCTCAGAGGAGGTGACATTTATGCAGATTAGCTCACCTGTACAGGATGCTAATTTGGGGCAGCTGTCCCGGGGCAAATGTCACCGGGATCCCTGGCGATTTCTTAAACCCTTGGCATTGGAGGTGCCAGTGCACAATGAAGAGGGAAGTGTTTGGAGAAGGGGAACTCCCTCGTGCCTGTTATCTGCTTTCCCACTGGAGAATGTTCTTCCCTCCCCAGCTCCTTCCCTGCAGCTGCCAGGACCCTAGTGACTAAGTGTCTTCAACTAGTGAGTGTCTCCCCAAAGAACGGGAGAGGACCTGCAGAACTGACCCAGGACACAAACGCCCGGCTGGCCATGAATGGGTGGGAGAGAAGCTGTTACAAGCCCTGGTCCAGTTGGAAGGTGTTTGGGCTCTTGTTCAAGGCCTGAGACCTGAAGACCTGGCTGGCACCGGCCCCTAAGGGAGCCGAGTCCTTGTTCAAAGCCAAGTGCCCCAGAGGGTGTCAGGTACCACTCAGCCCTGCCAAGCAGTCTGCAAAGAAATGCTAACTGGGGTTGCCATGGTGATTTCTGTGCTACAGGCACGCGGGTGGGGTTGGGGGGTGGGTGTCACCTGGCGGTACCTCTGGGGCCTGAGCCTTGGGAATACAGCCCAAGAGCTCCTCACCCGCCCAGGCTGCCTGAAAGACACCCCGGCCTAAGGGTGAATTTATACACTCAAAGCCCCTGTCAGACTGCTCTATTGGATTTCTATAATTGATTTTTTTCAAAGTAAACAGTATAGTATTATTTATATACAATCCCATTAACTAAGCAAATGGAAAGTCCTGTTTTAAGGCAGCCTCCTTCAGCACTGTGAGAAAGCGCGAAGCCACAGTGAAGAGATTAGGCTCTGGGGTCAGACAGACGCAGGTTCAAAACTCCAGCTCCACCACCTGCCGGCCCTGCCCCCTACCGGTTCAGTGACAGGCAAATTCCGAAACTTCCTTCCGCCTTCCTTTAGTTTTATAGGATGAGGATGACAGAATCTTCTTTGCAGGGATGTTGTGAGAATTCAACGAGATGACGTCTGTAAGGGACTTGATAATAATAGTAATGATAACGATGCTAACATTTATCGAACACTTCAGGTACATCGAACGTGGTCCAAGTGACTTACCCGAATGAATTAATGACCTATGGTACTTGAGATTCTTAAGTTGAGATCCTGAAGATCCTTTGCCAATCTTAGCCTGACCGCACCTTTCTGGACTCCTTTTGTGATTTTACTCCCTCCCCAAGCCAGACACAAGTCCTTGGCTACAGCTGCACCGGCCTCTCTGCTCCTCCTTCAAGCCGCTGCCTTCTCTCATGCTTCTGACCACGCTCCCCGCTCCCTGGGTTCACTCGGCGCCACCTTGGTCTACCAAACTCCTACTCATCTTTCAGGGCGCAATGCAAATGTCACCGGCTCTTTGAAGCCTCCCCTGACGCATCTAGGCAGTTAGCTGCACCCTCCTCCGTGCTCCCACGCACTTCCTGCACACCTTCTGAATGATAATAATAAACACAAGTGCCAAGCACCGTGCTGAAGTCCTTTATTTTAGCTCATTCAATCCTCACAGGCACCCTATAACATAGGTTTGGTAATGAACCCCGTTTTAGGATGCAAAACTTAAGGCCCAGAGAAGCTAAGTAACTTGCCCAGTGCCACGTAGCCCATAAGCAGCAGAGCCAGGGCACAGGCCTTCTGACTCCAGAGCTGGTGCTGGTAACCACTGCACCAGACTGCTTCTCCCTGCCGCTGGGGGCCCAAGCCCACCTCCTCCAGCAGGTGGGGAGAGCCAGAGATTACGCTGCATTCATTTCAGCAACGCTGCCATCCAGCATAGCAGCTGGCGCCCAGGCACATGCAAACTCCCCCTCCACGCAACCCCACACACACTAAACTAGACTATTTAAGGAAAAACCACTAATCCAGTAAACTCACCCATGTGTCCTGGTCTCTTTTTCTTTCTGCCCTTGATTAGGAAACTCAGCTCTGAGTCCTGTCCAAGGGGCCCAGTAGAATCTCTTTGAAGTTGATGAATAATAAAGAGCTTCTTCAAGTTTATTGAATTAAAGACAAACAAACAAACAAACAGAAAACAGCTATTTTTTTTCCCCGGGGAGAAGTCTGGAGCCTAATGATAAAATAGAGACATATTTGTCATGACACCTTTTCCCATTGAAAGGAAGGGAATCCATTTCTAAAGAAAAGAGTAATAACAGAATTCATTAACCGGGCTTCCAGAAAGGTCCTGGTAACCGGGCTTCCAGAAAGGTCCCTCTCTGTCCGGGCGGCTCCCAGAGGCAGCTGTGAGGCCAGAGGAAGTCTTAAACAGAGAGCTTGAGAGGGCACTGCTGGCCACAAAGTCATAGCAGCAGCCCAGGGCCCCCAGCCCAGCTCAGCACCTCTCAGCCAGCGCTAGCTGGGGAGGCCAGGAATCGCAATAAGGGGAGAATATTTGAAAAATCTCTGGAGTTAGAAAGACTGAAAGGTTGCCCAGCCGGTGCTTGTCCTTTTGTTTGTTTATTTGTTTGTTTCCCAAGTCTAGTGTCTAATTTGGGTGTTTCCAGGATTTTTGCCCTTTCCTCGTTGGAAGCAGATCATGTCTGGGGCCAACCGGTCCTTTGCTCCAAGTCACCCGTGTTCCTGGGGACTTTTTCCCGCTTAGAAACAAAAGGTGGGGCTTTGTCAAGATTCAGTGGCATTCCTCTCAAAGCCCCAAGTCTGCCTCAGTTCAGCATGCACAAGAGGAGGTCTTTGAAGGTGCTATGGCTAATTTCCTAATAAAGCAGGCCAAAAAAGAACCAACATCTTTCAAATTCAGGTCCTAATCAGCTCTGTAAAAAATGGATTTTTTTTTAAAAGGAATTCCTTTATTTTTAATATTTATTTATTTATTTATTTTTAGCTGTGTTGGGTCTTCGTTTCTGTGCAAGGGCTTTCTCTAGTTGTGGCAAGCGGGGGCCACTCTTCATGGCGGTGCGCGGGCCTCTCACTATCGCGACCTCTCTTGTTGCAGAGCACAGGCTCCAGACGCACAGGCTCAGTAGTCGTGGCTCACGGACCTAGTAGCTCCGCGGCATGTGGGATCCTCCCAGACCAGGGCTCGAACCCGCGTCCCCTGCATTGGCAGGCAGACTCTCAACCACTGCGCCACCAGGGAAGCCCAAAAATGGATTTTTAAGCCAAGGCTTAAATTTGGACAAAAACCTCAGATTTGAAAAATGCTTGTAACTAGAATTGGGAGGGGACGGGGGTGTGGTAAGGAAACATGGGAGTGGGGAAGCACTGGTACAGGGTTTTGCCTTCAGTCTGCAGTTACTGAGTTCAGGAGTTTGCACCTTCCTGGTCCCATTGCTAAGTATACCCTGAGCACATATTTGTACCAAAACTCAACACGGAAATCAGAGTTATATGTCACAGGGTTGCTGTCCTTGTGTGATTTACCATCCCACCAAGGACAGGAGACCAAAAATAAGCAAAGATCTGCGTATAAA
This sequence comes from Balaenoptera musculus, assembly GCF_009873245.2. Taxonomy (NCBI): domain Eukaryota; kingdom Metazoa; phylum Chordata; class Mammalia; order Artiodactyla; family Balaenopteridae; genus Balaenoptera; species Balaenoptera musculus. The sequence continues at coordinate 37,597,051 of NC_045792.1, forward strand.
GGTCTTGGCTCATGGTAAGGGTCTCTCAAAGTCACTTCCTGGCCTCCCTTTGGGCTGCTGGAGAGGAGAATAATGTGACCACTGGTGGCGTCTCTGGGTGGAGAGGAGCATTCTGACCTCGGAAAGAGAAAGATCACTGTGGATCTGAGTGGCCAGCAGGACTGGTGAGGTGGAAGATGGCCAGGGGGTCCATGATGAGTGAGAATTGGCTGGTGGGGGGCAGGGGTGGGTGGGCAGGAGGAGGGTGGGAGTGGAGGGCAGAGCTCTCGATCAGGGGCCGCCGATGCCAGGCGCAGTGGCTGGGCCTCGCCCGAGTCTCACATAGGAGCCAGACTCTGACAGCCATGTATGTGTTATGTGTGTACGTGCGTATGTCTGTTTGTTTGCTTGCTTTTTGCTTTAACATTTTTTTTAAAATCCTTAATAATATTACAATATTCTGAATTTGAATGTCTAGAGTGGGGGAATATGTGCTCTTCGATTTTCAATTTAGTTCCAGGCCCCGTTCCTATTATTCATCACTCAATTCATACATTTATGTCCTCTGCCCACACCCCACAGAAGCTTATGGCCTCAGCCCTATAGCTAACAGGGCAATTGGACATCTTCAGAATGATGTAAATGGTGTTCAGAACTGTCACTTGCATGTAGAGTTGCCAGATAAAATACAGGTGCTCAGTTAAATCTGAGTTTTAGATAAACAGAAACCTTTTTTGGGGGGGGCATGCCATGTGGCATGTGGGATCTTAGTTCCCCAACCAGGGATTGAACCTGCACCCCCTGCATTGGAAGCACAGAGCCTTAGCCACTGGACCACCTGGGAAGTCCCCTAGATACACAGAAACATTTTAATATGTCCATACAATAAAAATTATTCATTTTTTCTAAATTTCCAATATAACTGAACATCTCGTTTTTGGTTTTTGCTATATCTGGCGACCTTACTCCTATAGCTTATGTCAAATTAATGGGAAGAAAGAGAGGATAAGAACAAATGCAGAAGTTGTACAGCCCCAGAAAGAGACAGATAACAGCTCCTATAATAGGGCAGGTGGCTGGATTGGAGATGAACGATGTTCTGAAAAAGGAAGGAGCAGAACATGCAGCCTGGTTAGAGACATGGGGCCAAAGCAGAGAATAACCCAAGAGTCACAGAAATGCAATTCACGCTATAGCTCCACCATAAGTGGGTAATTAGATGAGATGCTCCCAGCCTCGGTTTCCCCATTACCACCTCCTGGCCTGTGGAGAGGAGTAAAAAGATCATGGAAGTGCCTTACAAGTGTTGCACAAACAGGAGTTGTTATCACAAAGGCCCCAGCCCTGTTCTTCCCCACATACACCACTGCTCCAGCCAGGCGTCTTCCATGCTGCCCAATTATTTTGAGCACAGGGTAAATGTCCCCTTGTTCCATGTCCCCGCTGCCCACTCTTCCACATGGGCACTTGTAAGACTCAAGAGTTTCCTGTCCTTGGCAAACTGGTTGACCTTTCCTCTGCTTTTTAATGAGCCGTTGGTAAATGTTTATTAGGGCAGAGATGGGGACACAGTCCCACAAGCCAGAAGCTCTGATGATCAGGTCGCCATCAGCCCATGACCAAACAGCCTCTGGGTCACAGCAAATGTACTTGGACCTACACCTTGTTCCTCTACCAGGCAGAAACCTGCTTTGCAGATGACGCAGGGCAGTGGCCCTGAAACTGACCCTCCCCTCCCCACTTTCTGTGACTTGGGACAGATCGTGTGGCTTTTCCATCCAAACATAAGGTTTCACTTTGTTACTGGATGTCCTTTTATTTTTGTTGTTTTTTTTCCTTTCTTCATATCCATGTTATAACTAGTGCTAACACTGCAAGTGTCTAAACAATTTCTTTCTGAGTTACACTTGATGGAGACCTAAGACCTCTCTCTCTTGCTCGGATTCCTTCAAGTCACTTGCCCCACCCTCAGAAAGCTTTGCCTTCCTTACGTACACGCCCAGACAGGGGCTCAGGACGGGAGCTGCACTTTTCCTTGGCCTCTGTTGCCACCTGCAGGATCATTTGGAGGAGAGTTCAAGGACCCTGGATGGCGGCGCAAAGAGAAGGCAAAGGCAGCATGGAGTCTTTGGGCTTCACCGGTTGTCAAGAGATTTCATAAGGCACGACCTCATCGCCTCTCTGGCGCTCCAGATCCAATATTTAATTAGCTGGATGGCTTTGCGCAGTCACTTCTGTGAGTCTATTTCCTCATCTCTGAAACAGTTATTTGATATCCATAAAATCGCTTTGATAGTGATTATTGAGGGGTCACTCATTCATTTATGTGTTTATGAAGCAAACACCACATCAGATACAAAGACATGAAAAAAAAATAAGATTTCCTAGAGGAAATCACAGTCTTACAGTGGCATCAGTCAGACACCTAGGAAACTGTCCATTGTTGTGAGAGAGGTATGACCGAAGTGTCGTGGGAACTAAGTAGTGACTAACTCTGTCTGGTGCAAGCAGGGAAGGTTTCACAGTGGAAGTGAGATACGAGCTGGATTTGGAAAAACAAACTGGAGTTGACCAGAATTCGGAAGAACACACAGGAGTCATCCACCATATAAAGAAGAGGGGAAAGGACATTCCAGAGAGAGGGAGCAATGAACCAAAATGCTTTGACCCAGCTTGCTCTAGAAAGTTCCCAAGGAGTGAATGAACTTTCACATCCTGCAGCAGCCTTGGTAGGAGAGAAGTGTGAGGAGAGAGAATTTTTCCAACTTCAAAGCCAGGAGGCAGCCGCTCACGCTGCCTATGGCAAGGCCCAGTCCTGGCAGGAATCTAGGATGCAAATGAGGAAGAGGAGCTACCGGATGGGAAAGGATCATTCAAGGCAGGATTGGGAGGTTTGCTCATGACCCGGGCACTCACCACGTGGCCTTGGCTAAGTGATCCATCCTCTCCATGCTTCAGTTTCCTTATTTGCAAATGGAAATAATAATACCCACCTCAAGAGTGTCCTTGCAAGATGCAAGCAAAATCATTAACCCAGTGCCTGACACAGACATACGCAGATACATTAGCCAGTGGAATTACTATCAGAGGTGAGCCTTCAGGAAGTTATTTTACCTCCCCAAGCCCACGTTCCTCATCCATAAAATGAGAATAACAATGCTTGCCCTGCACGCATCAGGAATTTATTGTGACGCTACCATCAAGAAATATAAGCTGTAAAGTTCATATAAACCTGAGTTACAAACAAGAGAGAAGAGGATGAGATCATCGAACCTACATTTTTAAGATACACTGAGCGGGGCTTCCCTGGTGGCTCAGTGGTTGGGAGTCTGCCTGCCAATGCAGGGGACACGGGTTCGAGCCCTGGTCCGGGAAGATCCCACATGCCGCGGAGCAAATGGGCCCGTGAGCCACAACTACTGAGCCTGCGCGTCTGGAGCCTGTGCTCCACAACAAGAGAGGCCGCGATAGTGAGAGGCCCGCGCACCGCGATGAAGAGTGGCCCCCCGCTTGCCGCAACTGGAGAAAGCCCTCGCACAGAAACGAAGACCCAACACAGCCTTAAATAAATAAATACATAAAATTTAAAAAAGATACACTGAGCGCCTGCTACTTGTAAGGCATTTTCACTTTCATGACCTCATTTAACTTTTCCTGAAGACAACCTTCTGAGGTGAGTACCTTGTTTATTTTCATTTTACGTGTGATGCAAGTAAGAGTCAGAGAGGTTGGTCTGTCCATTTACCAGATGCTCTCTGAGCAGGCCCTGTGCCTGAGCCATGAGCCAGAGAGGATCATGGGAGCTGGAGCCGAGCAGGCTCCCTTGTGATGCGCACGATGGCGCCTCGGGCTCAGGGCTTGGGCTCCTGTGTCCCACTCATCCTCTCGCTGATCTCTCCAGCCTTAGGGTTTTCAGCACGGCCTATATGTATCCTGACAACTCCCCCACTTCCATCTCCAGCCCAGCCCTCCCGAGGCACGAGTGTCCGCCTAGCCAACCTCTCCACTGGCTTTTCCAATAGATACCTCACCCTGAATATGTCCAAAATTCAGCTCTACTCCACCTTTTCTCCACAGTCTTCCAGTCTCAGTCAGCAGCAGCTCTATCCTTCCAACTGCTTGGAGTCATCTTCGATTTCCTTCACACCCCACAGGAGGGCAGGAATCTTTTTTCTCCTACTTTGAAAACTACATCCAGAATCTGAGCACCTCTTTCCACCCCTGCCCGGAGGGAACCTCCCCAGATCATCACCATGGCCCTCATTTTGTTGTTACCTCCTATTCGCAGCCAAGTGTGATCCTTGTGAAGAATAAGTATCCACCTGTTGGGCAAAACCCACGAATGGCTCCCCGTATCATTCACGTTAGAGCCCATAAAATGTCTGCAAAGCCCTATACAATCGGCCCCCTTCCAACAGACATGCTCTAGTTATTATATTTATTGCTTATTGTCTGACTGCAAGCTCGGCCAGGGGTCCTATACTGGCACATAGAAATATGTCTTGAATGGATAAAATGACTGTACAAGTGTTTGATTACATATAGGAAGTGCTGTGAACAAGATGTGCTTCTCTAAAAGGAGATTCACAGGGAGAGAGCCAGAATCCAGCTGGATCTTACAGCTCCAAGCCCAGAGCTCATCCCCTAAGGAAGACAGTGTGCAACCCTGTGCCTGGCACAGAGCAGGGGCTCCCACAAGCTAGCTGAACTGGAAACTGAAGGGATTTCAGAAAGCAGGGAAAGCCTTCCCTCACCCTCTTTCAGAGGCTGCCCAGCCGTCCTGCTCTTTCTTTCTCTGTCTCCCTGCATGCACCCATGCACACACCCCAACGCCCTGCCTCCCTGGGCCTGCTCTCCTTCAGGTGGGCGCCTTGTGGCTCCTTAAAATGTAAACAGCTCTCAGGAGGGGGAATAAAAGGACAGTCACCCGGACAGAGCTCACACTGGCTGTGCTAGAGAGGAGATGCGTGGGGACCCTCTCCCCTAAGCCTTACTGCAAGTGAGGGGCAGGCCAGCACTGCTGGATCTTCTGGAGGACCCCGATGAGGAAAGGGAACATCACGGGAAGGAATGGCTGTAAACACGGAAGACCTAAGTCCCACCTCAGCGGCTGGGCGGAGAGACGAGACGTGCCTAGGAGCCCTCGAGAACTTGGAATAAGGTTGCCCTCTGCCGGTGAACCTATGAAATCAGCCCACAGAGGAAGAGTGCAGAGATAAATGTGCAAAAAGCAGCCCGACTAAACCGTAACCTGAGTGCGTGTATTAACACACCTCAGATGGGGCTCATCACAAAAGAGAGGAGGAAGGGGACACGGATCTAGGCAAGGGTGAGCCTTACGGGGCTCACGGAAGTATCTGGTCACGTTGAGATGGGTTAACAGACTGTCCGAGCCTAATGTCCCCGTACCTTTGATTCATCTAACTCTCCAGCTCTGAGTTCACCGTTTTCCAGCAACTTCGCCGGCTCCGGCCTCCCACTGGGCTTGCCAGCAGCGAGGAGACGCACCCGCAGGCGAACTCACAGGTGTGGACCCCAGCCTCCCTTTCTTGTTGTACGTGAATAAATGACGCTCCGCATGGTCAGCACCGCCCAGCCCTTCCCGGGCGGGTCACCAGGGATGTGCGGGCGCCGCGCACAGGTAGGACCCAGAGGGGGCGAGCGGGGCTCGGATCCCGGAGCCGAGGGCTGGCCAGCCGCCTTCCCGAGCTGGGATCGGGCCCCACCCGGGTCTTCAGCGGGTCCAAGGGAGGCCCAGAGGGTAACGCAGAATTGGGTAGATGAGAGCGCAACTTTCTGGGAAGAGTCTAAGGCTTCCTTCCCTCTGACGCTCAAAGGCTACCAGCCCTGGGAAGGGGAGGAAGGACACGATCCGGCCAGCGGGAAGGAGCCTGGCTCTCCCATCTGGACTCGGCCTACTTCTTTGGGCTCATCCTCTCCCCAGTGCCGAGTGTCACCAGAGATGCAGGGAGCGGGTGGGTGTCGGGAGCGGCGCGGGCGGGACCCCGGACCTGCAGGCGGGCACGGCCGATAGCGATCACAGCGAAGAAAGATTCTCTCAAATCCCCGTGCCCTCCTCTTTCGAGCCCGAGTCTCTGGAGGGGAGCCCCGGAGGCAGCGGACAACCCCCCAGAGAACCGGGTGGCGACCCAGCCGCCCTCCTCCAAGCGGAGACGCCCTCCCCACCATCGCCGTCGTGGGACTGGGGGGTTGTCAAAGGAGGCGCCGGGTTTCCTTGTAGAAGGGAACGATGTGTGTGTGTGTGTGTGTGTGTGTGTGTGTGTGTGTGTGTGTGTGTGTATTTTCCATCTCCCGGTACTACCGTGGGGTGAGGGTGGGTTAAGTTTATCCCGCTTTCGGGCCTGTGACCGTAGCATCTTTTTCAGGCGCCGAAGAAAACAGGCTGAGTGGGGCTGGGAAAGGCGCGCAGTTGCCGAGAGGAAGGGGCCTGGAGGTCACCTGGCCGCCTCCCCGGGGACCTCGGAGCTTGGCGCGGCCACACCGCCGGCGGGACAAGACTCGATCCCGCCCAGGAAAGGGAGCGGCTTTCTCTCCGGCCCACCCCAAGGGAAAATAAACGGTCTCTGGCACTTTCCTGCATTCCTGATTTTTAACAAAACTATTGTTGGAGGTTGGCCCCTGTGCTGGCTCCTCGGCGAGAGCAAACCTGCCCACTCCCGGGCCCGCGGCGGAGCCAGCGCCGCCCAGCCGGCAGGCCGGGAACAATGCCTCTTTGTAGCGGGCCCTCGAGGCAGCTGCGGCCCGCCACGCCCAGGGCCCTCCCCTTAGAGAATTCCGAAAACAGTCCCAAGCCCTGCTCTTCCTCGAGGTCTCGACCTCGGAAGAAAGCAAAGCATCCTTCCTAATCCTTCCGAGGGGGTGAGAGAGAAGGGAACTAGCTTTTCCTGCGCTGCGTGTGTGCCAGCCCTTGAATCCTCCCTGGCAGCCTTGTCCAGAGGAATTACTATCCGCCTTTAGTTTATGTGCCTTGTGCCAGGTCCCACAATGGTAAATGGCAGAGGGGATCTCAAACTCAGTGCTGTTTAAGAGAAATTATATATACATATTTTTTTTCTTTTCACCAACCAGGGTTGAGGATGAAAGCCATTTTGACATTGTCCCTGGCATTTGCTTGACTCCAGTTCTTCCATATGCCCCAGGAAATAACATCTTCCCACCCCCTCTTTCACCCATCTCCTTGGTTGCCTGATAGCAGTGGTCACAGTGTGACTGTTTTGGGGGTTTCCTGCCTCCTCGTTCGGTTCTGAGAGAAGAGTGCCTTCTGCTGGGTGGGCTTCCAGAATGGTCCTCTTCTCTCCAGCTCTGGCTTGTCAGCCCTCACTCAACGCTCGCACCCATCTCTCAGTGCCCTGCCAGGACCTGGGAGCACGGAGTCCCTCCCATCCACCTTGAAGAAGGGCAGAGCCTCACGGCTCCCATCCTTTGAGGGACTACTGGAGCATCCACAGGCATCCACACAGGATAGAGCCAGTCCCAGGCCAAGGATGATTGCCAAAGGCACGGGGCAATGGGTGCTGGCTGTGGGGTCGCTAAGGGACTACAGACCCAAAGTAGAGACTGAATGGCTTCTTGGGTGAATACTGACATGGGGGTGCTGGTTATTTGCGGGGAGGCAAAGATGCGGTGCTTGCACTCACAGCTCCGTACATTACAAACGTCTTCCCCGACCCCACCCCACCCCTTTTCCTGCATTCTTCCTCTATTTGCACTGGCTGTGAACCACTTCTTGCCAAATGACTCAGTACAGATGGGAAATTTAATTTATTTGAGGGAGGCCTGTATGCTATCTGGATACCAACAGAAAAAAAAAAAAAAAAAAGAAAGAAAAAATTTGAACTACCTAAATAAAGATAAAATGCCCAGTACTGGTAACTGATCTATGCAAAATTTGCAGCCCCTGATGGACCCTGAATGTTTGGATCAATCAAAAGCAAGACCAGGGCAATATCTGTGGGGTTCATGGATCTCAGTAATTTTGAGGCAAGACGGTCAAGTGAAAAGTGTGTAGGCTACAACCTGGCTTAGAATACCAGTTCTGACACAAGCTGTGTGATCTTGGACCAGTTACTCAAGCTCTCAGAGCTTCAGATTCATCTTCTACAAAAATAGAAATAATAATTCTTTATTTTGGTGCAGTTATAGTGAAGAGTAAAGGAAATAACATATTTGAAAGTTCCTGTAGTACAGAGAGTGTTCATTTTATTGTTGAAAATTCTATTAGTAGGGGCTTCCCTGGTGGCACAGTGGTTAAGAATCTGCATGCCAATGCAGGGGACACGGGTTCGAGCCCTGTTTCGGGAAGATCCCACATGCTGTGGAGCAACTAAGCCTGTGCGCCACCACTAATGATCCTGTGCTCTAGAGCCCGCGAGCCACAACTACTGAGCCCATGTGTCATAACTACCGAAGCCCACGCGCCTAGAGCCTGTGCTCTGCAACAAGAGAAGCCACCACAATGAGAAGCCCGCGCACTGCAACGAAGAGTAGTCCCTGCTCGCCGCAACTAGAGAAAGCTCGCACGTAGCAACAAAGGCCCAACGCAGTCAAAAATAAATAAATAAAAATAAAATTTTAAAAATAAATTAAAAAAGAAAGTTCTATTAGAATTGAAGCCAAAAATGATCTCTGTGATCACATGTTTAAAACCTCTGGAAAGACAAGCCATCAGAGGTCTTTGGGTGCCTCAAGCAGGATCTGCAGGTATGAGAAGGGAGAAAGAGAAGGTAGAATGAGGTCTGGGGGTTCAGGGACTTATTTCCCTCTTGGTTTCCCAGTTTGGGTGCAGAGGGAGGAAGCATGGTGTTCTGGCAGCATGAGTATGTTTTGACAACATTTCAAAAATTGTCCCCCTTTTCTGATCAACCTGCCCAACTCCAGTCTCTTCCCTTCTCTCCTCCCTTCACTCCTTTCTCCTTCTCTCCCTGTTTCTTCCCACAACCATGAGATCACAATTAGTCCTTTTGAATCTCAATTTCCTCCTCTGAAAAGCTTGTAATAAGAGTAGTTCAAAGACCTAAATGTAAGGCCAGACACTATAAAACTCTTAGAAGGAAACATAGGTAGAACACTCTGACATAAATCACAGCAGTATCTTTTTTGATCTACCGCCTAGAGTAATGAAAATAAAAACAAAAATAAACAAATGGGACCTAATTAAATTTAAAAGCTTCTGCACAGCAAAATAAACCATAAACAAAATGAAAAGACAAACCAGAGAATGGGAGAAAATATTTGCAAACGAAGCAACCGACAAGGGATTAATCTCCAAAATATAATAAGTTCATGCAGCTCTATGTCAAAAAAAAAAAAAAAAAGAACAACCCAATCAAAAAATGGGCAGAAGATCTAAATAGACATTTCTCCAAAGAAGACATACAGGGAATTCCCTGGTGGTCCAGTGGTTAGGACTCGGAGCTTTCACTTCCAAGGCCTGGGTTCGATCCCTGGTTTGTGAACTAAGATCCCACAAGCCAAACAGCATGGCCAAAATAAAAAGAAAGAAAGAAGAAGAAGAAGACATACAGATGGCCAAAAAGCACATGAAAAGATGCTAAACATCAATTATTATCAGAGAAATGCAAATCAAAACTACAATGAGGTATCACCTCACACCAGTCAGAATGGGCATCATCACAAAATCTACAAACAATAATTGCTGGAGAGGGTGTGGAGAAAAGGGAACCCTCTTACACTGTTGGTGGGAATGTAAGTTGGTACAACCACTATGGAGAACAGTATGGAGGTTCCTTAAAAAACTAAATATAGAACTACCATATGATCCAACAATCCCACTCCTGGGCATATATCCAGAGAAAACCATAATCCTAAAGTATACATGCACCCCAATGTTCATTGCAGCACTGTTTACAATAGACAAGACATGGAAGCAACCTAAATATCCATCAACAGAGGAATGGATAAAGAAGATGTGGAACATATACACAATGGAATATTACTCAGCCATAAAAAAGAATGAAATAATGCCATTTGCAGCAACATGGAAGGACCTAGAGATTATCATACTAAGTGAAGTCAGACAAGAGAATGACAAGTATCTTATGATATCACTTATATGTGGAATCTAAAAAAATGGTACAAATGAACTTATTTACAAAACAGAAACAGAGTCACAGATATAGAAAACAAACTTATGGTTACCAGGGGGGAAATGGGGAGAGGGATGAATTGGGAGATTGAGATTGACATAGATACACTACTATATATAAAATAGATAACTAGGGACTTCCTTGGTGGTCCAGTGTTTGGGGCTTCGCCTTCCAATGCAGGGGGTGCAGGTTCGATCCCTGGTCGGGGAGCTAAGATCCCACATGCCTCGCGGCCAAAAAACCAAAACATAAAGCAGAAGCAATATTGTAACAAATTCAGAAAAGACTTAAAAAAAAATTGGATAACTAATAAGGATCTACTGTACAGCACAGGGAACTCTACTCAGTAGTCTGTAATGACCTATATGGGAAAATAATATTAAAAAGAGTGGTTATATGTATATGTATAACTGATTCACTTTGCTGTACAGCAGAAACTAACGCAACATTGTAAATCAACTGTACTCCAGTAAAGTTTTTTTAAAAAAAGAGTAGTTCATAGGGTTGTAATAAGGATTAAGTGAGATAACATATATTCGATAAATCAGTCCTATTTCCCTTAAGTTGTCTCATCTTTTCCTCTTCCCTCTTGACTTCTAATTCTCCCTGCTCTCCTTCTTCCCGTTTCCCACAGATACTGAACGTTGAGGACTGGGAAACATGCGGTTCCTTTATTCCATCCCACCCTCTTGGGCAGCTGCCCTTTATAGATGACTGTCTTTATGATTAACAATCTCCCACCACCGGCCTCTATGAGTGAACAGCTCCTGAATTATTTACTTTTAGGAACTCTTCACTGGGTGTGTGTCACAACTTGGAATCCTAGAGTAAATAAATTCAATACTGTAAGTTGATTCAATGTGGGGTCATGCCTAAACTCAACAACATTAAAAATGTACCAGCTTGCCCTGAGGGCTCCTAGGACAGGTTACATACAGGAAATTGGAGTGTTCATCTTAGCACTTTGTTTGGGCTTAGAGATCTGGCTTCTCCTTTTGAGGAGGGCCCTGAATATTCTAGAGCCCTGCAGGAAAGACTCTCCTGGCCCAGAGCTAGGGCTGGCTGCCCTTACCCATCACGGTCCCTCCCCTCTGTGATGCTGCCTCCCTTTTACAGTTCCATCTGGATTGACCGCTAATGCATTTGTTTATTCTGCAACCATCTACTGTGATGCCTGCTATGGTGGATAGGTGGTAGTAAAGGTCCAGACCCCTTGCCCCTAATCGGGACAACTCTGAAGGGCTATCCCAGCTTCAGAGGGCTTCATGGGCCTGCTGAGTTCTTTGTTCTGACTGCATCACAGCCCACCTTCTCTTTTGCCTTGTCCTGTGTCTTTGCCTTCCCTCACAGGTGTGGTCCCTGAGCACTCCTCAGTTAACTTCCTTCACGCTAATCTCTTCTCAGAGTCTGATCCCTGGGAGCCCAACCTGCACCATGGAGCTGCATGGAAAGCACATAGAAAGTGGACTGGGACACACCTGTGTTTAAATCCTGCCTCTGTCACTTAGTGACTGTGTGACTTTAGGCAAGTTATTTAACCTCTCAAAATTTCATTTTTCATCTGAAGGAAAAAGATTCTTGTGAGGATTAAATGAGTTTATATATAGTGTGTAAGAACGTGGACCACTGGAGTAACTCAACGAATGTTAGTCCTTCCTTTTTATTTATTTATTTATTTATTTATTTATTTATTTATTTATGGCTGTGTTGGGTCTTCGTTTCTGTGCAAGGGCTTTCTCTAGTTGTGGCAAGCGGGGGCCACTCTTCATCGCAGTGCGCGGGCCTCTCATTATTGCGGCCTCTCTTGTTGCGGAGCACAGGCTCCAGACGCGCAGGCTCAGTAGTTGTGGCTCACGGGCCTAGTTGCTCTGCGGCATGTGGGATCTTCCCAGACCAGGGCTCGAACCCGTGTCCCCTGCATTAGCAGGCAGATTCTCAACCACTGCGCCACCAGGGAAGCCCCTCCTTCCTTAAATAGTATTTCTCAAACATGACATCCCAGATCCCACTAGAACTATATTTCTAGTTTATAAATTATTATTATATTTCTAGTTTATAAATTTTATTAGAATTTCTGTTTTTATATTCTTGAAATTAATCCTGTATCTTTGAAAGGGGTGACTCTTTCATTATTAAAGTTCTAGAACACTGTCTTAGGTCAAGCATAATGGTGAAGAAATCAGAAGGACTGTGGATTTGGTAATCCTAAATAAGCAAGCTAACCATATCACCTAGCTAATCGTTGCAAAAGTTCCTCACCTGTAGAACGGGATATTAATAGTACATACTTAGGGCAGATGGTATCTTTCTGAAATGCCTACAAAAGTGTTTCCCATCCCCACTGCTCTTCTGGAATGATCTTGCCCTCAAAAGTTGGAGTCTAGCTCTCATCCTCTTGCATCTGGGCTGGCCTCAGTGACTTGCTTGAATATTAGAATGTCGCAGAAGCAATTTCTGGGATTTCCAAGGCTAGATCATATAAAGCTAAGTCATTTTGTCAGGGTCTCTTATAATGTGCCCTGTTGCAACCCAGCCACCATACTGTGAGAAACCCAAGCCCTGGGAGAGGTCGTGGTGTAGGCGTCTGCCGACAGCCAGCATCACTGCCAGCCAAGTGAAGGAGCCACCTTTGATGTCCAGCACCACTGGGCCTTCAAATGCATGTGGTCGGGCTTCCCTGGTGGCGCAGTGGTTAAGAATCTGCCTGCCAATGCAGGGAACACAGGTTCAGGCCCTGGCCCGGGAAGATCCCACATGCCACGGACCAACTGAGCCCGTGCGCCACAACTGCTGAGCCTGGGCTCTAGAGCCTGCGAGCCACAACTGCTGAGCCCGCGTGCCACAACTGCTGAGGCCTGCGTGCCTAGAGCCCGTGTTCCGCAACAAGAGAGGCCACGACAGTGAGAAGCCCACACACTGCAGCGAAGAGTAGCCCCCGCTCGCCACAGCTAGAGAAAGCCCACCCATGCACAGCAACAAAGACCCAACACAGCCATAAATAAATAAATTAAATAATTAAAAAAAAAATGCATGTGGTCCCAGTCAACATCTGACTGCAGCCCCATGAGACCCCAAAAAGTATGGCCCCACTTAGCCCAGCCAGCCTACAAACCATGACGGATAATAATAAATTGTTGTTTTAAGCCATTAAATTATGGGGCGGTTTGTCATGCAGCAACAGGAACCAAAATAGTACCTCCTAGGTTTGTTGTGAGAAGTAAATGAGGTAATGCGTGCAAATTGATTAGCAAAGTGCTTGGTGAAGGATTACTACACTTATAGAAAAAGGCAATCTGATTTATATGGGAGCTAAAACATGGGTACAAATAAACTCAATCCTAAGCAGGCATCATCTGATTCAGTATTTAGTGAGCACCTGTCACATGCCGGGCTCTCTCTATAATCAGAGAACCTCAGAGTAGAAAGGAATCTTCTAGTTCAACCTCCCACAGAGTGAGGACATTCCTTCTTGAATGTTTGCTTAACCCAACAATTATTTATTAACCCCTGCTCTGTGCCGGGAAGGGTGGTAGATGGTAATGCCAGGAAATCAGACACAAAGATGCCTAAGACTCAGTCCAGGGCCAGAGGCGAACACGTGGACAGTTTCTGCACAGCGTACCATCTGCGGAGTAGAGGGACACGTTCCCCCGCATTGAATGGGGTGAATCATTTCATTGTCGGCCGGCTCTGGTGATCTCACCTCCCTGTGCACTGGCTCCTGCTGCTGTGTTTTCTGTGTATCAACCTGTAGTTTGAATGGCAGTTCTCAGGCTTTTTGCCTTCTTGCTCCATATCCTGAAATTGACTATTTACACATCCACTTACCCACCTCTGCTCATGCTGACTCTCATCAAGGGCACTTGAACACCAGCACGGGCTCTTTGAGGGCAGTACCTGGGTCTTGTTCATTGTTGGGGCCCCAGCTCCTAGAGCAATCAGGAAGAAAGGAGGCAGAGAAAGGGCAGGAGGGGGAGGAGGAGGACGAGGGGGAGGAGAATGGGGAAGAGAAGGAGGGGAGGAGGAGGGGAGAAAACAAAAGACAACAAAAACAAACAAAATTGCATCCTGTTATGTGTGGGTTCAGAAAAATGCCAAAAATTCCTTTAATTCAAGTTGATTTCAAACAAGGACAGCAGGGAAAATTACCAGCATAAGCTGCATTCTCAAGCTTCCAGTGAGTCTAAGTTTTTAATGGGCTGGGGTTTTAATAGGCAGGTGAAACCAGTTTCTGAAAACCCTGAAGAAGTTCACTTTGAGTTCATTCCAGCCAGGTAGTTAATAGCTGCTACAGTTTATGAGCTGTCACTGTTTCCCACACAGAGCCCTGCTTTATGGCTTCTTAAAATTACCTTTAGGGCTTCCCTGGTGGCGCAGTGGTTGAGAATCTGCCTGCTAATGCAGGGGACACGGGTTCGAGCCCTGGTCTGGGGGGATCCCACATGCCACGGAGCAACTAGACCCGTGAGCCACAACTGCTGAGCCTGCGCGTCTGGAGCCTGTGCTCCGCAACGGGAGAGGCCACGACAGTGAGAGGCCTGCGCACCGCGATGAAGAGAGGCCCCCGCTCGCCGCAACTAGAGAAAGCCCTTGCACAGAAACGAAGACCCAACACAGCCAAAAATAAATATAAATAAATAAATAAATTTTTTTTAAAAATTACCTTTAAAAATTGTTTCACAAACCATGAGCTTTACACAAACATACGGGTTAGAATTTTTATTTTAAATGATAAATATAAGTTCTGTGGCACATCTGAGAATGCTATGGTCTTCTCTTGAGAAACAGGAAGAGAACACTGTATAACCCACCAGGGCAGAGCACACAGCCACCTGATCTGGGTCTTTTCTTCCCAGCCTAACTCACCTGCTGAGAGCCCTGCCCACACCTCACAGGTATGGGGCGCAGGAGCCCTGGGCATGAACAGACCAACATTTGCTTCATTTCTTTATAGTTTCCCTTTCATATAAGTCAGACCCCTTCTCCTGCTCATTCTCTTCCTCCTTATTTGAAAATGTTATCACTTGTTTGTATTAGTGTTTCTCTGCATGGCTGCAATTATAGTTTACATGAAACATAGCACAGGGCTCTTTTATTTAGCAATTTGTTTATTTTTTGTTGTTGCTACAGTGTATTCATATCATGGAGGGGAGGGGTAGAATCTGTATCATCAGCTCTGGAGATAATGCAGTCTCCTCCACAAAATGACCAAAACTTTCCTATGGGGAAAATACAGGAAATCAGAACAGAATGAAAACTTGGTGGGGAAAGGGCAGAGCTTTTCATTAGGAAGAGGGGGAGGAACGTTTCCTTCTTCAGAGATGAGTGGGGACCTCCTCGTTGGAGAGTTGGGAATCATTGTGTAGTCTGGGGTCAGTGGGATGCACTTGAAGATGCTGGGGTGACCCCCAGAAGCAGCGGAATAAACCCCAGAAGCTGGTGGACCTCTGGGGCCTGGGAGTGAACTGCAGTGTTTGGCGGATGGATTTCTGGGCCTAGGTGTGGACCCCAACAGGTGAAGGACGCACCCAGGAGCTGGGAATAGACCTAGAAGTTGGTGGTGGATTCCTGGTGCCAGGATTAGATCCAGGGAGCTGCAGAGGTAACAGGGTAGCCAGGCGGTACAAGGTTAGGGGCAAAAATTCAGAGCAGTGATGGCCAAGGGGAAAAACTATCTATCAGTAGAAGCAGGGCCCCTTCATACCAGGAGGGCCAGTGGTGGCTTCTCCCTCTTAAAGTGGAAGTGAAGGGAAAATAGTTCCAGTGTGTCCAAAACTTGCCTGGACAGCCTCTCTGCTCAACACCTTGAAGGTGATTGTCTTGCGAGACCTTATCAGTGGGTGCTTTCAGTACCCATCTGGGGGTTCAATCCTCTGTTCCTTAGCGAAATGAAGCAACGGCAGGGCATGGTGCCCTTGGCAAGCTCTAGATAGTCAATCTGGAAAAGAAGGAGGCTCTGCAATCCACCGTTAAACTTCTCTGCGTGGTTATTTTATAGCCCAAAGGGCTGATTTTCATTAACTTCTTCATCACCTTGACCTTGTCCAGCACTGGCTGAGCTGCAGACCCCTTGTCTGATCTCTGTACCAATTTGGTTTGCTTTTTCCCTTATGTATTAGGTAACTCACCTCCTTGTTATAAAGGGTCAAGTAGACTTGCATTCGTATGAGCCCAAGTTATTGTTCCTAAAATGTGGAATCTTGTTTGATGTCACTGATCTTTACAGCCAACTTCCAGACATGATCTCTGTGCTGTTGCTTGTTCTCAGAGGAGGAGGACACCCCCAAACTCTGGTCTTGACTCTACCCCTCATTGATGCCAGAAGTTCAAGCTGAGGGCCTTTGTGATTTTTTTTTTCTCTAATAAATGTGCATTTGTTTAATTAAGAAAGGTAAAAGAGAGAAAAACCCTAACCATAACAAACTCTCGATGTCCTAAGAGTATTGAAAAATCAGTGTTTCCTCTATATTGAAATATCTGAGAAGCTGAGGGTGCCCCTAGTTAGAACTCCCGTCCCAAGTTCTTCTAGGATCACAGTTGGTGCCCAATTAATTGCTGCTGGTCTGGGGGAGCCCCGATTGTTAGCTGAGGCAGATGCAGCAGCAGGATCTCTACACCCCTATGACCATACCCTCAGTCACAAGAGTTACATATCCTCAACACTCCTCTTACCGGCAAGTTCTTCCA
This sequence comes from Balaenoptera musculus, assembly GCF_009873245.2. Lineage (NCBI taxonomy): Eukaryota > Metazoa > Chordata > Mammalia > Artiodactyla > Balaenopteridae > Balaenoptera > Balaenoptera musculus. The sequence continues at coordinate 37,613,844 of NC_045792.1, forward strand.
CTACCTTCTTGCTTACAAACCTGCAAAATGCTTTAGTTCAAAAATACTGGGGCTTCCCTGGTGGTGCAGTGGTTGAGAGTCCGCCTGCCAATGCAGGGGACACGGGTTCGAGCCCTGGTCTGGGAAGATCCCACATGCCGTGGAGCGGCTGGGCCCGTGAGCCACAACTGCTGAGCCTGCGCGTCTGGAGCCTGTGCTCCGCAACAAGAGAGGCCGCGATAGTGAGAGGTCCGTGCACTGTGATGAAGAGTGGCCCCCGCTTGCCGCAACTGGAGAAAGCCCTCGCACAGAAATGAAGACCCAACACAGCCAAAAATAAATAAATTAATTTTTAAAAAAAATAGCTGTAAGTTTAACCTTTAAAAAAAAAAAAAAATACTGGATCTGTCTACTCCATCCTGTGATATCCAGGCCGGATTTCAAATCTGTTGGGAGGAGGTGCCAGGCTACTGCCACAAAGCTTCCCTTTCTTTTTCGTGTTCTCCTTGGGCTTATTATTCTCAATGAATTTGGCCATAGATCCGCCTGTTTTTCCCTGAGCATCCAATCGAATTAACATTCCAGTGGCATCTGCATCTCCATCTTTGTTTCCTCTACATTCTGTTGTTCTGGCTCCTTACCCCACTTGGCAGACTCCCAATCTTCTCTGCTTTTCTCCTTTGCTCCAAACAATCCAGTTTCAAATTCCTCATCTGATTGGGTTTATCTTAAAATATGGCTTTGGCATTTTAGAATTCATCTTCAAACTCCATGATTCCTTCATCTCACTTCCTAAGGTTCTATGATTCTCACTGTGTGTCAGTTAATACCAAGTCTGTTTGAGCCCCAGAAAACCTGTTCTCAGCCTTATTTCCAGGAGGTTGACCCATCCAGAATGAGTGAGGTCAGATTTGAATCAGAAAAGCTGGTCTCCTGTTTCCTTTGGAGTCAGAATCAAAGCTCCATGGTCAAGGTCTATCCTACAACGAAGATAGGTCTGGGTCAGAGGCCACCCTGCTTTCATTCCAGTGGGAAGTAGATCCCAAGCCATAACTTCCAGATGAAGTTTATCTGAAATTCCCTATGGCTGGGAAAAGAGCCTTTGAAGTCATGAAGCTTATTACTTCCAGAATAGGATTTTGCTTGCATTTTTTTTTTCATGGAGAAGAGAGTCTAAATTATATTTATATTTACTGTCCTTTGAAAATGACTGATGAGAGAGTCCTCAGCTCGTCCAAAGTGGAAAAGACTTGCTGGAGGCTCTTTCTAGTATCTCACTACTTCTTTTGGTTTGGGGCAGGAAGTAATGGACATGAAAAGCCAAAACTGGGGAATCATGACAGGTCCTCCTGGGTTGCAAAGAAGTGTCTGAGGAGTCAAAAGCCCTCCTGGATTAAGATGTGTCTTGTCGGTATGACAGGTCTTCCTGGAGAGAGATCGATCTGGGAAGTCATGATGAGCTCTCCTAAGAAGAGCTGCATCTGGGGAATGTTGATATGTTCTCCTAGTTTGCATTGTTCCTGAGGAGTCAAGAGCCCTCTTAGACTGCGATGTGTCTGGAGGGTCATGATGGACCCCCCTTGAGTGAGATGGGTCTGAGGTATTTTGCTGAGCCCTTCTAGAATGAGAAGGATCTGGGAAATCATTGCATCCCTGCTAGAGAGAGATGGATCCACGGAGTCCGGACAAGAAAGCCTATGAAAAGTCAGACCTTCATTCTTGCTTCCATTTGGCATTGGTCAAAAGGCCTCCATCTGTTTTCCCATCTGTCTCATACCCCTCAAGTGAGTCTCCATCATCTTCCTCTTTCTCCTTTCCCAGTTTAGTGGTAAAGATAGCTCACATCATGATCAACTCACATCATGGTGCACAACCTTCATCTTCCTCCCACTGGCCCTGCCAGGCTTCAGCTGCTTTTTGCAACACTTGCAACTGAAAGATTGCAAAGATCTCTTAGGTAAAAGTGACACTTCAAATGCATGACTGCTGAGAGTGGTAGAGCCCTGCCCAGTGTGGTAGCATGTCGGGCTCCTGAGCTTTAACGGGCAAGGAGGAGAAACCACATCGGAGGGTGTTAAGTCCCAGAGCAAGATGATCTTCTAGAGAGCCCTGAGGGAAATGCAGCAGGGTGGGGCTCCACTAGGAGCCTCAGGGCTTCAGGAAACACTTCACTAGTCCCTAAGAGGATCACCTCTATTTTGTTAAGCAATGCATATAATGGGGTCAAGTTTAGCCGTGATCCAAACAACTTATCTACGAAACAGAAACAGACTCAGGGATATAGAGAACAGACTTGTGGTTGCCAAGGGGGAGGGTATTGGGGGAGGGATGGAGTGGCAGTTTGGGATTAGCAGATGTAAGCTATTATATATAGAGTGGATAAACAACAAGGTCCGACTGTGTAGCACAGGGAACTTTATTCAATATCCTACGATAAACCAGAATGGAAAAGAATATTTTTAAAAAGAATGCATACATATGTATAACTGAATCACTTTGCTGTACAGCAGAAATTAACACAACGTTGTACATCAACTCTACTCTAGTTTAAAAAAAAAATGTTTAGCCATGATCACAGTGTTTACCTACATCCAGCTAAGCCTGACTAGATATTAGGTCATTGTCCAGTTGATTGACTGGGATACTCATTCAAGAGAAAGAATATTTGCGGGATGAGGGTTAGGAATAAAATCCTTTTCAGGGATAAGATCTGTTTACATTTTTCAGTAATTAAATCTAAAGAGGTCCTAGAGTTTCTTCACCGTTCAGTGTGTTTTCATTAAAACACTACCTCCCTCAGTAGGAGTGGATGGGGTGGACATAGTTGCTCATTATTGAAAGTTGATTTCTTCTTTACTCTTCTCACTGACTCAGTCTAAGCCAGCCCCTTAAAGTTGTTTTTACTTTGCCTTGCAAAGAAAGCAATAGTGTGCCCTTACATAATGTTAGCGTTTGGAGAAGTGCCTACAGAATATCTAGTTTCTCTAAGTGAGTGATTCTGCGGTTCAGTCTTAATGTAAGTGTCCTGGTGAGAGAGGTGTGTTGATGGTCAGATCGCCTTCCTTATCTTCTTTGTTCACCCCAGCAGCTTGGAAGTTGGAGCCCTGCACGGAGCAACATAAAACACCTCTCCCAAGAAGAACATGGTTCTGGGGCTTTGGCATGCGAGCACTTGCAACAGTATCAGAAATCCGAAGCTGGACTTCACTTCTGTCCTCCACGGCCTGCCGTGGAGTTAGGAAGGAAGACACGATTGCTCACAACACTGCTGGTGCAACAGAGGCTGTTTTGGAAGCACCTTCTATGTGCCCATCAGTGGGTCAAGTGCTTTTCATCTATTTTCTCACTCACAACACAATACTAGCTGGTAATAAATGAATAATTCTCCAGGGTCACATTGTTCTGGGAACACGTAAGTAAACAAGCTGGGAGGCAAGGGCACTTGATGAACTGACGGATCAGAGGGTCAACCTGACCGTGAGTTCCTTAAGGATGGATTCCTCATGTGACTCAATTTTATTCCTGCGGACCAAGGCCCTGGAAGACTCAGAGGACAGTTTCTGGGCAGGTTAAACAGGCTGAAGGGAGCAAGAGGGGCTTAGGAGGCAGCATGGGCTAGCAGTAGAGCCAAAATCCTTCATCCTTCTCAAAGGAAGATTGGATTTTCTCCGAGATTTCTCTGAATTTTCCATCTGGACAATTTTGCTGCAAACTGGCAAGGCTATGAGATTCCCCAAGACTACCTGGGCACATCCTCTCTTTGATGGAACACAGCCCTAATATTTTCAGGGTCCCCACAGTTCTTATGATCAGCACTACTCAATCTTGGTTTGCCTGCAGATGACTCTTCACAGTCTTTTGAAATCAAAGAACTCAAATGTAGGGGCTGGAATTGCTCAGGGAAGGCCAGAGTTAAGCACCTGTTCAAATGGGGGATGAAATGGGCAGGCCCCCTGTTCTACAACCTCACCTCTAGTCAGAGTGGCTGAAGGCATTTGTAAATCTGCGTCCCCTTTTAAAGGTAAGTTCTTTGGTAATAATTTTGCATTACAAAATCATTTCCCTTCTCAAAATGGGAACTTATGTTATTTTGAAATCCTTTACCCATTTAAGAAAATGTTGACAGTAAAAATACATACCAGTAAAAGATGTCATTTGGGAAAGATTGCATTCCTAATTTGCCTTTCTATAAACTCATTCCTTACAAAAAGATAAACTGTGACTTTATTTTTTTTAATTTATTTTATTTATTTATTTTTGGTTGCGTTGGGTCTTCGTTGCTGCGACTGGGCTTTCTCTAGTTGCTGCGAGCGGGGGCTCCTCTTCATTGCAGTGCGCGGGCTTCTCATTGCGGTGGCTTCTCTTGTTCAGGAGCACGGGCTCTAGGTGCGCGGGCTTCAGTACTTGTGGCACGCAGGCTTAGTAGTTGTGGCTCGCGGGCTCTAGAGCGCAGGCTCGGTACTTGTGGTGTACGGGCTTAGTTGCTTCGCGGCATGTAGGGTCTTCCCACACCAGGGCTCGAACCTGTGTCCCCTGCGTTGACAGGCAGATTCTTAACCACTGCACCACTGGGGAAGCCCAAACTGTGACTTTATATAACAACGAAACTTTGGCAACAATGTTCTTCTTAGGCATTTTTGTAATATGTACATGTTAAGGATGTTTGCTGTTTGCCATGTTACATTTATCAGTCTTCTCCCCCTCTCCCCGACCAACATGTACTGTAAGGCGTACAAATACACAACTGTATTTTTGGTCTACCCTCCATGCCAAACAAACATCCTAGAGGACGTGAAGTGTTCAACAGATGAATATTAACCAGAAACTCTAAAGGCAGATCACCCTACATTTTGCAACCTATCTGAAAACCCTAATCTTATTTCATTAGGCTTATTTTCAGATGCTGAGGGAAAATATCTGTTTTGAAAACCCTATCACAAACATCCAGTCTCATCTCCAGATAGCACAGAAAATTCTAGAACAAAGACCCATTGTCTCCTGATTCCTGGCACAGCCCTGCCTGATTTGGGATTGAGAGAGAATGTCTGCAGAGGGCACCTGAGACATTTACTAAAATATTGAGCAGAGAGACATCCCCTTGGGGGAGAAAGCTTAGCTGGTTCTAACTATGGGCTCTGAAGCTGGACTGTGGCATGTCAAGACCCAAGTTCACTCCTGGCTGTGTGACCTTGGACAAGGTGTTAACCTCCCTAATCCTCAGTGCCTTCCTTTGTAAAATTCCTTTGTAAAAAATAGATGTGCACGTCAGCAGAATGTCTAGAGTGTAAGTGTTCAATGAATTTTAGCTATTATTGTTATGTTATGATTTCAGTACCGGCATGTCATGTACACAGCAAATCTAGTTTCTGGAAACTGTGCAGTGATGTCATTCCTCAGGTTTATCCAGTTTCCTACCAATTGAGTCTATGCCTTTGCTTCTCCGTTCTATAAAACAATGAGATAAGCATGTAAATAATCATCCCTTTGTGCTTATAAGGCATGATCACATCCGTGTTCTTATTTGGTCCCCACAATATCTCTGTGGAAGTAAATGAGAAAGACCTTGTTATCTCCATTTTACAGGTGAGGCAAAAAGAGGTTAAATGACTTTCCCAAACTAATACTAAATATAGAATAGAATGGGACTTAAAGCAATATCTTTCTCACTGTGTCTCTGGGCTGAGTAGAAAGAGCCTTGGCAAAACATCACCTCCTTAGTTCGAGTTCCTGACTGCCATGTTCACTGGTCTATGCCACTGGCCAAGTTTCGCTGCCATCACTGGGAGCATCGGGCTGGGAGGGGGGTGGGATTTCTCCTCCGCTTCCTGGGATTCTGGATCCACACTTTGCTGCCTTAGCTTTGAAGCCTAAGCATCTGGTATCAGCCTCTCATCCTGCCCAAGGTTGTACCGACAAGTGTTACTAGAAGGCAGCTTGCTGGGGCAAATCACACCGTTCCTACACATACAAGCCCTCCCAACTGACATCTTTATCTACGTTAAATACCATCAACATTCTCACCCAAGGCAGCTTTGAAAGGAAAGGAAGTCACAAGAAGGCATCAGGCTGCCTGGAGGAGATGGATAAACATTGGGGGTGAAGGGATGTTTCTATTCTGTGAAAGTCCAAGGTAGCTCCAGCTTCCAAGCAGCCAGACCTGACCCCTGGGCACTGAGGCAATGGATTTGAGCACTTTGCATCCTTTTGGATGAGAATCAGCTCTGGTGGGACCCTTCCTTTGTCTCTAGTCCACAAAGTAGGGAAGGACTCTCTCAAAGTACCTGGCACAGGACAACTGTAATGACCTAAAATCATAAAACCAACCCTGGCTGTACAACAGAATTGTATATGAAGTTTTTAATAAATACCTATGCCTAGACCAATTCAATCAGAATCTTGCACCTGAGATCCAGGTATCAGTATTTTTGTAGTTGTATTGATATACATTGTATTGTATACGTTATCTTATTGGTATATAATAAACAATTTGTCAGCATAAGTATACATCACCGCAATCAAGATAATGAATACAGACATCACCACCACCTAAAGTTTCCTCATGCCCTGTGTAATCCTCTCCCATCCCACCACCAGGCAGACATTGATCTGCTTTCTGTTGCTATAGATTAGTTTCCATTTTCAAGAATTTTATGCAAATGTAATCATATGGTATTTTCTTTTTCTTCGGTCTGGCTTCATTAACTCAGAATTATTTTGAGATCTACCCATGTGGTTGTGTGTCAATCCTCTTTCACTGCTGAGTAGTATTCCATTCCTTTGTGTGGATATATCTCAATTTCTTTATCTATTCACCTGTCACTGAACATTTGAGTTGTTTCCAGTTTGGGACTATTATAAACAAAGCTGCTCTGAACACCCATGTACAAGTCTTTGTATGGATGTATGTTTTCTTTTCTCTTGGGTAAATATTTAGGAGTGGAGTGACTGAATCATAGAGTGGGTATATGTTTAACATCTTAAGATGTTGCCAAACAGTTTTGCAAGTGCTTGTACCAGTTTACGTTTCCATCAACAGTTAATGAGAGTTCCAGTTGCCCTACATCCTCACCATTCTTGTGGGTGTGGGTGTATAATACATTTCATTGTGATTTTAATTTGAATTTCTATAATGACTAATGATGTTGAGAGCATATTTCATGTGCTTTTTTCCTTTTTTGACATACGTAGAACTTTTTTTTTTAATAAATTTATTTATTTATTTATTTTTGGCTGCATTGGGTCTTTGTTGCTGCACGCGGGCTTTCTCTAGTTGCAGCAGGCGGGGGCTACTCTTTGTTGCGGTGCATGGGTTTCTCATTGTGGTGGCTTCCCTTGTTGCAGAGCACGGGCTCTAGGATTGCGGGCTCAGTAGTTGTGGCTCACAGGCTTAGCTGCTCCGTGGCATGTGGGATCTTCCTGGACCAGGGCTCGAACCCGTGTCCCCTGCGTTGGCAGGTGGATTCTTAACCACTGCACCACCAGGGAAATCCCAACATATGTATATCTTTTTTGGTCAAGTTTCTGTTCAAATCTTTAGGGATGGGACCTAAGCATCTGTTAAAAGTAAATAAAAGATCCCTGGTGATTCTAATGTTCAGTCGGGATTAAGCACTACTGTCTTTCTGAAAAATTGAGTACAAATCTTTCATTTTAATTATGTGGAAACTGAAATCTGGGGAGAGATGATTGGATTACTTGTAAAGTAAGGGAAATTGCAAGACAGAGAAATCACCCTTAACACAATTATGGCCATTAGGGAGCAAGCTCTTCATTGCAGACTTAACTGCATCATTTCCATAAGTTGGATGAAGTATCTATCCATGTCAAGACTTGCTGGTCTTTGTTCCAAGCTGATCATTCATCATTTCTGTTAGTCATCTGAGTATTTGTTCTATAATACACATTTGAAGGAATTGACAATTGACTTCTTTTAACCAAATATTTGACAGTACTATAACTGTGGTGAAATGAAAGGGAAAATAGTCTTAGGGCTTCCACATATAGTGTTAACTACACAACTCTAGAGGACTCCATTCACATAGACACAATGTGCAGTGCACAACCTGTACAACCTTATATGGTAATCCTGAACAACCTTAAATCTAAGATCTAGGTTCTGAATCTCACCTTCTAACTGTGTTATCCTAGGAAAGTCAGTTGAATCTCTGACTCTTGGTTTAAAATCTATACAATTTGGATAATTAGCGCTCACAGGATAAATATAAATGAAATGAGATGACGTTAGGGATTAGCAAACCCAGGTGGCTATAGGAGCTAAAGCAAGTAACTTAAATGAGCAAAGTGGTTCAGAGAGGTGATCAAGAAAAAATGGGGTTCATGACAAGCTGTCTAATCAGCTCTAGATGATTATGGCCTTAGAAAAATGCTGGCCCAGAGTTACCAGAGCTTCTATTTTTTAAGAGAAGTCAGAAATCAAAATAGGTGTGGTTCAGATGTCCACTGATAAATGTGAAAGGACCTTATAAATCACAGCGCACCTTATATATTGAAAGGGCATCACTCTGTCTTAAATCAAGCTGTGAGTCAGTCCATGTGGGTCTATTGTAGGTGTCTGTCCTACACCCCCTCCTTCATCTTTCTTATGACAAGTACCACCAACATCACACGCTTCATGACCCAGACTGGGTCAATCATCTTATCCTGTCTTCCTGGCCACAGTGATTGGCCCAAGAAAGAATGTACCCAACTGGGCAAAAAAAATAAAAAGAAAAAAATAACACCCTGGGGATTTTCCTAGTCAGAGCTAACAGAGAAGCTTCCTTCCCTCTCTAGATATGCGGCCATAAGGATAAATATCCAGAGCTGCCTGTGACCGTGCTCCATGCTGTACGAAGAAAGACCATCTACTCTAGGGGAGAATAAGGACGACATAGTGTGATAGAATTCTGTCATCATGTGAGTCCCTGATATCAAAAGTCCCTCTCCAAGCTTCTGTTACATGATCCAGTAAATCTGGGACTGGGCTAGCTTCAAAGAGATTTCTGTTGCATGCAACAAAAGGATCCTGACAAATGCATTTTGCCATCTTGAAGTACAATGGCAGCAAATGAGTTTTCACTGATTTTCAATACATCCTCAGGATATCTGATTCATGGAGAGAGGATACAGTGCTAAGAAGTGAGTCTTGAGGAAGGAGATGGAAAGGTGGCCATGGTGTTTCAGGGGAAGCTAACCAGGGCTGTGTAGAATTCTCTTTGTTGGTTTGGACACTGCACCCTGAGGTATTTTCTCATATTTGAAAGCTCAGATGTGGGCTCTAATGAGCTTCCAGAAGTGATGGGCTTTTAGAAAGGGATTTACACTAGGACACATGAGAGATTGAGTGGGACACCACTATGATATTTTATTAATTTACACTGAAAAATAGAACTGATTTGTAGACTGGAACACTTCCATCAGCATCTTAATACATTATGTTCTTAAGCTACACTAGAAATAGAAACATAATTCAAAGCCACTTTGTAAAAACTTTGCTGAAATAAAGCATTGTCGAGGGGGATTGAAGTCAATGTGTTCGGTGTACACTCGCCTTGGAGGCAAACCATCATCCGAAGCCAGGTCACAATCAAAAGTTTCTTTGGTGGGAATGGGATAGAAAAAGAGGTGTTAGGTAGGTCGAAGTTTAATGGCGTTGAGCCAAAAATAATGATGCATTCATTTTGCAGGGCAGGTTATGTAGTCTTTGGATTTGGAAATATCCAAAGCTCAAATTGCCAAGCCTTGTTCTCTCCTGGAGAGTACTCATCTGGGCAGAGTCAGTGTCTGTCTCGGCAAATTTTCTTTCCCTGCCATACGATGACTGAGCACCTCCTTTTGTGCTGGAAACGCTTTTTCTATACACGTCGTAATGCCCTCAGTTGGATTCTGGAGTTGTGGTGTGTGTGGCCAGCTCCGGAGAGCAGACTGTGTTCTTCCCCACTCTGCTTTCAGTGATGTTACATTGGCAGCTGGAAATCAGGCATGGTGAGGGTGTTTATACCAGAGAAATTGGCAAACATTACAAATCAGGGTCTTTTTTTCCCCTCAGCAAGCTGGTTGTTCACCATTAACTAGCACACTACAGGTGATGAGCCTTCTTTCAGGTGTATATTTCTACTTTGATCTATTATGGGCTGATCTTCTATTTGACAAGGAGAGAGCAATTTGTTGGCATTATTTCTAAGATCTTAGAGGACACCTCACTTTGTCCCTAGCCCTCACAATACAGGGCTCGCCTAGGCCAGGCTCCAGCCCCGTGGGAAGCTGGTCTAAGGCACTTCCTGACCCTCTCAGCACAGTGCTTCCCACCACGCCTCTCACCTGGCAAAACAATTACTGCCTGCGGGAGTTGATCCAGCTAGTGGGAAGGATTTCGTAGGATCATTTATTCTAAGTTGCTAGTATTAACACAATGGGCTGCTCTTTGTATTTTCATAGGAAAGAGACAGCCTAAGGGAAGGGAGACAAGGGGGGAGATTTCTGGCAATACTGCAGGCTGCTGGGGGAGGGAGCAGGGTGGTTATTTGAGAGCATGAGTGTTATGACGTTTCTTAAATGATCTCAGGTTGGCTGCCACCTAAGGGTAACCCCGCTCATCAATTTTGCAAGTCGGGGAAGAACTGATGACAATCATAATAATGATGACGGTGATAATGATGACGATGTTGATGATATTCTGCTGTCATCCCGATAATGTCCCAGGAGATTTCTCCGACTTTTGGGGAACCCTCAAATAGGAGAGAGAAATTGATAAAACTTAATCTCTGTGACTCATTGACGTGAAAGTACTTGTTGAAAAGCAAAGATTTATTACTTGCAATTTGGCAAGAGCCTAAAGACGGTCCTGTGATGACATCCAGAAAAGGCGCCGTGACTCACAGGAAGTAAACTCAGATCTCCTGGGTCCCCTCCCCTTTGACCAGGCTACTGGTTCCTCACTCCTGGAACTTTCACTTCCCTGGAAGTTTCCTTCTAAATGCCATGAACAGGATACACCTGGATATGCCTCATTAACAAATAGCTTGGGGAATCAGAGACTTGAGACAACCTCCAGAATCATAATCCCAGGAGCTGCTGTCTGGTGTCTTGGGGACAGTGACAGTGGCAGGCCCGGGCTGGCCTCCCGTTGGCAGGCTGCCAGAGGAGGTCTGGGTGTTTCCGCCGGTTCTCAGAGACTCCCTTGGCACCCATTTCTTGTTCAGCGCTTATTATATATTACTTATTATTTATTAGTTATTACTCATATGGTGTCTTCTTTTTAATGCCTAATATGTGAGGGACTCAGCTGATTCATATGGAAGGAAAGAAAACAGGCATGAGGTGAGTGCAGAGCAGTCTACTGAAGACGGATTTCACTGACTTTAAGAACATGGGACTTGGGCTTCCCTGGTGGTGCAGTGGTTAAGAATCCGCCTGCCAATGCAGGGGACACGGGTTCAAGCCCTGGTCCAGGAAGATCCCACATGCCGCGGAGCAACTAAGCCCCTGTGCCACAACTACTTAGCCTGTGCTCTAGAGCCTGAGAGCCACAACTACTGAGCCACGTGCCACAACTACTGAAGCTTGCGCATGCTCTGCCACAAGAGAAGCCACCGCACTGAGAAGCCCGCGCTCCACAATGAAGAGTAGCCCCCGCTCACGGCAACTAGAGGAAGCCCGTGCGCAGCAACGAAGACCCAATGAAGCCAAAAATAAATAAATAACATAAGTAAATTTAAAAAAAAGAAGAAGAACATAGGACCTAAGGATAGACAAGAGGCAGAATTCTGAGGACCTGAAGTTCAGAGCCTTTTCAGGGCATAGTGTACAATGCTTACCGTCAAACCCAATTTTTGGCTAAGCCATGTACACTTTCTGGATAACTGCTTTAATTTTCATTTGTGTCTACTCACCTTTTGTAAAAAAGAACTATGCACTGATTTTTCAGAAAAAAGAACCAAACCTGGAGCCTTCTATAATAATAAATCTTTATATTTCTGTGATACTTTATAGTTTACAAAGCATATTATCCCATTTGATTCTTTTGATTCTTCTTTTTTTTTTTTTGGCCTCGCCTCGCGGCTTGCAAAGATCTTAGTTCCCGGACCAGGGCTTAAATCCAGGCCCTCGGCAGTGAAAGCGCAGAGTCCTAACCCCTGGACCACAAGGGAATTCCCCTCATTTGGTTCTTACATAAACCTTTTGAGGTTGATATTATTATTAACCACATTTTATAGATAAGCTATTAAATTTCACAGAAGTTTGGAGACTTTCCCAAAAGTGTCATAGGAGAACTAAAAGTTGAACCCGGGTCTACAGAATCCAGAGTGCAGGCTTACAAACGAACAACAAACAAAACCAACCCCAAGCCCTATACCGTAACTCTTTGTAGAAGCACTGAAGTGCAGAATTCAGGGCAAATTTGATCTTGAGCTCCTTTTTTTTCTTCCAAAGATGCCTGAAATCCTGGAAGTTCTTGTTAGGACATGGCCTCTCCTATAACACGGAGTCTTTGGGATGGTTCTAGATAGTGACATTCCAAATCAGAGTAGCACTGATACACACAGTACTGGATGGAACTTCTCTCTGCACCCACAAAGTAAAACGTAAATAAATAAATAAACGTAAGAAACTTTTTTTTTTTAACTGAATATTGTTCCATCTTAGCAAGTGTGCCCTTTCCTATCCAAAAGAGGAAGAAATACTCCCTAAGGAACTCTAGACTCCTGCTGTCAAAGTCTAGACGACTGTGGGTACACCTGTCAATACTCCAGTGTATGCAATGTTTGGGAAGATCAGACGAATCCCTGCAGATGAAAGTACTGCTGCAAACTCTAGGGTTCTATGTAGGTGAGTCTGCCACCTTCAGATGAAAAGAAAACCAATAAACTTGTTTAGATGGGCAAGGAGTGTCCAAACTTGTATTTAGGAAGGACTTATAGACATATATGAGAATCTTAATGAGAGCTGGTTTGAAACATCTCTAGGTATCACCTTATCCCAACCGCCAACAAATTATTTTACTCTCAAAGCCCTTTTCATTAAGCATGAATTACATTTTTCTATACTTTTTCTATACTTTTTCCTATTTTTCAAAGCTATTATTTATCCTGTACAAGGTTCCACTATACATCACACATTCTCCTCCTCTTGCTTACAGAGTAAACAAGTGTACACCAGCCCTCTGGCTCAGGTTCACAGGTCTTCCCTGGAGAAGGGTGTCAGGCCAGGTAGACTCATGTAAGTTTAGCTCTGGGTTGTTGTATGAGCCAAAGTCCTTTTGTTACCCTCATGAACCTCTCCCACTGCCCAGGAGCCTTCAGGTTGTGTAAGTGCCCATGAGGCAGGACCCCTCCTGGCTAGGGCTGCCCGAGGAACTGTCCATCGGAAGGCGCTCTGGTTGGAAAAGTGATCTCTCTGGGGATGTAACTAGGTCAAGATAAAATGAATCAAGACTGGTCCTGAAGGGTCAAATCTTAGAAACTCGCAAGGTACCTAATACGTGCATCAGTTACAGCAGGAGGCAGAGGGATGAAAAGATACCTGACAAAGTGGTCAAGAAGAGGGGTGGAACTTGCCAATGAAAAGGGTGGTTCAGGAGCTAAGTCCACAAGCTCTGGGCATCTGCCAACATGACCCTTCTAATTTTAATGTTTGAACCAGAGTGATCCATTAAGTGGGCCAAGTTAGGACACAGAGAATAAGTAGACCTCTTATAATTTCTTAATTATTTACCAAAATTATCTTTTGGTTCATTTGATTAGTATGGATTCTTCTTTGTAAAAATAATCTCATTTTTGAAAGGTATGCCATCTTCAGAGAGAGCATGCAGTTTTATATCCTACTCGAGCCTCCAAAGTACAAATGTGTTGTCAGCATCTGCTTTGGATGGGATGAAATCACCCAAGGATGGCACTGAGGCTGATGGGCAGGGCCTCTTGGAGGCTGTACCTGGTGAGAGCGAGTTGGTGGAGGAAGGAGGGTGGTCATTCTAGTGCAAGGTCTAAGGATTAACTATGAGGGCCCAGAAATTCTATCTAATCAATACTGAGGATCAGTTAGTCTTCGGGCACTAATTCATAATGTCTCAACTCATAAGAGACTGAAGAATAAATAGTATTGACTATTTACAGGGAGGGTCATCATCCTTTTCAGCCGCTAATGTGTACATGCTCTCTGTCTAGTTAACTCTCTTCCAAGTAATAGGGTTCTTGGGAAGCTGAGTCTGTTATAAAACTATGGACTTAGCAAGGAAGGGTCTGGAGGGGAAATGCTTCTCTACTCCAGAGACAGACCAGAAACGCTCATGCCTCCCTTCCTGAATAGGTGCTAAAAAACATGCAGAGTTCCTGCTCTCAGAATCTCCTTTCTCTAGACTCTAGGTCCAGCCGTCGCCTGTCTCTTCAGGTATCTTGACACCACTGATGAGGCTCTGGATTCCTTCATTTTCATTCATAACCTCAACTCCCAGACCGTACTTTAACCCTTCCAGCTCTGATCTAGAAACATTCTGAGGTCTAAGGCAACTTCATCATTTCATCCAAGATGTATGGATATTATGACCAATAGCTATATCGACAACAATTAACATTTACTGGGCACTCACCATGTGACAGGCATGGGGATAAATGTTTTATCATCATTAACTCATTGAATTTTCATAACAACTCTCTGAGGTAGGTACTAATAATTAGCCCCATTGCATAGACGAGGAAGCTAAAGCTTTGGGTGGTAACTTGCCCAATATCCCATGGTTGTTAAGCAGTGAAGCCAGGATTCAAGCCTAAGTCATTTGGACTCCAGAGCCTGCGCTCTTAACCATTAGGCAACACAGCCTCCAGGAGTGACCTTGATCCCCTCCTGAGAGCATCTCTCTGTGAACTCCTACTCACTGCACACAATCAATGAGGACAAGTGGTCATGGGTGCTTTCTTTGTTGAAATTTAAGCTTAAAAGCAATAGGTTTCGAGTGTAATTATTAGAAATCAAGCCATAATCTGGGAGTAAATAACAACAGAAAGAGACAATGAGAATTCTGTCTGAGAACCCATTTATAAAGGTCAAGGAGTCCACACTATATGGCTCATAGTGTAACATTGTGAAAAGCTCGTACTGTGTGATGAGTTTAGGAGAAATGCTGAACAAGACACAGAATCACACATAAGACCCTGCCCACACTGGGAAGGCAGCCAAGAATTCCTGCCACCTCCACCCCAGGGTTGGGTGCCCTAATAAAGGCCACAGAGAGGACCACCTCCCTCCAGAGACTGCTTGTCATTTCTCACACTGTTGGGGGGGGGGTCCTAATGAATAAAAAAATCAGAGTGTTTCTATAACTTGTTATGTGATTCAGAGTCAGTGAAGCAATAAGCCCCGGGTGCTTCAAATATTTCATGTCCCAAATAGCTTTTCAGAGAAACAACATGGTAAAGAAGTTCCAGGGCCTGTTTCACTGATCTAACCTTCTCTGTTTTCTCACATGTGATTCAAAAAAAAAAAAAAAAAAAAAAAAAAAATCCAGATGGGCGTGGAAACAGCTTGAGTTAATGTCGATCAAGAAGAAAATGGGAAAAAAATTAAAATCACAGATAACCCCCCAAACCTCATTACAACCATCAGGATTCTCCCCCTTTAGATATTTTCCAGAATGGTTGATGCATTGTCAACAATTACTTTATTGAGCATTGCAAGGTGCACAGCATTGTACATAGCTTTAAAATGTCAAATTGACTTTTGTCACACCCTCTGTAAAGGATTCCCCAATGTCCATGGTTTCGTGGTTTTTCCTGCTGTGCTCCAGGGCTCATGCTGCTAGTACCATTGCAGGCTTACCATGATGTGGTACATGGATCAACTAACTGCACCATGTCCTCACCACTAGATGTTTGAACTCCTCAAACATGGGGTCCATGTATCGTCGACCTCTGCAACTTTGCTGTTCAAATACACGTTTGATGGATGACTGACTGAATGAATGACCAGTGTTTCGCTCTAGTTCCTTCTCCTGACACCGTCATCTGCATTTAGGGGCAAGTGCTGATGCTGAGAAGCAAACACTCAAAAGGCACAATGGAAAAGAAAAGTGTCCAAAGACATGTCTGATCCAGACTAGAAAATCAGCTCCACAGTGATGAAGAGTTGGCTGACGTCCCCAGAGGCCTGAGACTATAATGGAGCCACAGAAAAATCTTCAAGCCAGAGATGGGGCTCATCAACCCAAACTCCCACCCAAAAGCCCAAAGTAGATCATCGGGAACAGGCCAGCAGTCCAGCCACCTGCTGGAGCCAGTGAACCAGAGGCACAGCCAATACCAGTGGTCCAGAGCAAAGGGTCTCAGCCACCTAAACTTAGGGATATTTTTTCCTTTCCAGATTTCAAAAAAGGCCACACCATAATAAATAAATAAGACGCTAAACAACTGGAACTGAAAAGGAAGACATTTTCAAATGGTTCTCAAGCAGCAGTTCAAATACCTTGCTCCTTCCATGGTGCCAAGGGACTCAAGCTACCATGGATGCCCTCTTTGGGTCTTTCAGTATGCAAGTAAGTACTCTGAGGGGATATCGAGTCCATGGGAGGCAGTAAGCATGATCTTATGCACGGATGGCTAGCTGTTTCATCATATAGGCCAAACCCATCTGATTCTTCAGAGCCTAGTCTGTTTGATGGATGAGGGAGAAAACCCTGCCCTGGTCCAGGGAGGCAGCTGGACCACAGATCTGACATCCCAGGTGTGACGGGACATATGCAGAAGACCTTGGCTCCTGATATGCCATCAGCTAGCATCAGGCCTCAGCTTCCTCATCAAATGAGGCTTTGGTCAGACCATCTCGCTGGTCCCTTCTGAAATTCCCTTTCTTTCATCCAGCAGGATTCTTGACCCATCAGTACCAAGGCAAACCCTTGCTCCTCCATGTACTTTCATGCTGCTAAAACGAAGGAAAGCCCGACTACAGATTTTTATGCTCACTAACAGAAGTGTTGGTAAAATACTGCTTAAGAGTCTTAGGTAATCTGGTGCATAGCTCCCCATGACACGTTCGCAGTCTGGTGTCATACTACCCTACCTTGCATCACAAATTGATCAGGATGGCAGCTTGCTGGTTGCTCTTCCACTCTGGGTCCAATTCAATTATTTCTCTACAAAATGTAACTCTCATTACACTCACATTTCTTGTCCACCAACTTGATGCAAATGGTTGACCCACCCTTCTCTCCTTGTTGCCTTTCTGGACCCCAAGTTTCTGCATCAAACTTTCAGATGCATGGTGGCCTGCAATCCCAAAATCAGTAGTTTACCCTTGGTCCTTTTCTATTATACCCCACAACAATTCTTTAGAAAACTCAGAAAAATCCAGGTGATTCCATCTCAGCTGTGGAAGGCAGAGCAAAGTCTGGGAGCTGCAGCTTCCTCCTGTTAATCATTTTCAGTGCAAGATTTAAAATGACAAGTGCTTCAGATGTATACATATGTCAAAACTATACACTTAAATATATGTACTTTATTGTATGCCAATTATACCTTGATAAAGTTGTTTTAAAATAAAAAGAGAAAAAGAAAAAAAAAAATGACAAGTGCTTGATCAAAAAATTGGGGATTAGCTCTCACATAGAACTTGAATTAATGGGAAAGTTATGTTTTCTAGCCTCAAACACACTAAAAAATAATTTCCTGAGATAATGATTCTGAATCAAGGTTATCCATATGTAAAGTTATATATATGTATATGGATTTTTTTTCCCGAGATGGCCAGAAGAGTTTTTATTTGGGGGCTCTTTTTTATACCTTTATACTAAAGCAATCATTTAAGGACAGAAGTCAGAGTGTTTTACTACTTTCTACTTTTGGTATTGGGTACTTGTTTGAAGTGTAAGAAAGAATGATCTAGTATGTTGCAGAATATGAATTTTCATATTAGCTTAACATGTAGGTCTTTGAGCTCTGTCTTCTCAGCCAGAGATTTAATATATGTCAAGTTAATCCAAGCTTGGCTAAGGATATCCTTGGACCTACAGCACCTACTCAGAGCAGGGGTCTGACCTGTGCACTCCCTTTTTTTTTTACCTGGGAGGACTGTACTATAGCATTCAAGGGGCAAACAATCTTAGTCCTTGCATTCAGAATTTGTTATTCCACGTTTGCCATAAAATGCTTATCATTACCTAAAAGAAAAAAATGCAGCAAAATTCAACTTTGAAGAAAAAATACAAAACAACCTTACAGGTCCTTGGGAGCCATGGAAAGCTAAGGGATATAGCAGATTCTATGTCCTAAGAAAGTTATTTCAACAGGGAAGCATGTCTTTACCTCACCAAGTCAGCTGAGTTGGGGAGAAAAAGAAGCAAAATGATAACAAATTGGCCAGGAGTATTTATATCAGTTTTGCCTTAAGTCTCAGAGAGTAATAGGAGGAACAAGACTCCTTTCTGCTTTTCTTGGAAAGCCTTTGGTTTAAAGTTGTCCTCCTTTCCTGTAATTTTTAATTATCACAAATGAACACCTGAGTCTCTCACATGGTCACCTGTATCAGAGTGAATAACTGAAGGTGATGGCTTGGAAGTTCACCCACATCACAGCAGGCGACCTACACATAATCTCATCTTGAACACTTCCTCTTGGGTGAAGTCAAAATTGTATCATCTTCCTTTGCAAAAACAGGCAGACACCCCCCCACCAAAGGCCAAAATATTACGATAACTGACAGTGAACAGAAACCCATTATATAGGCAAAATATTCTAGCTTTCTCTATTTAAAAAAAAAGAAAAGAAAAAAATCAAATTCATTGTGACTGGGCACTCAGTTTTTTTTCTATAACTCCCCAGGATTGTCGAAAGTAATCTTGTAGCCAATCTGCTTGCCGACATTAAAAATGACCTTAAATAGGCCACCCATGGTGCCAAAAGCAGTGTCAAAGAACAGAGAGATGATGCCACCAAGGCCCGTTGCAATGTCCCTGCACACAATTGGAACTGCGCCTATGGTGTACACAGGAAAAGTGGCCACATCCACAAGGACTCGGACAGGGATGCCCACGATACGGCAAACAACCTTCAGCAGGCAACAAAGGATCCGGAGAATGGCCCTGGTGATCCTGACCGTGACTTTGAGTACCTTCCAGGGAATGCTGGCCAACTCCTCCCCGATGGCCAAGAAGTAGGAGACGGTGGTTGACCCCAGGCGGTAAAGACAACTTTCTAGACCATGAGTCACCTGTTTGGTGACATACCACAGGAAATACACAAGGTACTTCAGGATTCTGACTGCCAGGAAATAAATTAATTGGCAAAGCTTGATGAATGGGGTAGCAGTGAAGCCCAAGAGTTTTCCCAAAAGGCTACTCTTTTCCCCAGATGCCTCTGGAGGCAGCAGAGTGGACTTCGTACTCCTTGTGCTGGAGAGGGTCCCAGAGTCCCCTTCAGAGTCTACCCTCCGCTCCTCATCCTGGACTTGGTTGACCATTTCCAGGATTTTTTTCATCTTCTCTGTGTCTTGTTCACTTTCCCCACAGTTGTTCTGGAACAGCTGAGGCTTGAATGGAAGCAGTTTCTCAAGTTCTTTCACCATCACATCTTCTATGACCTCCCGGTCCCGGGTGTTTTTGACAAAGCCCATGGCCCAGCCTCCTCCAGGGACAGCACAACAGGCTGCCAGCCAAACAAACTCCGGGATGGTCACTTTGTCTTTGACCTTGAGGTCTGAGGGCACAGCACCTGTGATGATGTAGAGCTCTTCCCCATCGCCACACTGTGGGGTCAGGGCCCGGTCCATTAGGCTGTTGAGATTCACGTACCACCGTTTCAGGAAGGATGGGGTCATTGGAGCTGCATTTGTGAGAGTGAAGGTGGCCGTGTCGGGGTCACTGCTGAGGGAGAACGGGTACAGCTGTCCTGTCTGGTAATCAGAACCCAGGTAATCTGCATGCAAGGCTTGCTTGCTTCCCAGATTGTTCACAGAGCTGATGGCATCAGCCTCATCCATCACCTCCTCAAGGCTGCTGTTGGGGTCATCAATCTGAAAGAAGAAAGCAAGGTTGAGATGCGTCCCTGTTCACAGCAGACAGGATGTCCTTGGATCATTCTGCCAAGACTCGAGCAAAGTCCTTATTACACCAACACTTCCAAGGCTTAGGTTTGGAAGTGTACACACACTTCACTGTAATCCCACAATCCTGGTGTCTGAAAGCATCTTTCAAATAGGCTGTTTCCTATTTCACTCTCTGTGTACACTCCACTCCTGCCCTGCAGTAATACCCTATCACACACTCACAAATATACCATCAGGACATTGGTTTTCAGTCTGCTGTGGTTTTATAAATTTCATAGCCCTTTTTAGGAATATTTTTCCATGAGATTCAAATCGATTTTAAAAATGAAAACAAGGGGAAAAGTAAATCTCAGCAGGCTCATAAAAATCATAACTAATTCAGATAATCAGCCACCAATGTTAGCTGCAATTTAAAGAACATATTCCTAAATGAAATTTACATACTTTGGGATATACGAAAAACATTCAACTCTAATCAGAGCATTTAAATCAAATGCGGGGGGGCGTGGGCTTCCCTGGTGGCGCAGTCGTTAAGAATCCGCCTGCCAATGCAGGGGACACGGGTTTGAGCCTTGGTCTGGGAAGATCCCACATGCCACGGAGCAACTAAGCTCGTGCGCCACAACTACTGAGCCTGCGCTCTAGAGCCCGCAAGCCACAGCTACCGAGCCTGCACACCTAGAGCCTGTGCTCCGCAACAAGAGAAGCCACCGCAATGAGAAGCCCACGCACCGCAATGAAGAGTAGCCCCCGCACCACAGTGAAGAGTAGCCCCCGCTCGCCGCAACTAGAGGAAGCCCGTGCGCAGCAACGAAGACCCAAAGCAGTCAAAAATAAATAAATTAAAAAATAAATAAATTTTAAAAATAAATAAATAAACCAAACAGGGGAAAATGTATAGATTATTGTCAGTTATTAGATACTTCCCAGGCCAAGCTAAAATTTGACCAACTTCTCTTCGAATTTCATCTCCTCATAATATTTGCTATCATTAACAACGCATTTTCTGTCCAGGCCAATCTAGCTATGTGTTATATATCAATAATGATCAATATATACATCCCTCTTGGTTCTGGTTTTTTTCTTTTCTTTTTAAATTCAGCAGTATAATACATACTTTCACTTTGCCAATCTGAAAAGATGAAAGGAAGGAGCTCAGGATTAACCCAGAACTCTATTTTTTGCTCCCAAACTAGACTGTAAATTCCTTGACACCAGGGACCCTGTATATAGCACCCAGTCAAGGACTGACACATACTAGAATCTCAAGGCACTCTTGTTAATCTGAGATGGTCATCACTGCAGTATTTATAATAGCAGGAAGTTGAATCAACCTACATTTTCAAAAACTGGGAACAGTTAAATAAATGGTGCTATATCCATTAAATATCTCAAAGCCATTAAAAAGCACTTGTAATAATGGGGAAATATGTGTTATAATGTTGAAAGGAAAAGGCAGATTATAAAATTAAATGATAACAATTTTTTAAATTCTAAAAATAGGCATGAAAAAACTTTGTAAGGAAACACATGAAAATGTCCACAATGGTTGTTTGACTCCCGAGGGTGCAAGTGATACTTTTTTTTTCCTCTATTTTCTTGTTTCTCTCCCTGTACCTCTCCTACCCACATCAACCCACAAATTATTTATATGTTATTTTCAAAAGGAAAAAACAAAAAAGAAACTAATTAAAATAAGTAAATTCTTACTAATTGATTCCCTAGGTTTAGACTCGCTAAATCTGTCTCTAAACCCAAGGGAGTCAAGGTCATGTGATTGTTGCACCTCCTGTCAAGAGGGCAACCAACTCTGCATTTCTCCAGCTCTGCAATGGCAAATGTAGGCATGCTCATGCATGTATGTGTAGGGTTAGCAGGGCAACAGATGAGCAAGTTCGTATGAAAGCAGGAATATTCACTGAAGTCTAATGATGAAGTAAGCCATAGCCTCACCCTTCAAGGTTGTTCTGTCCCTTCCCCCAGTCTTAGAATTAGAAATGCTCCTGGATGTTCTCCACTCCTACCACATCCTCACAGGACAGAAATAAGAAGCACATTCATTTTGTAGAGCTGCTGCCGCTGCTCTTCTATAGCTGAAAGATACACCCCATGGAAATATCAACTTCATTCCTGAATCATGAGATGAGATAAGGCAGAGCCAAGATTGTGGAGTCTTGGGTGGAAGGTCAGAAATTTTAGGATGCATGTTTCTCCATGGTTACCAGGGAACTGTGTCTGCATTTAGCCTGGTGTAGCTGCTTTATCCCATCCAGCGGAAGTCTGGAGCTGGTTTTTTAATTGGTAGCTGTGTGACAGAGCACAGGTCAACACAGTGGTTCGTCTTCTGCCCGAGAGCCACCCAGGGATTAAATAATGCCTACAAGGACAGAAGGCAGGCTGGAACACGAGAAAAGAGATTCTTGGATGAGCAAGGGGAAGGAACAAAAGAGAGCCAGGCAGGAAGAGAAAAGGGGAGGGAAAAAAGACAGGGGGAAGACAAAAAGAAAGAGAGAGAGACTTGTGTGTGTGTGTGTGTGTGTGTGTGTGTGTGTGTGTGTGTGTAAGAGACAACACAATATCCTGCTCTTAGGCAGAAACCAGGACTGTGGGTTGATTTACTCCCAAACTTCAGAGCATGGTCTCCCAGCTGCCAAGGTCAGAGGAGACTGAGCTGGTTGCTTCTGCATCTTCTCATGCCACTTGAGTTAAAGGGGCTGCCGTGTTTAAGCCTTTTCTGCCCACAGTTCACAGGTACATGGGAAATGGGCCAGTATGAACTGAAGGGGTTGGAAGGCCAGGGCCCAATTCCACAATGGGCCCTGTGTACCTCCCTGCCCTGGGCCTCCCTAGGCAAAGCAGAAACTAAACAATATGCTCTGGATGTGCAGGCAGAAGAGAGCACATCTTCTGTCCCCTTCCCCTTGCTTTCTTCAGAACCCCATATCCATGGTCACTGTATTCTTATGAACCCCAAATTTGGCCCTATGGTTTGATGATAAGGTAGACTGTAGTGTTTGAAATCAAGACAGAATGCCTGAATTCTGTACCTACATAGTGATATAACAGGAGGTCAAGAACTAAGTTTTTTTTAACTGCCAAGTAAATGCTTTCAATATAACATCCTACAGAAGGTATTTTTTATCTGATTTTACAAACGGGGAAACTAAAACACGGAAAGGTGAAGTAACTTTGCCAAAGATATCCAATAATAAGCAGGACAGGATCTGAACTGAGGTCAGTCTTCTTATTCTTAAGGCACATGTTCTTTATTACTAAACCATATTTTCCCCCATCTTAAAGGACACTGCTGTACCAGTTTTCTCCACCAGAGAGTAAAAAAAAAAAACACTGAAGTCTCCTTTTCTCTCCGTGTCACAGAATAAATGAAGTTCCTTAAGGTTGCAGGGAGAGAAGCTGATGTCTGAGCCCCTGGGGTTGCAGTCCCCAGAATGGAAAGAGAGTGGAAAGGAGAAGGTAAAATGGTACACGTACAGGCTGGCCCTCATGCTTCCTTTCTGCCTTTGCCCAGAGCACATGGAGGCTGAGCCTCTAGCTTCACAGTCTCAGAAATGTGGCAGCACAGGCAGCAGGCAACTGGCCAGAGTAGTTTCCAGAGTACTACTACCCTTAGAAACTGGTCATCTGGTTGGTTCCCCCAGAAGCACTGTTCCTATTAGCACCTCACTTGGCTACTCGCTTTTTTTTCTCTACATCAGCAGCTGTAACAGAGAACAGTAAACACAGCAAAACTTCATGGAGGAAGACTGTGTCAGGCATTCTAGGCTTGTCTTGTCTGGCCACAGTTCAATACACTAATGTATATAATGTATACAATTAGTATGGATGCTACCAGTCAAAATTAAAACATAAAATAAATAACAGAGAAATTTCCCAAGGCTTATCTAATACAGTCTTAAATCTCTGACAAAAATACCAAAGAATGTCTTATGAGACCACATACTGATCTTCAATGAACCCTCTATTCTCTCCTTTGAGGATCCAATTACACCAAAGCCTCTCCTTCTATCCTTTTTGTGACCTATGTTCTTTTTCATACTTCATACCCTATTAACTTTCTATATTGCATTCCAGATGAGTCCCTAGATCTATCTTCCAATTCACTAAATCTTTTAGCTATGTTTAGTTACTGCCTACTTTGTTGAGGTGTTTTTCTTTTTTCTTTTTGTTTTCCATTTCAATGAATCTTTTTTTCTTTTCTAGCATTTCTATTTGGTTCTATTTCATAGTCTCCTTTTTAATTTTTTTTCCTCTCTTGAGGAATTCTTTTTTATCTTTCAATAGTTTAGACATTCTTAAAGTCCCTTTAAGATCTGTCTATTTTATTTGGTTTTTCAGTTTATTTTGTTGCTCCTATTGGTTGACTTCAAGGTGGTGTGTATACTTAAGTGCTTTGCAGTTTTTGCTCATAAGCTTGTCTTCATAAGAGGTCCATGATGTTTTGTTGAAAAAAAAAAAAAGGCAAAAATGAAAACAAAAACAAATCTAATAGGACTGCTTTCACAGTTGCCTCTGCCAGAGCCCTAAAGAGTTCAATGATTCTGGACTAGTTTCTGAGTTATTTTTCTCAGTTCAGGGTTTCCACATGGAGAAAGCAGTGCACATTTGGACCCATACAAAAGAAAGATGATGGCTTTAAGCTTATTTCTGGAGGGTGACTATTTCCACTAATGACATGATGTGGGCAACTACTTCCTATAACAACTTGCAGGTAGTTTTCCTGCCTGGTTCACCAGTGCTGCAACAGTTTGCCAGCCCCCAGCTTAACCTGGCGAGCCTAGTTCCAGACCCATGTCATGATTCGGTTATGTAATCTTGATTCCTGTCCCCAGGCAGGTTAGAGCCCTAGCCCCTACCATCCCTGTGACTTCCCACACACAGCTTTGCCTATTGACTTCTTATATATTTCTGGCACCTGAAAATTCTTCTTACTTTTTTGCTGAAATATGAATTTAATTTAAATACATATATATAATATTTTTTAATACAACATTTCTATGTGTTTGTAGTGGAAGGAGAGGCATTCCACATCTGCCCAGAAGCTTTGTTTTTCCCCGTCTAAGGTTTATAAAGTTTCTCCTAAAGTATGCCTTGTTTCCGTTTATAACTTATTATGGATTTATCATCCCCAAATTTACTTACTTTGCTTAATTCTCCTTTTTTCTATTTAGACCACCTACTGGATACCTGTTTGGTGTAAGTAGAACAGTATCTTCCAACACCTTTACTGATGTGTCAAGAACTTTACAGGCTGAAATCTCTCACTAAGGATAGGATATAGGGACTCCCAGACCTTTGCCAAATCACATCAGCCAGCTTACAAACAATCTGATTCTGTCTGGTTTTTGTTTGTTTATTTTTACCAATTCCTTTGCATTATCTATCACCTATAGTTCTCTTGTCTGTTCATGTAGGCATTTCTGTCTTGCTGAAATTTATTTCCATTGATTTTGTATTTGCAACTTAGAGTCATTAAAAAAATGGATATTCCATTATGAAATCACTTTACCATATAATTTATAAAACATATTAAATCCCAGGCCCTTATAATAGTCTGCTAACTAATCTCCACTGAGAGAAATGCCCATGATGATTTCTACTTCCTGTCTTAAAACCAGTTTTTTAACTTATGACAAAACTTTCTTTTGATCTCAAGATGACTAATGTTCTAATGTCATTTGTTAAAGAGTCATCTGAAAATCTAAATAAAATTGGTATAACAGCTCCGCCTCATCATCATGCTTCCTAACTCTACAAAACAACCATTATGTCTTGGTAGACTCTCACTTTCTGAAGGAATGGCGAAGTGTGTCTGTAACTAAAATACCTGATTCGTGTATGGAACACTGTACTAAAAATAATAAGAATATTTGATTTAAAAGTCTAATATATTCTTTGAGACACTGTCACACAAAGGGCAGGTGTTTTTTTCCATGCTCTCTGTAGACATAGTTTAATGATCTGGTTATAGTAATTACAGTAAATTACCGACAACACTGCTCCCAAAAGACAAAAATACAACTATGATGTAAGATGTAATTTCAGATTACAATTTCTGGGTTGCACTTGCCCTTTTGCAAGCACCACTAATCTTTCTCTTTGGTTTCCCAGCGGAATCGCTGGATGTAGGGACAGGCACAAAGCTCTCTGTGTAATCCACCTCCCTGTTGACCTAGTCCTCCTGGGCTGCTGATATAATTTGATACAGTTCCTGGGTTTAATGGAAAATTTTTTTTCCTAATCACAACATGCTAGGTAGGTTTTAGAAGAATGAGTGCTCCCCAACCACCAGCATCCTGCCCCATAAATAATCTTATAAAAAAATTCCTCTTCAAATTTAGTACCAAAAAAAAAAAAACCAACTGTTTCTCTCTCTCAACGAGTTGGTCTGTTTCCTTTAACCAGACAGCCAAAGCTATTTAAACCCAAGGGATTTCTTTTTTTGCTTTGGAATTAAATGAAAGGAGACTTTCAATTTTCCTGCTAATATGCATGTAAGAAAAGTAGACCAATAGAAAATTGAGGAGAGCTGGAGGGAAAATAGGCACCCATTCAACAATATGTATTAAGCATATTTATGTGTGATCACTACTGTAGGAGAAAGCAGTAGGACTGGTAATAATAACACCACCAACACTTATCAAGTACTACATGCCAGGCCCTATTCTAAGAATTTCACTTGTACTAAATCAGTAAGTGGCTGCACTAAGTATTCACTCATCTAAACTCATGAAAACTAGGTACTTTTATTATCACATTTTGACAGGTAGAGAAACTGAGGCATGTGAAGATTAAGTAGCTTACTCAAGGTCACACAGTTAGTGAGTGGTGATGTCACGGCATGAACTCAGGAAGTCCATCCCCACAGCTGCAGCTCTTAATCACTGTTTCATATGCCTCAAAATAGGCCTCTACATCAAGAAACTCACGAGCAACTTAGGGAAACAAGATACGGATACATACAAAGTTAAATAGGAAACCAAGAAAAAACAACAGTGCAATGCAGATAAAGTTAAGTGCCAAATAAATGTGATGAAGAAAAAGAGCAATCGGATCCAGAGGAAGGAAGGGCACAATAAATGAGGTCAGAGAAGATATCTTACTTTTTGGAGAAAACAAAAGCTGAGGCAGGGTTAGAAGGATGTGCAAGATTTTGATAAACTTAGAAAAACAGAAAGGTCAGTAAGGCTTAACGAGACGTCTACACAAAGGCTGGAGGGCAGAGACAAGCAGCCTGTGAAAATGCGACTCTGAGTAAGGAAAAGTGAAAGGTTTAATTGGAAGGGATAGCAGGGGGCCAGACTATGAATGATCTGACATACAGATAACTGATCATAGAATAATTATAGCTGCGACTCACTGAACACTCTCTGTGTAGCAGGCACCATGGTAAGTGTTTTACAGAACGTATCTTTTTAAATCCTAACAGGATCCCTATTACCTCCTTTGTAGAAGATGTAACTGAGGCTCAGTCGTTGAGTAGCGTGCGGATGTCACACTGTCGGTGAGGGAGGGTGAGGTCGCGAACCCACGTGGTGTGACTTCAGCGACCTTAACGCACTACTGCTCCATTCTGCTTTCTGGGTGTTTTCAATGCTATGCTTCCAAGTCTAAATTTGACCTGTACATAGGGTACATTCCCTGATGGCTTCTGAGGCTGGAGCGTCATTAGGGATGTAAAATTCCAGGGTGATATACACCTGGCGGCACTGGCCAGGAAAGCCTGGACCACAAGGCAGCTGAGGGAATGGATAGGGAAGGACATGTGCGAGATTCTGGAAGGAAGGAGCGTCGGGATGTGAAGGCTGATGCAGGAGGGTCCCTGGAAGGTAAAAGATGATGTCCAAGGCTGGAGCCAAGGTCACCCAGAAATGAGGGGCAGTGGAGGGAAACTGGACAGGCTGATCTTTAGAGGAGACTACATTGACAGGCAGAAATATTTGATAGCAGCTGGAGATACAGAACTGGAGCTTGGGCACAAAGGCTAGGTTGGCCACAGAGGAGTAACAAAGGCTCAACCTGGTGCACACACTTTCTGGGGTCCGGGCACTGTGGTGTGACTCACATAAGATTTGCACTGCAGAGGACTTCCCTGGTGGTCCAGTGGGTAAGACTCCACGCTCCCAATGCAAGGGGCCTGGGTTCGATCCCTGGTCAGGGAACTAGATCCCGCATGACACAACTAACAGTCCACATGCCACAACTAAGAAGTCTGCATACCGCAACTAAAAGATCCCATGTGGGACTTCCCTGGTGGCAGAGTGGTTAAGAATCTGCCTGCCCATGCAGGGGACACAGGTTCGAACCCTGGTCCGGGAAGATTCCACATTCCGTGGAGCAACCAAGCCCAAGAGCCACAACTACTGAGCCAGCGTGCCACAACTACTGAAGCCCGTGCACCTAGAGCCCGAGCACCGCAACGAAGAGTAGCCCCCGCTCACCGCAACTAGAGAAAGCTCGCACATAGCAACGAAGACCCAATGCGGCCAAAAAAAAAAAAAAAAAATCCCGTGTGCCTCAACAAAGATCCCACGTGCCACAACTAAGACCTGGCACACCCAAAATAAATAAATAGATAAAAATAAATAAATCTTAAAAAAAAAAAAAAAAGACTTCCACTGCAGTGCATGTAACCCCGTGGTGCCTTATGGACAATGAGAAGTGAACCAATGGATGCTTCTATTGATATTTTAATAGTTATGCATTTATGTTTAATGTGTTCTGGGAAGATATAACCAGCATTTCCTACACATGATTTCATGGATATGATTATTTAGGATAAGACTAAATTTATTTTCCAATGAGTTGATTTAAAGTCAATGCAAAGACCAAATTTCAAGTCAATAGTAGTATAGGTCGACTCTTGTGAAGCGGGTCTGCAAATGACTATCGTTTAGAAAACACTGCACTGCTGCATCCCATTGGCTCTTCATACAACCCTACAGAGTTAAGTATTATCATCATCTCCATTTTACACATGGGAAAATTAAAACTCAGGTAAGTGACAGCTACAAGCTCACCCAATTCATAAGTGGCACAGCCAAGCCTACGCCCAGCATCGCAGAATCAAAAGCTCCTAGCCCTGCCCATGCCTCTAGGTGAGGAAGGGAGGCCAAAAGCCACAGGGAAGCCATGCTAGAGGATGGGGGAGAGGGGAGGGAGGGGATGAAGGGGCAACTGGGCAACTGATGGAGCCTAGGAGAATTAATCTTCTAGTGTCACATCAAAGTCAAGGGAGGACAAAGCTTCTCCTAGAGGAGGATCACAGTGTGTGGCACCTGCTCGGAGAGGAAAGGGAAGGATGGAGACAAAGCCTGAGGGCTTTGATGATTAAAGAGTCCTTAGTGAGGCTTCAAAGGGCGATTTCCACAGGGGGCTCAGGAAGGAAGACAGGTGGTGGAAGTGAGTGGATATGGGCAAGAGGAGGCTGCAGACAGACCTCCGTTTGAGAAGTTTTTACATAAAGGCAGGAGAGGAACACAGCCTTAGCTGGAGAAGCAGGGCTTACAGGTTTAAGCAAAGATTGTCCTGCAGCCCCCCACCTGCATCCAAGGAAGAGGGGGCATTGGGAGGGTGGGGCTACCTAGGTCTCCGTACAAGGGAGCACCTTGGGGCTTGAGAGCATCTCACGGGGACGATGACAAGGTGACGGGCTTGAGGGGCGGGGGGGGGGGCAGTGAACAGAAGCCCCTGTCCCTGAGGGTTCCTGGGCTGCAAAATCCACGCACACCTCAGGGACCAATGTCACCTGGTACAGATTTGCCATGGGGGAACTGGTCACTGGTTGGGGTGCGGGGTGGGGGGGTAAGGAGGAGATGCTGGGGACAGGGGCAGTGGTCTGCAGGACACAAACACGAAGCTTCGGCACTTGTCAGTGTCCGGATGGGACGGGGCCAAGGCTTGCAGGTGACAGCTAACGGCCCTGCTGATGTGAGGGGACTAAGCAAGTGCAGTGAGGAGCAAGGTTGGCTCGGGGCACGTGCGGACGGGGAGAAGACTGGGTGCGTTGTGCCAGCAGCTGGCAGGTGGAGGGGTCAGGGGTGGCCCTGCTGCTGCTGAGCTGCTGCCAGGAGTGTGGACAGTGCTGAGGATTGTGGAACGTGAGGGAACCATCCCGCTGGGCAGGCTGATCTCCAAAGACAAGGTGGGGAAGGGTCTGCCCTTTACACCAGTGAGCTAATTTCGACACATTGAAAGAATGATCTCCCTTGAGCTCCACAATAACCTACACGTGCACATAGGATGTCCTCCAATTTGCAGACAAGAAAAGAGGGGCTCCAGAGAAAACGAACTGTCCTCTAGTTCTGCTCCAGGCTTTCCCCCTGGGAAAGTTGGTCCTCAAGAAGGATGATCAAAATGGTGGTGAAACTTTGCACTGATTCGCCCTGGGAAGGGTGGAGTTTCCTTCCTCAGCAGAAGCTTAGGCTGAAGCTAGATAAGCACATGCTGGGAATGATTCAGACAAGAGCCTGTGATGGGGGAGACCTAGTGAGCTCCTATCTAACTCTGTGGGGACAGAGAGGCTATTTCCTTTGGGGTTTGTTTTATTTTTCAACAAGAGTTAAATCATTAGACAAGTTGAACAGTGGGTGTTCCAATTTTGTTTCTGCTGTGTGAACTATGATACACACACACACACACACACACACACACACAGATATTAAAGAGTTGCTGTCATCCTGTTGCCCATCACCAGGTGGGTCAGAGGGGCCCCCCTTACAAGGAACTAAAACTGCAGCTGAAATCGGAACATCAGATAATCTTATCAGAGCTGGGGCTGGTCGCTGCAGACAGGCCCTCTGCACACTCCCACAAGTCAGAATGAACTAGATCTGAGGACCCACCAGGAAAAATACCCAGCTTGGGAAAGAGCTGCCTTTCAGAAAAGAAGCAGGAGGCCAGAGGGGCCACAAGAGCCACGGAAGGACGTCTGGGGAGGAATAAACCACCAGGCCTTTCAGCTCTCAGGAAAGGCATAAACAGAGTTCTGACCCACCCATTCAAGAAAAAAAAAAAAAAAAAAAAATCCTCCCTGCTTGGCATCTAAAATATTCTTTATCCTCTTGGGAACAGAAACAGCTTTAGAAGAATTAGAAGGATGCTTTTTCCTTTTTTTTTTTTTTTTAAGGAATGAGAAATGCAGGGCTTTCCATTTCCTGAACAGCCTTCCTCCCCCTGAATCACCCTTCCTCTGGGCTCACCACGCTGCCCACACACCTCCCTGCTTTTGGGGAGGAGCAAGCATCTCCAGCTGTCCTTGTGCCGTGCACATCGTAGGCGCGCGGCACAGACAGCGTGGGGTGAACCGTGCAGAAGGGAGACAAACGGCCTAAGAGTTCTCTCCTCCTAAGTCGGAAGGTGGTGGAACAGAGGAGGGAATGAAACGATGCTCCACTTCCATTTCAGACCTTCCTTTGTCTTCAGAATTTGAAAAAATAAAAATGAAAGGGGGGACGTTCAAAAAAAAAAATGCCCCAATCCTAAACTGGCACTGGGTACGGGCAAGGGAGGCCTGAGAAGAGGCCAGGGGGTGGCCTGGAGAGCAAACAAATTCCCGTGGAACTCCTCCGGTTGCTCCTCCCTCCCGGGAGCCTGAGAAAGTGCGCCGGCGCCTTTAAGACCTCTCCAGACCTCCGGTACCTTCTCAAGTTACAACACCCCTGGTCATCTTCCTCTTTACTCACTGAAGCCAGTTTTCCATTCTGTGCTCTCGGTTTCTTTTCCAGAGCAATTATTCTTAGCATTTGACAATGTGTTACAGAATTCAAACAAGTCAGTTAAATTGAGACATCTCCATTTCTAATTTTTTCCACCTCTGTGTTCAGAGATCAGAGGTTCTTAGAATCACCTGGAAGCTTTAAAAAGCTTGAGTGGGGGGGGTTAGTGCTTGGAGATCAGCACGGGATTTTTTTTTAAAGTTTTCCAGGTGATTCTAAATGGAGAACTCCTGGGCTGGGTCCCTATCAGATTCTCCTTTGTCTCTGGTGGAATTAAGCCCCTGTCTGGACAGCTATTACAAGAAATTAGTGATATTTCCTTAAATCTAGAGTTCTCCGAATTCAGTCTGTATTAGAAGCAACTTGGTCCCTGGTCGGAGAACTAAGATCCCTCATGCTGCGCAGCGCGGCCAAAAAATAAAAAAATAAATCATTTAAAAACGTAGATTTGTGTGCTTCACACCAGAGGTGTATTCTGTAGGCCTGGGGTGGGGCTCAAAAGTGCATTTTTTAAAAAAATTTTTTATTTATTTTATTTTTGGCTGTGTTGGGTCTTCGTTGGTGTGCACGGGCTTTTCTCTGGTTGCGGCGAGCGGGGGCTACTCTTCGTTGCGGTGCACGGGCTTCTCACTGCGGTGGCTTCTCTTGTTGCGGAGCACGGGCTCTAGGCACGCAGGCTTCAGTACTTGTGGCACACAGGCTCAGTAGTTGTGGCTCGCGGGCTTAGTTGCTCCGCGGCATGTGGGATCTTCCCAGACCAGGGCTCGAACCTGTGTCCCCTGCATTGGCACGTGGATTCTTAACCACTGCGCCACCAGGGAAGCCCCCAAAGTGCATTTTTAACCACCACCCCAAGTGACGCTGATGCAGGGGGTCCATGGACAGCAGCGAAACACAATCGCTTACTGCATCATTTCTGGTAGCGGCCCAGCTGGGCTTAATTTATTCACACGCTATTAATACTTTCCAAGAGGTATTATCCACAAACCACAAGAGCTGGAATGATAATGCCAAGAAAGAGAATAAAGTACTATAGGGCCATTCGGATTCTCCACCCATCAGAGCAGCTAATATTCTGATCCCCAAAATGGATAAACATGAATTTCCTGCCTTATTCATATGTGAAGTGAGAAGTCTCTTTTTGCTTATTTATACTTTTGGGGTCATATCTCACTACTCTTTCTAATATCTTCAGTAGCATCCTATACTTCCGGGTTAAATGACAAACTAGCACAGTCATGACTCGACCCACCCCCAATTTCTCCAACTTCCTCTCTCAAGTCTTCCCTTACCTTCAACCAGAAAAGGACAATCCCTGCCCCCCAACCGAGTCAGTTACATGGTTGTGATGTAAATGCTGCCCTGCTTCCCTCTGTACTGCCGCCCATGTCAACACTGGTGGAGGGGGGCCTTCACCATTCCCCTCCGCTACTTATATCCTAGCTGGGTGCCCGGGCCCAGCTCCAACCTCACCGCTCCTGTGTTGGGTGGTCTCCTTTGGCCCCCCAGATCCACTCTCCACTCGCTCCTGTGCTCTGCTCTGTGTCCCAGGAGGCTGATTTCTAGGGACCACATCATCTGAGCTCTCTTGCCCTCTGGCTTCTGACTGGGGCAGCCAGTGGGAGGGGGGGAAGAGAGAGGATGTATTCCCTTGCTCCCTCCCCACCTGGTTGCTGTGGTCCTGGCTCTGGCTGAGTTCCTCTGCAGTCACAGCTCTCCCCAGGCTCCCCGCTGACCCCACAGGCCTGGGATGGTGACAGCTTCCTGCGATGGCTAGGCCCTGGGTACTTCACCATATCTTGTTGACTCCCTTAATTCTCTGCAAATAGTTTCTTCATTCAATTCTGTCAGTTAAACTACTCTGAGAGGTCTACCTGTTTCCTTCCCAGACCCTGGTTGATATAGCCTCAGTAAGATCCTTCCCAAGACCCCAGCTCACACGGTCCTAGGAGATCACACCCACCTCGGGGCCTTTTGTAGCATGAATTACACACATGGTTGGTACGCAGAATGGGTTCTGTTGAGTAGTGAGGGTCCCTTGAGTAGTCTAATCTGGCTGCCCACTCTGGGCTCTCCCAGCCAACCACCGGGTATGCCAACCCTGTCAGCCAATGCACCACATTCAACCCCTACTTCTGAATTAACCAAGTACTTCTGACACTATCTCTAAAAGAGTGGTATTTCTTAGCACATGACCCTCTCCTACCCTCCTCCTTGCCAGGCATAACCAAGGGACAGCCAGCCTGGTAGGGACAGCAGCCTACCAGATGGCTCTCTTGGGTTCTCGATCCAAGAAGCTCAAAGCCTGACAACAGTCAGGGTGTGAAGGTTGCTAGATGGGCGCTAGGACTGGCAGCCAGCCTGACCCATGGGAAAGCAGAAGGACTGGTTAAGAGAGAAAGGACAGAGGAGGGTGGGAGAAAGATCCTGAGGACTCTGTGGGACTGTTTGATTTCTAGAAGCTTCCCTGTTCTGGATCCTTTGAGGCCTGTTCTTGTGCCTGTGAATTTACCAGTGATCTTGCACAGCAGTCCTGCCCTTCACCTAAATAAGCCTGGGTAAGCTTAGGATTCATGTATCAAAAAGCCTGAAACCTCAGGAGTCTTACTCTTATGAGAACTCAAGTGAATCGGGGCAGGGACTTTGCAGGCCAGGAACCGAACCGTCTAGACACCTGGATTAAATCTCGGGCACAAAGGAAGAGACACGTGTGCCTTGGTTGCAGAAGATCTCGAACAGATCAGAGGGGCACCCGGGGACTGAGAGAAGGCACTTCTACTAAATTCTTCAACAGAGGAGAGGATCAATGGGCAAAGGAACACAGAGGATAGTGCTGGAGCAGCTGAACTCAGAAAAAGCGGAGACCCGTCACAGGCAAGGCGGCAATGAAGCAGGAGTACGGGGGAAGTAAGGGCATTTCAGCAATAACACTGGGTCAGACCTAAGGGCACGGTAACCCTCATCCTGGTTGTCTCCAAGGCAGGCATGGGCTGGGAAGCAAAGGTTACTTATTCATTCCACATGCTTAACATACACGTATTGAGAGTGTAGACACAACGCGGTCATACTGAGCCTCCCTAACTCGTCCATAGGGTAGGGACGATTTATGAGCTCCGGGCCACAGATGAGGACTGGGGCTCCTTGAGATTCAGTAACATTTCCAAGGTCAACCAGCTGGTAACTGACAGAGCTGGCACTCAGCCCAGTTTTGTCTCACTACAAAACCAATCTTCTTAACAGCTCCGTATGCCCAATCCTTGCCCCTTCAGGCCTAAGAGTCTGGTGGGAGAGAGTTAAGTAAACCACTTCTTATGCCTGATCTGCCTTCCCGACTAAGTTAACAGGACACCTGAGGGCAGGGCACATCATGGACTCCTGTTTCTGGGCTTAGACCCAAGAACTCAATAAATGGTTGTGATGCTGACAACAATAAAAACACTGATAGAAGGATCAACCAGCAGCCGAGGTCTGGGGACTCAGCCTTTGCAACGCTAACATTCTCCCCCTGCTGCCCAGGAATGAATAAAGGGATGAACAGATAATAAACAGGGTGAGCTTGTTTCTGCCACTGAAGATCCCTCTAATTACATGCCTACCTCTTAAACCCCAATTCGTTGACAGAGAAGAGAACAAATTGATGATAAACTCTTGTTGCTGATTGGCTGTGACCACATGTATTAGGTAAATGAGTGAGAGGAAACTCCTAGGCTCTGACTGGCCTGGAACGGGAGGCCCCAGGAGCAGAAGGGCATCCAATATGGAAGCAGAAAAGCAAGAGCAGTGACAAGCCTGGTCAAAGAGCTCCCTGGGTGCAGAACAGCGGCCTATGAGGTACCACTATCAACTCAATTATGCATCACCCTCATCTGAAAACTGGGGAAGGCGCATAGCCGATCTCCACACAAGATTGTAACTAACTATAAGAGATGGCCCTTCTCCAAAGCCAACAGGCAAAATGTACCCTTCATCTTAAAGATCATTAGAGAAGGGGACTTGATAGCCCTTGGACCCATTTCCACAGCATCATAGCTCTCATGTCAGGAAATGATTTATTTGCATCCAACCTCAACCCTCCTCAAGCTGTTGAAGCTTAAGACCTCTTGTGTTTAGCACAAAAGAGACAGCATCTGCTTCTCAATGTTGTGTCACATATATCCTCTGAGGCTAGTAAATCTGCCCCCAGGCAAAATCATTTCCATTTCTTTGACCTCTTCTCTTGGGTTTTGTGAGCTTTTCAAGTTCCTCTAAAGGTGAGACTACTTGGCAGCAGGGTTTAGTGACCGAACAGAACACCAGATTGGAAATGAGGACATCTGTCAGCTCTGTCACTTACTGGCCTTGTGACTTCGGGCAGACCAGTGACTCCCTGGGCCCCTGTCTCTTCTATAAGAGGAGAAGAATAACACGTCCTGTGCTCAGGAATGAGGGGAGGGGGAAGAAAGCAGGATTATTTCAGGCCATCAGTCAGTTATACATGATACAGACTTGAAAGAAAAAGGTGATGCAATAGACTTTGCATTTCAAGTCTCCAGGCCTTCTATTTCTAGCAAAAATGCTTAATGAGACAAATTGTTTATGTTTCCGTGCAGATTTGCTCATCGAAAAGTGTGCTGACTGTTTGAGAGGCTCATTAGATGTGGCTTCACAGAGTCCAAAAGGGTGCTAAGCCTTGACTAGAATAAAGGATGTGAGAGTACACATGTCTCTCTATATGTAATGGAAATTTCTGGAACGTTACGCACACACATACACCCATACACACAAACTGTGAAGACTGGCTATCTGTGAAAAGTTGATCTTTTTCTTTATATACTTCCAAAATGCTCAGAAGAATCTTTTTACCATAAGCACATATTACTTTTATAATCCTAAAAAAACCCTAAATATGATAAAGAACCGCCACCAGCACCCCATTAAAAAGGTTCATGGAAATTGTCCGTAGGTCTAGATCTAAGGCTGCCATGCCATAACAGGAATAAGACTGCACAGCTTTCAAATTTCACTGCTGGTGTTCAACCCGTATCTGCTGGATGCTCACAATTCAACATTTATTAAGCACTTAATCAGTGCTGGCATCATGCTAGACCAGGAGTTGGCAAACTACAGCCTGTGCACCAAATCCGACCCACCACCTGTTTCATAAATAAAGTTTTCTTGGAACATAGCCACACCTACTCATTTATGCATTGTCTGTGGCTGCTTTTGTGCTAGAACAGCTGAGTTGAATAGTTGCAAAAGAGACCATATGGCCCAAAAGTCTAAACTATTTACTATTTGGCCCTTTACAGAAAAGGTTGCTGGCCAGTGTGTTAAGCAATGAGGATTCGATGGTGAGTGTGATAGGCCTGAGCCCTGCCCTCATGGAACTTACAGTCTAATCGGGGTCACTCAATTAGTCACACAAACAAATGTATAATTGTACCACACTAGCAAAGAAAGGTGTGTTTGGTGCCACTAGAGAGTATTATGGGCAGTTGACCTAGGTGGGAATATCACGGAAGACAAAAAAGCCCAGCGGGTACAAAGGGCCTATGATGGGCGAGAACATAGAAATAAAAAACAACAAAAACAAAAACAAAATAGAAAGAAGCCAAAGTGGCCGGAGGTTAAGGCCTGGCAATGTGTGACGCCAGATAAGGCCGGGAGGGGAACGGGAGACCAACCACGCAGGACTCTGGAGACCCTGATAAGGACTTGTCTTTATCTGAAGAGAAATGGGGAGCCCTGAAGGGTTTCTAGTGAGGCCACTGGAGATACAATGAGATGAATGTTTTGAATTTCTCTGGCTTCCAGGTGGAGAAAGGCTAAAGGAGACCCAGGTGGGATGGGTTCGCCAGTCAGGAAGCTGTTTTGCAGAGGCCTGGATGAAGATGGTCGCAGCTTGGACCTCAGGGTGCAGATGGTAGGGATTAGAGGGGTGAAGTCTGTCAACTGAGGTGCAGAAGCAAGACCATCAACCATCCCAAACGGTCCACTTGGCTGTGAAGGAGGTGTCCAATGTTATCATGGGTTCCATGGTTCCAGATACAATAGAAATACCCAAGAATGACAAAAGACCTTTTTATGGTTCATAAACCCAGCTTTCCTTTCCCTGTGCTTCCGTGTGTCCTGAGGCTATGATGGATGCCCAGTCTTTCAGACACATAAACCGTGGCCTTTTCCTTACATGGTCCCTGTTCAATCATGCATCCTGGGCAATTCAACCACCCCTAAAATGAAGGTGCAAGTCAACTGGAACATGTAATCTAATTTATGTTTTCAAATCCTATTTCATCCAACTATTTACTCTGCAAAAGGAGAAGTACTCATATTTTCAGTTTTGATTAAAAGTATTAAATGCCCGGGGCTTCCCTGGTGGCGCAGTGGTTGGGAGTCTGCCTGCTAATGCAGGGGACACGGGTTCGAGCCCTGGTCTGGGAAGATCCCACATGTCGCGGAGCAACTAGGCCCGTGAGCCACAACTACTGAGCCTGCGCGTCTGGAGCCTGTGCTCCGCAACAAGAGAGGCCACGATAGTGAGAGGCCTGTGCACCGCGATGGAGAGTGGCTCCCACTTCCCGCAACTAGAGAAAGCCCTCGCGCAGAAACGAAGACCCAACACAGCCAAAATAAAATAAATAAATAAATAAATATTTTAAAAAACTGCAAATGAGTTTAAAAAATAAATAAATATATATTAAATGCCCTCATTTGACCTCCTTTGAATGAGCCACACGTCTGTCAGGCACTGGGTAAATAAAAGCATGACTGGAATACTAAATGGTGCTTCTATTTTGGGTTCACCCTACGAGTTGGTTTCTTTTTTATTTCTCCTTCCTTTCAGTGGCCAAATAGATATGTCAGCAGGCAACGAATTATTGCTGCCATAGATGTCAAGTTCTACTAACCAAAGGGGTACGTGACCACTCAGGAGACAAGATACACAACATGAAGGAAAAACATTTTTGAACTAACAGGAATTCTAGGAGCAAGATCAGATCACTGGCAGTGAAAGCTACTGGCAAACGGGAGGACTTATTTTCTCATATTTCCACTTGTAGAGCTGACAGTTTAAAGGGAAGAGGAATTAAAACCCAACGAATGAAATCTTTATTCCTCAAGCAAAGCTCCATTCAATCACCATGAGCTATAACTGAGATTTCCAGAATGGTGTGTTAGAAGCCAAGCCAGACATCATCCAAAGAACTGGATTAGTTCAGTAAAATAAAAATAAGATAACAAATCAGTCAATTTGGAATCCGGAGAGAAAATACTGACGTTGTCAGTGGAAAGCAGCATGGTAGAGCAGAAAGAGAGCTAAGAGCTCTGGAGTGGGACAGCCATAAGCTCCAAGCCAGACTTTGCCATGTAGCAGCTGTGTGACCTTGGATGAGTTATTTAACGACGTTGAACCTCAGTTTCCTAAACTATAAACCATGGGTCATAGGACCTAGAGCTGTTCTGTGAATGAGTTAATTTGTGAAGATCCTTGCACATAGTAAGGGATGAGTAAATGACAGTTCCTTTCCTGGATTGTCCAAATTTAAGTCTGGACTGAAAGAATGGTGCACAGCTCCATCACCACTAGACTGTTCCAGGACAAAACATCACTAAAATGTTCTGCCGATACAGGGCAAGTACCGTAACTTGCTCCAGAGAAAAATATGTGCTCTGACTTGTCCTACGACTGCTGGGAAAGAGAAATGGAGTAGAAATTAAGATTTCCATATAAAAGATGAGAATTGAAGTCCTATGACCATTAATGCAGTGGATCCATGGGAAGTCAAAGATCTCCATGGTTCATCAAAATTGCTCCGGACTAGGAGCAACTAGTCATGAGTTCAAATCCAAGCTGTGTGGCCTTGGGCACAACAATTAACCTCTCTGAGCCAGTTTCCTCATTTCTACAATGAAGAGAATAAGATCTACCTCACAGTATTTTTGTAAGATTAAAGAAGTATAAGCAGAATATAAAACCAGTTCCTTCCAATATTCACGTTTACAAAATGACAGGGTCTTGAGGACTTCCCTGGCGGTCCAGTGGTTAAGACTCTGCACTCCCACTGCAGGGGGCACGGGTTTGATCTCTGGTCGGGATACTAAGATCCCACATGCCGCGTGGCATGGCCAAAAAAAAAAATTGTTTTTTTTAAATGACATGACAGGGTCTTATACGTTGGCTTCTAGAGTGAATAGACAACATCCTTTGCAAAGGCATCACTAGTACCTTATCCAAAAATTCTTCCATTAAATGGAAATGAGCTGAGCAACTAAAAGGTTTGAGGCTCCCTGTACTAAACCAGAACCCAGTTCTCAATTTTGACTGCAAACCCTCCGGACCATCTCTGTCCTGCTAATAGGGACACACTGTCTCGTCTCTTTCTTGCCTTCTCCCCATTCTCAATTTAAAGGTGACCACATTCCACATAAAACCCACAACATCCCCTCTGTCTTCTCTGTTTCCTTCTTTTAAAAATTTTTTTTGATGTGGACCATTTTTAAAGTCTTGATTGAAGTTGTTACAATATTGCTTCTGTTTTATGTTTTGGTTTTTTGGTCAGGAGGCATAGTGGGATCTTAGCTCCCCGACCAGGGATCGAACCTGCACCCCCCGCACTGGAAGGCAAAGTCTTAACCACTGGACCTCCAGGGAAGTCCCTCTGCTTCCTTTTAAAGTTCTCATTATGTCCTTCAGAAGGCCTCTCAGATGAGGGATCCTGTCATCTGATGCTAAAGAGATCGAAATCATCTGGGGTAGTTCCAAAGGCCGGAGCTAGAACAGGTGGGGTGGATTTAGAGGAAGGTTCCAGCTCTGCATATGGAATACGTTTGGAACAGTGACTGCTGGCTAGCTGAGAAGCAAGCTTCTAAAGCAGGCAGCTCTCCACCAAGAAAGCTCAAGCAGAATATCTCACCCACTGCTGCCTGATTGAACCTCCGAACATCAAATGAGTTTATTCAACACTTACTGAGTGCTTTCTATGTCCTAGGCACTAGAAATGCAAGCCCTCAGTCTCTCCACTGGAGAGACGGACCCACAAGCAGGTAGTTATAAAACAATGTGGTATGTACAAAAATAGAGAAATTACAGGGAGCATTGTGGGGTGGACCTAACTCAGGAAGTGGACCTCACTCAGGTGGGCTGTTCTTTCTGGAGGAGGTGACACCTCGGCAGTCTTAAAGGATGGAGTAGGGAGGCAGAGAGGGGCAAGAGGGGGGCAGTGTAGAAAGGGCATTTGGGGCAAAAGGAATCAGCATGAGCAAAGGGACAAATGTGACCAACAGAATGGTTTATGAGAGGCACTCCAGGCAGCTAGATAGTGCTAGAACAGTACATGAGGGTGGGGAAGGGTAGGAGACAGACCGGAGCTAAAGACAGGAGCCAGGGCACGGGGCCCTTGTAAACTGCATTCTGTAGGGTGGAATTCTGGGTCCCTGTGTTTTTAAGCACAAGAGTGCTTAAAACACCCTAAAGCTTTTAAGCACGAGTGACTAAGTTTCTATCATCTTCGATTTAGGAGGTTTTCGGTTGTTTTTATTTTTTCCCAAAGGCAAACTGCAGGACAGCCTTGCGAGCTGCTGAATTGAGCTTCAGGAGCCTCAGGGTCAGAACAGCCCTACCTGATTAACTACCGAAGGCAAGCACCCAGCTCCTTTGGTCCCCTGCCTCTTCCTCCTCTATCTGCTGGGGCTCTTGGTGACACTAACCTCCTAAAGAGGTGATGTGGGCACAAGGTGACTCAGCACTACAGAGTGCTTGGAAGCAGCCAGAAGTCCACGCTGAGCCCTGAGCATCTTTCTGCAGTGGGCACACTGGCTGGGAGGCAGGCCTCAGGGGGGCAGGTTTGCTGCAGTGTGCTCCAGAGCCTGACAGCATGGCAATCGGGCGGCTTCTCCCCCCTCTCTCCTTCCTTGCCTCCTTCCTAATAGCCCCTGGCTCCTGGCTGACTTGACTGGACACTGGGGTGGGGAGGGATGGGCAGCACAAGGCTGTCTTGCAGAGAAAAGCATCCTTCCAGCTGTGCTCAGCCACTGGACCCTTCCCACCTCCCCAGTCGGGAACTCGGGCCTCCTGTGCTTTTCTGAACCACTGCACCTCTCACCTCTCAAGCTGCCATGTGGAATTATTCCCTCCCACCCCACCAGCTCCTTCCTCCTTCCCCATCCTATTTTACCTCTCCAGTCCTATCCCTCATTACCAGGGCCCACGGTCTCCACTGCCTATGTGAAGGTTCTGTCCATTTCCTCTCTGCTGAATGAGTCATGCTCCTTTGGGCTCCTTCAATAACCGCATAAATGGCTCTGCTCCACACCCCTGCCCCAAACCTTCCTTGATCACTCCTCCGTACCTGACCCCTCCCTTCCATCACTCCTCTTTATTTTGAGCACTTGAGTCATCTACTCACTGAGTCATCTACTCACTTGTACTGGTTTAGCTGCTCCAACCACGCCCCACACACTAATCCCTGAC
The DNA here is from genome assembly GCF_009873245.2 of Balaenoptera musculus. Classification (NCBI taxonomy): domain Eukaryota; kingdom Metazoa; phylum Chordata; class Mammalia; order Artiodactyla; family Balaenopteridae; genus Balaenoptera; species Balaenoptera musculus. The sequence goes on from NC_045792.1 coordinate 37,656,033, forward strand.
TCGGCCATGCGTTTCTCACGCAGCATGTCCCCTCTGCTGGGAATGTCTTCGTCCTTGTCTCCCTTCTGAACTCCGCCTCATCCTTCCAGGCAAAGCACAAATGTCACCCTGATCCAAAGGCTTACCCCGTCACCTCCAAGACGGATTAAATCTAATAAGACTTCTACCTTTTTAAACTGAGGATGTTTTGCTTATGTCATAATAACAGCTAGGACCGATATGCCAGGCACGAGAACCTTATATGGAGTAATTCATTCAATCCTCAAAATCACCCTGTTATTACCTCTAAGACAACCAGCCCAAGGTTACAGCAAGTCAGTGGAAGAACTGAGGCTTAAACCCACGCAGCGTGGCTCTAATCAGAGGTGTTGCCACCTCTTCACCCAGCAGACCAGGAAGCCTTTGAGTCCCAGAGCTCCACTCTGTTCCCCTGGCACCCCAAGTGCCTGGCACACAGTGGGTGACTACTAAATGTGGTAGTTCTGGATTTAACTGAAATTTGTTCAGCATGCATCCCACGTCTTCCTCACATGTATGTTCTGTCTCCCCAAGCCATCCATGAGATCCTCGGTGAGAAAGGACCAGGTCATCTATTTTCCTCACAGGTCTGCAATCACATGCATACTGGGGAACTGGGGGAAACACAGAGAGCTCTAGGGGTGCAGGTGGGGGCAAACTAACCTTAGGTTAATATATGCCTTAAGCGTGTATACTTTACAAAGGCTTTTTTCACATGCCTGATCTCATAGGTCCTGACATCAACAGGCTGTGGGGAAGGTAAAGAGACAGAGGTGCAGATGGCCTGAGATCTGGTCAAGGTCTTAGAGCCAGAAATAACTGAATGATATTATAGAAATTACAACCCAGGGCTCTGAATAAAACAGCTGAAAGCCAGTCCCCTGCTCACAATGCCTAGGCAGCTGTGCCCATCAAGAATGGGCAGGCTGATGTAAGTCAACTATACTTCAGTTAAAAAAAGTAAAACAAAAAAAAGATCAAGGTCAACCAGTTCAAAAAAAAAAAAAAAGAATGGGTGGGCTGAGTGTTCAGCTCCTCCCCCAGATCGGGTGTCCTTGGTCGCTGGGAAAGGGGAGCCTGGCACGGTGTTCTCCACGGGAGGCTGGCTGAGCAGACCTAGGGCAGGGTGTGTGAAGGCAGGTTCAGCAGGACCTCTGGGAGCCTCTTGGAGTGTTTGGTCACTCTCACCAGACAGAACAGAAAACCCTGAGAGATGACACGATTTCCAAGTGGTCTAATAATGTAGATATGAAGAGCCAGGAGAAACAGGTTTGTTCTTCCCATTAGTAGGAGGTAGTCAATGTCCCTACTATTTGTAACTATCCCATCGCATTTCTAAAAATCCATACCTTTATTTCATTGTCCTAACCCAACATTAACTTCAGATCGAATTTACTCAATGTCCTGTGCAGAAGGGAAGGCTTTTCAGGCTCAGGTGGCCTCTGCAGAAGAAAAGCTTTTCCCTAGTAGGAAGGGCAGTGAACTTCTAGCCAAAAGACCTGCCCCATCTTTATGCCAGTCTCATCGCCCCGCTGAGCCTTTATCTCCTCTTCTGTAAAATGGGCATGAAAATGCCCACTCACCCACCCATCCCACAGAATTGTGGCAACGACCTGTGAGCTCCCAGTCTACGCGTCCCGAAGATCTGAGTGGTCTCTTGGGTCTCCGTCTCACAGTCCTCATTATTCAGGAAGTGAATGAGACACTGCAGATGTCTACTCTGAAGTGCAGAGAGAACCACCTCCCACTGGGGGCCTCGGAGCCCTGAGGCTTACGCGAAGGGTCGCAAATCTCCCAGCTCTGGCCGTGGCTTTGACAGGGGACGAGGCGGTCTGTAACTCCGGGGGCGCGGTGGGGCGGGTGGAAACCCGGGTTTCCCGACCCTGGCACCGAAGGCTGGGGCTGCCCTTCCCCGCCCTACCGCTCACGGTGGCTGCAAAGCGCCCTGGGAGGCCAGCCCAAAGGCCGGGCTTGGGAAGCGCCTCGCTTACCTGCGGCTCCACCAGCCAGCGCTGCTCGGCGGCGCCCAGGGGCGCGGGGCGCGCGGCGCGGAACGCCGAGTACACGGGGATACGGTCCCGGGTGCTGTACAGGGTGGCGAAGCGCTCGGCGCCCTCGGAGCGCTGACAGATCTTCACGTGGGCAGCGGCCGCCAGCCCCGCGGGCGGGGTCCCAGCGTAGAAGAATCGGTCGCATTCGCCGAAGCCGGCTTCCTGCTCGCGCACGAGGCGGCCCTCCAACAGCCCGGCCAGAGCGAGGAGGCCGCCCAGCGCCAAGCAGCGCGCGGGGCCCATGGCGCGTCTGCGGGCCGGGCCGGGAGAGCGCGAGGCCGCCGAGCGGGGCCGCGGCGGAGTCGGAAGCCGGGGGCGGCGCGGCTGAGCTAGCGCTCTGCGGGCCGGGCTGGGCGGCCCCGGCGACGGGGGCGGGTCCGCGTCCCGAGGCCGCGCCTCCCTCGCACCCTCCTCCCTGAAGATGGCTGCGCAGGCCCGGGGCCGGGCGCGGGGATGCGCCCGGACTTGCACCGCCTGGTTTCTGCAGTCTGCGGTCGGAAGCTCGGGGACGCGCGCTCCCAAGACTAAAAGGTATGAACCGGGTCGGCTTAATCGGAGGAAACGGGAAAGAACCGTCCCCGGGGCTGGGAGCCTAGAAGCCTCCTGCGCCAGCGCGCCCCAGGGATCCTCAAGGATGCAAAGAGGCGGCGTGAGATGCCCTCAGAACTGTGGCTCTTTGGGTCTGATGGGCAGGGAGACCCAGTGACATCCGACGGAAATCAGTCTTCCCCTTCCCAACGAAATGCTCATCCGCCAATACACGGACACAACTTTGATGAAGTTTCAGCAGATCAGAAGCCAGGAGATCCAAGTTAAAAATCCTCTTCTAGGAAATTCCTAACCTAGGGAAATAGGACAGCTCTTGTGGTTTACTTGGTACTGCGAGGCTTAGAATCAAAACCAAAACCAAGAAAGAAACGAGACCGGCCAACATCACTGGTTGGTAGGTTGGTTGATTCATTATTTCTTTCTTGAGTGCCTATGGGCCAACATGGGTTCGGCGACTGGGTACAGTGGTAAACAAGAATAGGGTCCCTGCGGTCCTGCAGACGAAACCTAGTGGGAAAGCTTGTCGTTAATCAAAGAAGCAGGCTATTAAAGGAATAATGACACACACTGAACGTGGAGCTGTGAGAACCTGCCCTTCCGGGGATTCAGAGTTGTTTGCCTGAAGAGTGTTGTCTGGACTGAGACCAAGAGGTTGACATGAACTAGGCAAAGAGGAAAGCAGCATGTGCTAAGGGGTCTCCCTGCAGAAGGGAACGTGATATGTTGGGGGAATTTAAGGAAGGTGGGTGTGGGTAGAGAACAGAGACCTGGGAGAAGATTATGAGAAATAGGGCTGAAGGAGGCGGGAGACACAGAATTCCAGGGATCATAGGCTACAGGCCATCAAACATTTTTCAGCAGGACCCGGACCCTATTGAGAAAACAAGCTTCATGTAATAATCCCTATGCTTAAAATCGACATTGCAATCTAGTATTTCTGCTGTGTTCTATTTTGTTCCCCTTTAAAAAATATGCTGCTGGTAACCCACAAAGTTGTTTCTATGACCCACTAATGGCTCATGTCCTGCAGTGTGAAAAGATATATTATATAAATCATGATGAGGATTTTGATCTTTCAATGGCGGAGACACAATCACATTTGCTTTCTGGGCAGAAATGGGCAGATTGGAGTGGCCCAGAATGAATGAAGAAAAACATTTATAAAGATCCAGATGAGAGATGGTAGCTTGGACTGGGGTGGTGGTAGAGACAGAAGCAGAGTGCCTACTAAGGTGCCTTCACTCACATCTTATTATTTAATCTTATTTCCTCAGTGTGCCATGTGGGGAACTGGACCAGAGCGTTCAGATGCTTGTCCAAGATGGCATATCCTGAGCCAGATTTGAGCCAGGCCCCTCTGCTTCCTAAGCCTGGCCTTTCCTCTAAGTCACAGCAAATCCATGAGGTGAGCCTATAAAATAGGAGAGAAATTGTCAGAAGAGCACATTCTGGAGCCTAAGAACCAATTCCTTGGAGGCTTCAATACCTGAAAAGGTTGACTATGTTTGGCCCCTGAAATGAAACCTAAATTTATTTCTTAATTAAAAAAAAAAAAACAAGACACATGCAGTGTGATGTCACAGTAACAACTAGACTTGGAGTCACATGTTCCTTCTGCATCCAAACTATCATTTTCAATTTCCAAACTTTATTCTGAGTTTGGCCACTTCTGTGCATCTTCAACACTGTGGCCTAAATCAGTAACCATCAATTCTCACCTGTATTACTTAGATGTTCTAACTACTTCTCCTGCCCCCAAGGGGTTCACAGAACAATTAAGGTGATTAGTTAAATATGCAGATTATATCATGTCAAGTGCTGTTTTAAACTTCCAATGCCTTCTCATTTCAAGTTGAAAAAAACTCAAATATTAAACATGAGCTACAAGGTCCTACATACCCTGGACCCTGCCTCCCCCTTCTCTATGCCCCAGACACAAATGAGCTTCCTCTCTATCCACACAAAAACACCAAGCTCTATGTTAGGGCTGTTACACTTGTTGTTTCATCCAAGTGGAAGTCAGCTCTGGACCTTCCTTCTTGTCACTTGGGACTCAGAAAGGTCTGCTGCTCTATGAAGTATTCCCTGACCACCGGAACCACACTGCCCATTCTGCACTAGCATCCCATCCCCTTTAATCTCTTCACAGAACATATGCCCACTTGAAATTGTCTTGTTCCTTTATTTGTGGATTGGTTTATTGGGATGTGTCAATGACTTAATGATGTGAAATACACATACAGCATTGAGAAGGCAGTGGAGACGTGGAGAGAAGATTTTCACATGCTGGCACTTTTTGTCCTCTGTTTGCTCATCTCTCCTAGCAACTTGGATCAGCCACATGCCAGGTGATTTCCACCAACTCATCCTTCCGATAGGCCTGCAAATCAAATCCCCGAACCCAGCCAGCCAGCTGGAACCCAACAATCAACCCCAAACTCACTCACCAACATCACACAAGGGAACAAGCTCATAAAAATAAGTTTTGCTTGAAATGTTTTGATATAATTATTAAGAAAAGTGCAGGAAAAACGACCACCTCTCAGTTGACTGACTGAACAACACAAAAAATAAAGTCAGATTTTAACATTCTGGTTACCTTTAATATATTTAATAAACTCAGATTTTAACATTCTAGTTACCATACTGGCAGAGAACACATTTTCAATACATCAAAGAAGAAAGATTATCAATTATTATCTTAGTCTCTACTGACCTAATTGGTCAAGAGGGCCTAGTTTGGCAAGAAAAGTGGGAAGGGAAGGGGGAAGAGGAAAAGGAGAGAGACTGGAGAGTAATCAAAGCCCAGGATTCCTTAGAAGTTCAGCAGCATCCAGAGCTGGCCCACAGGATGGGAGTGTGAGGTAGATTGGGCTCTGGCGACCTCAGCAGGACCTAGTTCCCAGAGACACTAGAGTGTCCAGTGCATGAAACCTCAGTTTGTGACACAGGAGTTAGCAGTGTCCAAAGATTCCAGGGTCTGGAAGGAAGAACAAACTTTGGAGAATTTGGTAAACACCACGGACCCAGCACGTCCAGCGGCAGCACAGGAGGCACTCTCACGCAAGACTAGTGACCTGCAAATACCCAAAGCTCTGAAATGTAAATATGACCAGTCTCAAAGGATCCCCACGCAGGAGCAGTGGGGTAGAAAGGCATCCCCTGGGCTTAGGGGACGGGGCCACAACCACAGCCAGAAGCCGTGGCGGGATGCTGGAGCCCAGGGCTGAGCGGGGCGGCGCTGTCCGGCGAGGGTGCATCCACAGGCAGGGGCTGAGCCTCTGGGTCCAGAGCTGTGTGTAACGAAAGCCTCCTCTTAGCCCTGGGGGGAGCAGCTGGCTCCTGAGCGCCCTGTTCCCAAGGACGACGACGAGGGCCACATCTTCCAGCTGGGTGGCGATCCGGGGCCGATGGACCTGGGGTCGGCGGCTGGGTCGGGCCGGGCTCCACGGAGGTGCTGGTGGCCGCAGCCCCGAACTGGGCGGCAGAGCAAGAACCCCGGGCCGGCGAGGGGCGCCGGCACACAGCACGCACAGGGACTCGGTGGCGGGTCCCACCTCCCGCGGCTACAGGCACACGGGGGCGCAGAGCGCGGCGGGGCAGGTGGTGCCTCTGGCCGAGAGCGGCTCCCCCGGGCGCGCGGACCTCCCTCCAGGCGTTCAGGACCTGGCTGTCCGGCGCCGTGGGCTGCGTGTGGTCCAGCACGGTCCGGTCCTGCCCGCGTTTCCACAGCTCGTAGCGCTCCGGTTGCAGGATGCGCACGAAGGCGTCCATGGAGAAGGCGACCCGGGCCTCCCCGCAGCTGCACTGCGAGGCCACTTTGCCGTAATCGATCCAGCGCGGGCAGGCGAAATTGATGGCTTCCGCGCAGTTGAAGCCGTGGTTGAAGCCAGAGTGGTAGCCGTAGGGAAAGGTCACGATGAACTCTCCAGCCTCCTGAGTGACCCGATCGAAGGGGATGCCGTTGTCCTTGAGGACCGTGGGCGAGATGAGAGCCACCTTGTGCCGCAGGAAGGCCTCACAGCCCCGCGCGCTGCCCGGGAACAGCTCCCTGGCCAGGCGTTCCAGGCGCCGGCCGTGCTCCGGGGGCACCGCGTACCACGTCTTGGGCTCCCCGAAGTGCAGGTAGTTGATGCTGTAAAGGTCCATGTCCTCCGTGTGCCAGGCGAAGGCGGTCTTCCACATGCCGAAGTACAGGTAGGGGGTGTTGACGCCTTCGATGACCACTCCGCACTCCTGCTCCAGCAGGTCCTGAATGGTTCCCAGGTGTCCAAGGTTCCACTGCTCCGTGTTTTGATCGAATAAGGAGCCACTCACGTCCGCACCATATACTGGTGAATCATAGAGGCGTGTTTTCCAATATTTTCGCTCCAGGTCCTTAAAATCAAAGTGTGCTGGAGTCCGGTATTTTTCACTATTTGCTAAGTGGTGGTACTCACCCACGGTCATGGCTTTCTTTTTTTTGTGGTATTGAGTAAACACACCTGCCTGCCCAGAAGTCACCTGCTGGAGGGGAGCGGCTATTAAGATGTCATTGATATCATCATAGGTCTGTCTGGCTTTCCAGTCCTTGGGTGGAATGATCTTCGCCACGCCTGCTCGGTGTGCACCTTGGGATTCCATATAAGCAATGTATTTATCGAAATCATTAAACTCTTCTTTGGTTGGATGAAATACCATTATTCTACAACTTGGGTTCTGGGCCCAGTTGGACTTAGACTTCATAGCTTTCATTAATAAGCAGGAAACTCCCAAGTTCTGATGTATGTTCTGGGCAGGTGAGGATGCTGGAAAACACTACTTTTTCAAAAATGGGTTGGAATATATCAGCAGGAACCTGCAGTAGACTTTAATGCAATGAGTTGATAATATTTCTTAGGCTTGCTGATTCTCCAGGGGACTCCACGCTGGGCAGAAGCCTTGCTCAGGACTGATGCCGGCTGAGCCTGCAAGTCTGTGATGTCCTTGGTTGACACTTGGCTCTGTCCTCTTGAGATCTAGTGAATCACCCAGCCCTGGCTGGGTATCCCAAATGCAGTGTCTTCAGGGCAGAATTGAAAACAAAACCTAAAAAGAAAAAGAATAGAGACAGGTTGAAAACTGATGGTTGGAAATAGTTACAAGGGAACTACAAAGAAAACACCACCATGGACTTTAATTGCATATTCAAATAAAGGCTAAAATTTCATAAGTTTGACAATACAAGAAATGGTGTTGTGAACAATGGAAATTCTTGTACTCTAGTAAGGAGAACGGAAATCATTACATTCACTTTGAAAACCTATTTGGACAGTATCCACTAAAATTGAACTTACCCATGTGCTATGATTCATGCCTAGGATATGTGTATGTCTGTGCAATGAAAGTCAAGTCCAAGAATGTTCAGAACAACATGATTTCAGTAGTCAAACACTGGAAACAACTCAAATGCCAGTCAACATTAGAATGGATAAGTACATTGTAGTATATTCATACAATGGAATACAATACAGGAATGAGGTCAACAAAAACTACATGAAAATAAAAGAATAATTCTATAAACATAATACTGAGCAAAATTATCCAGACTCAAAAGAATACCTATTCTATGCTTCCATTTATATAAAGATAAAAAGGTACCTATAAGATGATGAAATTTTTTGGTACCAACATAATCTATGTTAGAAGTCAGAGTAGTGGTTACCTTTTTGAAAGAGAGAGGTTGTGAGTGGGGCTGTGAGGAAGTCTCTAGAATAATGTGAATATTCTGTTCTGAACCCAGGTACTGGTTACACAGCCATCAGAATGACTCATTGTCATAATTCTTCAAGTTATGATGATTTTCACAAATTTCTATGAAACAAATTTCTTAAAATTTATTTAAATTATTTAAATAAATTTAAAATTATAGTTTAGGGTGAAAAGCATTAAAACAGAATGATATCTTTCATTGTACCAAAAGGAAAAAGAAGGGTGATTGAAAATATATGAACTAAACATTCAATTGAAGAAACTATAAAATAGAAAAAGAGAAAGAAGGGGTAGGAGTAAAAAAATAACAAAGAATAAAGACAAAATTAACAAAAGAAAACACATACAAGACAGAACACTGATGACCAAAAATATTCTTGGAAGAAATTAATGATAGCAATACACCATGGGCATAACTGAGCATAAGAAAGAAGGGGGAAATAAACCACTAGGAATGAAATAGTGCACAAAAGAATTTTTAAAATCTCGAAAGAGAATCTTAGGAGAAACTTGACAGCAACATTTTCAAAAGATAAGAGAAAAGAATAAATTTCTGGAGAGGAAACATATCCAAAATGGATGCAAGAAACACCAGAAAGCTTGAATAACACCCCAGTATAAGAAGCTGGTTCAAAGTATGACCCCTGAAAGTCCAGGAGACACATCATTTTGCATGTGAATCTAGAAAACTTTCAAGAAACAGTTAACTCTTATTGTGCAAATTGCTTCAGAGTATAGAAAAAGTTGGAAAGCTACTCAGATGAGGCTATTCTGCTCTCTGATAGCCAAACGAAAAAAGGACAATAAAAAGTAAAGCTACAGGCCATTTTTGTTTATAAGCATAGAGGAAAGCATAAAATGGAATGTTATCCAATGAAATGCAGCAAGATAGTAAAAGAATAATACATCATGACCAAATAGAATGCAAGTATGATTGAACGTTGGAAAATTTAATGATATATTTCAGAATATTAACAAAGTAAATGAAAAATATCATCATCTTATAGGTGCCAAAAAAGCATTTGATGAAATGGAAAATCCATTCATGATTTTAAAATTCTTACTTGCAAAGCATCAAGAGAAACTTTTTTTTGTAAGATAAAGAATTTCAAGGTAAAAAATAGCAAGGATCATTCTTAACAGTGAAACAAAAGTAACATTCTCATTAAAGTTAGGAAAAAGAGATGCATCAGCATGAAAAGCTGCTCAATATCACTAATTATTAGGGAAATTCAAATCAAAACTACAATGAGGTATCACCTCACACCAGTTAGAATAGGCATCATTAGAAAATCTACAAACAACAAATGCTGGAGAGGGTGTGGAGAAAAGGGAACCCTCTTGCACTGTTGGTGGGAATGTAAATAGATAGAGCCACTATGGAGAAGAGTATAGAGTTTCCTTAAGAAGCTAAAAATAGAATTACCATATGATCCAGCAATCCCACTACTGGGCATATACACAGAGAAAACCATAATTGAAAAAATACATGCACCCCAATGTTCATTGCAGCACTATTTACAATAGCCAGGTCACGGAAGCAACCTCAATGCCCATCGACAGACAAATGGATAAAGAAGTGGTGGTACATATATACAATAGAATATTACTCAGCCATGAAAAGGAAAGAAATTGGGTCATTTGTTGAGACGTGGATGGATCTAGAGACTGTCATACAGAGTGAAGTAAGTCAGAAAGAGAAAAACAAATATCGTATATTAACGCATGTATGTGGAATCTAGAGAAATGGTACAGATGAACCAGTTTGCAGGGCAGAAGTTGAGACAGAGATGTAGAGAACAAGCGTATGGACACCAAGGGGGGAAAACCGCGGTGGGGTGTGGGTGGTGGTGTGCTGAATTGGGCGATTGGGATTGACATGTATGCACTGATGTGTATAAAATTGATGACTAATAAGAACCTGCAGTATAAACAAACAAACAAACAAACAAAAAACAACTAATACTAAACTTTCTTTGGGTTATTTGTATGGAAATATGTTAATATAAAGGTTTCAGACATTACATGAAATTTCCAGAAATCTTATATCTTATGGTATAATGTTATAAGTCATAATTCTAGTTATTACTTTAAAATGTATATCTCAGAAATAGCTAAATTTCCTTGTCAATTGCATTATTATGAACTTTCATCCAATCTTTAACCGTGGTCATTTTCAAGTCTTTTGTCATTTACAGACAGTTCTGGGTGTACTCTGATGCTTTTGCAAAAATGTTCCTATAAAAGGGTTTCATCTTCAAGAAATTCATGGAAAAGACTCTGACAAGTACAGGTTTCTGGTAACTGACTATACTGCTGAACTGAATGAATAAGCATGTTCAGAACACTAATGGAAAACTGATGAATTCATAAAAGTGCTAACAAAAGATCAAGATGAAAAAAAAATTAATTAGGTGGGACTGAGTCAGCTTATGAGGATGATTTAATTTTTGTGACTTTCTGTTTGAATTAAAAAAAAAAGAAATCCCACAAGGGCTCAGAGGCAAAAAATACACAAATCAATTTCCAATGCAAAGTAAAGGAGTTGTTACAGTGGAGGATTACTGGACTGAATGTCAATATTATGACATAGTATGAGTGAGTTTCGTGTTGGGTAATTGCAATCATTGTTGCTTTAGTTGTGGTCATCCATTTGCAATGCTTGGTGTCAGTTTATTTATCCCTTATAAAAATAAAATACAGTGTGTGTGTGTGAAAAGAAAAAAACATATTGAAAACAATGTGAAAAATAAATCTCACCATGTACACTCCACTTTCAACTTGAACTGTGTAGAGCAAATGTAATAGTTATGATTTAGGACAGAAAATATATGTGTACAAATAAGAAAACAAAAAAATAACCAAAGCAAACTATCTCATTAACCCAATTTCAAGTGCTCCCTTATTACTGTTTCCTAATCCTCTTAAGCTCCCCTAATTTCCACCATTCAAATATTCTCTCTCACTTTCCCCTGTCCTCAAACTTCAGGCGCACCTATTCCACCCCACTTAGAATCCTCCGAATGTCTGAAAAGTCCCTAAGTGATCTGGCCCACCATCACCTCTTGACCTCACCCCTTTCTACCCTGCTCCTTGCTCTCTCATTCCAAACACATTCCTGGCTGTGTCTCAAAAAAGGCCGGTATACTCTTGTCTGAGGGTCTTTGCACCCAGGCAACTCTCAAGCCTCAGCCCAAACATCACCTTTTCAGGGAACTCTCCTCTGATTGTCTTGCTTTGGATAAAAGTAGAGACGATTTTCCTTCCAGGAAAACAGGTACTCTCTCAACAAAACATTTCCAAATGAAACTTGAACTGATGGTCAGTACCCATGTATCTCTTCCGGATATACTCACATCAGCGCCATGGTAACTCCAACATTGCTGATTGCATCACAATGGAATCCAACTGGCTCTTCCAACTGTCTACTAAAAGGCCTCCATTTTAAAGTTATCAGCCCACAAAACACAGGTATTTTACCTGAAATTTTTCCTTTAAGATTTCTTACAAGAAAATAAATGAGATCTAAATATTATACAAATTTCAGGGTCCTTTTAGGTCCAGAGGGATTTCCCTGGGAAAGCTGCCAGAATGGGAGGAGCTAGCACAGTTGTCAGGGCATTAAACACCACTAGTATTGGGTCAGCACAAGAACCAGGGAGAGGAGAAGAAAACCATGCTAAAGAAATCGGTGAGGAAGAGCTCAAATGCCTTTAGAGAACAAAGGCATTTCATCTTCCTCACCCTGTAGTCTCCCCAATAAGACTTCAAAACATCAGCTTGCCTGCCATTGTTCCAAGTAATAGAAACTCCCCACATCTCCTATGGTCTGCAAGAGGTGCCAGAGGTTCCCTATATCTTATCTGGGGTCCATTCAAGACAAGAGGAAGCTGGGGCTGGGGCCCAATCCTCTACCACCCCTCTCCCCAAAGAGGTCAGCACAATTGGGCTTCAACATAAAACATTTCTCCTTTGGATCTGGGATCAGGGACAAAAAAAGAGCCAAGGAAGGGCTTGCTCTCTGTGACCCCTGCTGGTAGCTTTTGTAAGAGTGCATCAAGGGAATGTTTGCTGCAGACCCGAATACTGGTGGCAGGGGCCCTTTGAGTGAGCGGTAGTAGCTCTGTGTACCTCTGCCCTGGAGCCTCATGCACCATGGAACATGCAGAAGGTAGGTAATGGAGGATTAAAACACTCTTCTCTTTTTCCAACTTTAATGTCAAAGGATCAAAGAAACAATCTCGAGGTTTCTATAGAATTTGTTGGTAATAAATGGTGGGGAGGGGAAGTGGTTGACAATCTAGTTCATCCTTGAGGGAGTGTGACAAATGCAGTTCACTTAGCCTCTAAAGATTGGGTGGAAGTCAAATAATCTCTCTCTTCCTATTCCAGAAACACCTGATGAGCACTCAAGGGCCTTGGGGATAGATTGTTATGAAGGAGAAGCATTGTTCAAACATGACCCTAGATGTTCAGCCTAAGATGCCTGAACAATAGGCTAGCCTAGACTCCTTCCATGACTGGAGGGCTATAGCATCCAAAAGGGCCCAAGGTCCCCAGGTGCCTTCTAACGTACAGGGCTGCTGGCTTTCCTGGACAGCTCCTGTAATTGGCTGGCATGATATCTAGGCCGCTTAATACCCCAAGCAGTCTGAAGGTCCCTTTCCTAATAAAGTTGTTGTCATCAAAGCCCTATATGAAGGCAGAGCACTGGGGAAGGGGCCTCCACTAGAACAAAACCCTCCTCAACATGGGATGCCTCTCCATGTAGACGCTGAGGAAATGCAGAGCCTATGTGTGCCTTGGTCTTGATGTGTTTCCTGAACTCATATTGTATGACTCTGTGGAATTTTCCTCCATCGACAAGGGGACCCAAAAGATGGGAAGAAAGCAAATAGTAAGGTTTCATCCGGGTTAGGGTTTTCCATCCATGTATATCTCAAGGAGAGAGGAACAAGTGTCTTGATGGATTGGATGGAGGGATAAGAGAGTGATTACAATGATGGACCAGTAAATTTATCCTGGGTAAAAAAGGAAATGAGAACATGAGGGCAATGATGGAGAATGAAACAGTGCTTGATTCATGGGGTGAATGTTTCCATTAGGTGAAATACTTGTATTAGAACCCTAGGAAATGTAAGCTAGCAAGAGAATGGGATGCTTGAAACATAGCTGGTACTATCATTATTCCCATTTTATGAAGGAAGAAACTGAGGTGTAGAAAAATTTATATTTAACTTAATAGCTTGTGTTCTCAATCTCTAGAGTTATTTTTGTGCTTGTCTTATCTTCCATATAAAACTGCTTTGAGAGCATTGTCTAGGTCTTGTTCATCATCAAATTTTCCAAGGGATCTTGGTACTCTATATGGTGCACATTCCAAAAATTTTTATTAGAAAAATAAGTAACTAAAATCATTTGGCGCACATTGCAGTCTCTCTCCTCTTGGTTACACAACATCTTTCTCCCTACTCTCCTATCTCAGGGGAAGAGAAGGTACTCCCCCTCTCCAGAGCTAATCTTGCCATTTAAACTCCTTAAATTGACACCTCCCATGCATTCCAAAACTACGGTTAATTAAATGATCACTATCACCTCTGTAAAGACTTAAATCATCAGTCATCAGTCTGTTTCCTGATTTAAGCTACATCCTTTCTCTTACCTTCCTTTCAATACCGAACATGTCAAAACATAAGCAAAAAAAATCTACGTTTACAAAAACATTTCCTCATCTCTCTCGTCTTCTGATTCTGACCCCACTTCTCCACTGAAATTGATCTCTGTCAATCATCACACTGTCTCCCAAGTGTGCCTCCATGGGTTACACTTTATCTCTCTACATCATTGATTGATGGAACACCTCCTTCCTCCTAAAATATCTCTGACCTCTAGGGTACTGATAGTCTTCTCTGGTTCTTTTCTTTCTCCTTGGTTCCACTTCTTTTTCCACTATACAAATGCAGTCTTATTTCAAAGCTCAATTCTCATCTCTCTTTTAACTCTTTTTCTTTCTCCCTTTCAATCTCCTTTTTCTGTTCATGGCTTTCTTTAGTATCACACTCTCTATCTTTAAAGATATTATTTATTGCCATAGCCTTCTCTAATAGCACTGACTTTCTCCTGCATTTCTGATTTGCTTTTCCTTCTTGACTGGCCACTGAGCCCCTGAAAACCAACTTGTTTAGTACAAATTGATCATCTCTCTCCTGAATTAACTTCCTCCTTTAGAAATCATTTTTTCTAAGGATGGGAATACAGTATCCTAGTTACCGTTGGCTATTACATCTCCCTCTCCCTAGACATAGAGTCGGTGATGTCAGGGGATCCCACAACAGTCTACTGTGAGGCCCCAGGGACACCTGTATACCCCAGGGAGGCTTCCTGTGCTCTCCTTCCTTATATAAGGACCCAAGGATCCAGCTTGCCTTCCTCTCCTCCTTATAGCTGTCACCACTCAAGCTAGACCCTGAGGATCTACAAGTACATGTCACCTGTATCATGTGATAATCTCCCCATCTCACTGTAATTTTTAATCTTAAAAATTCTTCTACAATGATTTTATTTAAATCTATATAAATATATAATCAAAATTTTCATTCTATATGAAAACTTCCTCTAGAGAAATGAAAAGAGAAGAGTGAAACAATTTACAAGGAAAATTAATGTCAAAAATTTAAATACCATGCTAAGGGTCTTTCCCCTAATAAACCCTAAAATGCTGATTATGAATATCACACAAGCCCTCATTTCTTAGTGAATTCTTAATAAACAACTAAAACAAGCCTTGAGTTGAATATTTGTTTTTGTTTTTGTTGGCTTTGCCACGTGGCACGTGGGATCTTCGTTCCCTGACCAGGGATCAAACCCGTCGCTCTGCAGTGGAAGCACAGAGTCCTAACCACTGGACTGCCAGGGAAGTCCCCTATATTTGTTTTATAAACTAAATTATTTCCTTTTTACATTTCTAAGGATCCTAAGAGGTATGCGGCCGGGCTACCATCTATATAAAATAAATAATCTAGATACACATTAGTCTTCAGATATTGAGCATCCAAAGGAAACACTCTGATTTTGTAAGTGTAACTCTGTGCTCAAATCAAAACTCAGAATTTGCCGGGTACAATTACGGTGATCCTTCAGTGCTCCAGGCAAATGTCTTCTCTATGGGTCTCAGATGGTTGCTTTTACTGTGAAACCGCCTCCATGTTTCTTTCAATTGGAGCCACAGGTACTAGTTGAGAATAAGTACCCTTACATTTCAGTTACTCTTCCATTTTACCCTTATTCTTGGTATCCCCAGTAACACAGAAATTCTTCCTCTAAGGAAACTTGACAATTCTGACAATTGAAGAAAAGTATTTTTATCAGAATGATTAGACTTGATGGATTTCTGGAAATTAGGAGTCTTTCAAAAATAATTCCTCTAAGCTTTCCTGGTGTGTGTGTGTGTGTGTGTGTGTGTGTGTCTGTGTTTTAAACTGGGGAAGGTAAGAAGTGAAGTAAGTTTAATAAGTCCTCTCACTGTGGCCATTGTCCCGATTGCTTATTGTACAGATTGCTCAGCAATTTCAGGACAGCAGGAAAGCCTTCTTGTATTTCATGTTCCGTGCATATTTCAAAGCTATTCTTTCAAATGAGGATTGTTGACAGAATGCCTCAGACGTTAGCCATTGTTTCCGCTGACAGCCAATATCTAAATGCTGTGTTTAATGAATTTCTTCTCACGTTAGAAAGTCTACTTACCGTTTATTGAAAATAATTATAACCATCATATTTGATGGCTAAATAAATTCTATTGGATGGAGATACGTGACTCAACTTTCCCCCTATTATTGGACAGTTATTTTGGTTTTTACTTTTCCACAAGTATTACTAATCCCTTATAAATATCCTATATTTCAGTACCTAGATCAGTATATTTGGTAAAATATTAGTGAAATAATGAAATTCCTTGGATTAGATAACTAGAAATGGAATTACTGCATTGCAAGAGTTAAACATTTAAAATCCTTAACATGTATTTCCAAAACTTTCCAGAAACATATCACTTTACATCCTCACCGTTAACTTTACTCTGAAAAACTATCTTTAATAATTTGGTAAGAAAACTATTGTGAAAAATTTTGGTGAAAAAGTGTAGCTCCAGGTTTAATCTATACTTCTTAGATTACAACTAAGATTGACTTGTTTTTCTTCAGTGAATGCTAGCCATTTGTATTGCTTCATATCCTTTGCCCATTTTTCTCCAATATGGTTCTAGTGTTTTTTCTCATCGACTGACATGAACATTTTATGTATTATGTGAGTATTCTGCATATTTTACACGGTATATGAACATTTTACTTGCTCATGTGAATATTTTCCATATTAAACCCTGTGTTTAATCTGTTCATAGATTTTTCCCAGTTTGCCATTTGTTTAATTTATATTTAATTTTAATTTTAAATGTTTTTCGTATATATATCCGTTTAATATATTAAATGTTGAGTCGGTCTTTTCCTTTGTAATACCTTTCATGGCCTTTATGTTTAGAAAGTAGGAAAGTTATTTGCCCATCCAGAGACAGATAAATATTCTCTTATGGAGTTTTTCCTTTTTATATGTTAATTGTACTTTTAATTTTGATTTTAATTATACCTTTAATTCTAACTGGGGTTTTGGGTTTGTTTTATTAACTTGTTTTATTGTTTTGTGAGTGTGGTACGAGGAATAAGGGAGATATAAGTATGATTCCTAGGCCTAGTGTGCTGTGTTCCTCTCTATTAGTTTATAAGAGCTTTTCTTTGTCCCAGTGCTCTTAAATGTTTTCCGTCTCAAAATTCTGGTTCTTTAGTTTTATGAAAGCTTTTTAGTTACTTCTTTGACAACTTCCTCTAGTTTCTCCCTCTGTACATTAACTCCTGTATTTGGATATCAGACCTCATGGACCAGACCTCCAATTTTTGTGTCTTTTCTTCTTCCAATTTTCTATCCCTTTATGACTATGCTTTACCTTCTGAAATTTTTTCTCATCTTTATCTTGTAAACCTACTTCTATTGTCTTTTTCATTTCTCCTATCAAACTTCTAATTTTTAACAGCTCATTTCTGTCCCCTTAGCTTTTTCAAGTGTACATAGCTTCCTTCCCTGTCCCCCACCATTGTCCTCTTTTTGTTGCACAGGTGCACTTATTTCATCTCTCAGAAAATACTAAAACCAGACACATATTGAGAAAGCAAGCTTCACGTAATAATCCTTATGCTTAAAATTGACATTGCAATCTAGTATTTCTGTTGTGTTCTATTTTGTTCCCTTTTAAAAAATATGCTGCTGGTAACCCACAAAGTTGTTTCTATGACCCACTAATGACTCATGTCTGGCAGTTTGGAAAGAAATATTCTATAAATCATGTTGAGGCTTTTGATCTTTCAATGGCAGAGACACAATCACATTTGCTTTCTGGGCAGAAATGGGCAGACTGGAGTGGCCGAGAATGAATGAAGGAAAACATTTACAAAGATCCAGATGAGAGATGGTAGCTTGGAGTGAGGTAGTGGTTGAGACAGAAGCAGAGAGCTTACTAGGGTGCCTTCACTCACATCTTCTTATTTAATCTTATTTCCTCAGTGTGCCACGTGGGGAACTGGACCAGAGCGTTCAGATGCTTGTCCAAGATGGCATAATCAGTGAGTCCTGAGCCAGATTTGAGCCAGGCCCGTCTGCTTCCTAGGCCTGGCCTTTCCTCTAAGTCACAGCAAATCCATGAGGTGAGCCTATATAATAGGAGAGAAATTGTCAGAAGAGCACATTTTAGAGCTTAAGAACCAATTCCTTGGAGGCTTCAATACCTGAAAAGGTTGAAACCTAAATTTATTTGTTAATTAAAAACAAAAAAACAAGACACATACAGTGTGATGTCACAGTAACAACTAGACTTGGAGTCCCCTTTGATCTGGAGTTGATGACCCTGGTCACGAGGTACTTGTCCCTCAGCCAGGTCATCCTTACCCTTGTACACCTCTGTCATGTCCTCCATGGGAGGCTGTGAGGATTATGGTTTTCATGGGATTTTTTAATATTTATGTTACTATCTAGGATTATACATGTTCCCCAATGTCG
This sequence comes from Balaenoptera musculus, assembly GCF_009873245.2. Taxonomy (NCBI): domain Eukaryota; kingdom Metazoa; phylum Chordata; class Mammalia; order Artiodactyla; family Balaenopteridae; genus Balaenoptera; species Balaenoptera musculus. Next base: position 37,674,479 of record NC_045792.1, read on the forward strand.
ATTCATGTTGTCAACTCTAAACACAATTAAACAACTAGAAATCAATCCCTCTCTTTCTCATGTTCTTTATACATGCTCTATTATGCTGCTTGTCATGTAAGGGTATTA